>NW_006159579.1:6327388-6350647 GCF_000334495.1 Tupaia belangeri chinensis | reverse complement strand
TCAGCAGGATTTGGGTTTCATGGGCATGTTCAGCTCATGAAAAATGTATTTATCTTAGATGTACGTACTTTTCTGTGGTTGTTATCCTTAATAAATCACACATACACACAAAATACTGATATTAAGGTCCAACCTCAACGGATTCTGGTTTAATTGGTCTCGGGTACAGACAGGAATTGAGATTTTTAAAACCTCCCCAGGTGGGTCTAATGTGCATCTAAGAACCACTGTATCAGAACTTGACAAGGCTCCTTACTATTTCTTGGAGTAGAAAGTACTGCTGTAGGACCAGCAGATGGAGTCATGATGATGACATCGCTGAACTCCTACGTAGTCAACTGTGGCTCGAGTCCCGGTTCTGGCAACTTAAAATTCATTCTGGGCATGTGTACATACATGCCCAAGATCCCAGGAGGAAAATGGAGGAGAAAAGATTGAGGCTTGGCCATCCCTCCTGGGGGTGATTTCTCACTTTCTGTCTCTCTGTCTCCCTAGAGACATGTACCTACAGCAAAAATCTCTTTTTAAAAAAAAGAAAGAACCTACAGCAAAAATCTCTTTTTAAAAAAAAAGAAAAGAAAAAGAAAATGCTGCTACTTCTGCAGAAAGTCTAAGGATGGACATTTTCTGGAGAACAGCAACAACTTCAGAGGATGTTAAGAGACCTTAAGGAAAAAGGGGTTCCAAGTTCAAATAAGAATGTATTTCTTTATTATAATTACCAATTTTAGTTGAGGACTCTCTGCCTTCCTAGAGCTAAGTAACTGTTTTATGTACACTACCTCATTTAATCCTCACAAACCCACGAGAAAGGTACTGCTAATCCCCACTTTGTAGAAGAGTAAGCTAAATTTCAGTGGGGTTAAGTAATTACCCAAGGTCACACAGTCAGTAAGCAGCAGGGCTAGGACTCAAGTCCAGATTCGTTTTGATACTGAAGCCCATGCTCTTAATCTAAAATGGCTCTCCAGGCAGTACTTGACTACAGGACTCAACAGAACCGGTACTCTGCTAAAGTGAGCTGTGAATTGCCAAGACAAGGATGTGAAATGCAACAGTCCCCAAAGTGGTTTCCTCATCACCATTTCTTACCTTCCAACCCACCATCCATGCTGCTGGCAGTTTCCATTCTCAAACCAAGGCTGATCCGGCATTTCTCCTGTAGGGAAGCATTTGATGGCTCCCACTGCCTACAGGGTCAGGTGTTAACCTCTCAGTCTACCAATCCACACCATTTAGTACTCAGCCTTGATATTTCCGCTTTATTTCCAGCCATCCTAACCTCCCTCCCCAATCCCAGCCCACTATATACCTGGTTTTCCAGCTCTGCTGAATTGGCCTGATGGAGTCTCACCTCCGCAGTGGTAGCCACCATTTGCTAAGACTCTGTTCTGTGCCAGGTACTACACACAAATTAACTGTAATTCCCACAATGGCCTTTATAAACAGGTATCACTACCTCCACTAGGTAGATTAGGAAATGGGGACGGGGGTTAGGAAATGGGGGCGGGGGGGGGGGGGGGGGGACTCATCTTGACATGCCCAACATCACAACTAGTGAGTAGTAGGGCTAGAATTTTGAATCCAGATTCATCTGCTATAAAGCCCATGCGGTTCTTACTATGCCACTCACCTCCTCATCTTCACACATGCTGTTCCCTGGGGTGGCAATACCCTTCCCTCGCTCCACCTGGGAATATCTTCCTTGTTCTTGAGAGCTAGCTCAAATGCGGTCACAGTATCTACCACCACTTAAGTGCTTTCAAGGCACTTGCCCATGTTCAGTCCTTACTTTGTTTCATGTGAACATTATTGTCTCAATATTCTCTACCTCCCTCTGAGTTGTTCTTTATCTGCCCTGTGCCAAATGGGTTCCTTTCTCTTTTCTAGTTCCCAGGCATGTGACCCCCATGCCTATGATGGCACTCAACACTCTCTGGCAATTGTTGGTTCCAGTCTGCCTCTTCCATTGGCCTGATGCTCTTGGAAGACAACGGACATGTGTTAGTCACCTTTAAATCCCATCATAGAGCCATCTGGCATGTGGCAGATATTCAATAAGGATAGGAGAGTGGGGAGACCAAGAGACTAAAGACTCACTAAGATTAGTCCATTAGTTCTGTCATAAAAAGAGTGGTCCTTTGGCTTGGAATAAGAGCTAGAATATCAAACCAAACAAAATAGACCTGGCATATGGAAGAGGATGAACCTTTGCACTGAAACCTAGACACACCACATCTGGCCCTGCCTTGCCTTCCGTTAGAGGACAGACTAGGATTGTCCTGACTTCACTCACTCTTCACCACTGTATGCTTTGTGAATAGCTCTAGCTATCTGTCTTACAGGGTTTGCTAAACAACAATGCTTTGGTTCATTCCATGACTCTGATTCAGGGGACATCCAACTCCGATTCAGCTGACGACCTTGACTATTCCTTGCCTTGTGTTGTTCTTAAGCTATCCCAAGTGAATGAAGAAATATCTGGGATAGGTGGAGCCAAAGAAAACGTGAATCTAAGGCTTGGTTCCCCAAAGGTGGATAGATAAGATGGTCCCACCCGTTTCTAAATGACACTCCTCTTTCTAAGATAAAGCCCCCAGACAGATCTTTGATGTTTGCCCATTCACTGACCACCCATTCTGTGTATTCACTCTCAGAGCACACCTCCTTGTAACTCTGGAGTAAACAGCCTACTTATGCCACCCACACCCAATCTCTATGAACCCTGAGGTTGTGGATTGTTTAAGCCAGCCTTCTGCTCCCTTGCTCCCACTCTTTCTAGACTAACAAACAGATCTGCCCAGGTATGAGTGATCAGTAATCAGTGCCAGCTGCAGACTCAGCTGGGTTTCTGCACAGGCTCCCTCAAACAAACCCCACTAGTAAACATGGAAACTACCACAGAGACTATTTGAAAATTACTCACCTTTCCTAACTTCCCACCTCTTCTGCTGCCCCTGCTAAGGGTTAAGCTGCATGATTTTTCTGCTTCTAATTAAGTCACGTTCTTCTGAGAATTTGAAACTCCCATCACCACCTCACCCTAGGACATAGTACATACTGTATTTCACAAGTGTATCTGTGTGTTCAGGAGTTTATCAAACACAAGTTAGCTTAGCGTATGTGTTCCTGTAGCACAACGCATTGTTTCACTCTCGTTCCATTTGTCCATGAGTCGTCACCTCTAGGAGATGGGATCAACTGAGGGCAGAAGCTGGTTTCATTTCATTTTGTGCCACTAACTCCAAGTGTAAGGCCAGGTAAGGTGGAGTTATTGACTAGTTAACAATCTTTATGTAGGCATGGTCTAAAGGGTCTAAAATCTGAATTACTGCAGAATCTGATTCAGAAATGTTCTTTTGATTTTATACCTATTAGACTGGCACAAACGTAAGTTACTTAATGGTGTTGGAGAAGGAGTGGGGACATAGGCATTCACCCGTACTGCTGAGGGAACAGCCATACTGCTGGTTCAGCCTCTTCTAGGACAATTTACACCTATCATAGTGAAGGAATTTTCCTTGTAGATCAAATCGCACCAGTATACAAAGAGACACAATGACAAAACAAGGCTACTGCACCACTATACATTTATAGAAACAAAAAAACTGCAACGATTTTAACCATCAGCAAGGGATTAGAAAATAAGTTATGGTAAAGATTTATCACTGAAATAAGGTAGCCTTAAAGACTGAGGTATGGCCATACGTGTTGGCATGTACTCAGATAAATTGCCTGGGAAAAGAAGTCTCAGAGAGTGTCGTATAGGTGTGTTAAGAAAAAAGGATAAACACATAAACAAATATGGGTTTGTATATGCATCAGAACCTTGAGGAGGGATAAATACCGCATTTAGAGATTAGTTCAGGGAAAAAGGGATGAATGACTGGGGTTAAGACAGGGAAATTTTACTTTCTGTTTTCCACATTTCTGGACCGCTTAAATTTTTAATGATGCGTTTGCATTCTTCTCATAATTTAAAAGCATAAAACATAGCAATACAGAAATGAAAGCTTTATTTGATATGTAAAAGAAAAATGTAAACGCCACTTTGGTAAAACTCTTCATTATCAGACAACAGGCGATGGTTATAAAGCACCGTTACCTCTTTGTCTGCCAATGGAAGAGCCAAGGATGGCAACTGTTTCAGAAAGTCACCTAGAAACAGGGAAAGTCACCCAAAGGGCCGAGAGCCTTGAAGCGCGGAAGTGAAAGAATGTGTACCCATTACTTGCTCTTGAATGACAGGAAATAAAGCCAGTTCTGACTGAGACACTGAACCAAGACATCCTGAGACTGCACCAGGCTGGCACGAACACCAGGGACTTTGCCGCTGCCATGAAACAAGGACCAGGGATGCCCAGGTAGTAATGGCCATAAGTAACCCGGTGAGCAATACAAATGGCCCAGCCCCTAGGGACATGATGACACCATGCTCGCCTATGCCCTCTGCTCTGAAGCCATCCATGACTCCCAGGGGCTGACTTCAAAGATAATTTTGCAATAGTAATAGTTGATCTATATACATCAAATACACCCAAGCAGGTGCTAAGTGCTTAATCATATCATTGCATACTATTATTATTCCCATTTTACATAAGGGGGGGTCAGCAGAGACAAGTAATTTACTCAAGGTTGTAGTATGTGGTAAAGGCCAGAACCAAACCCAGGTCCAACTCCAAAGCCAGTCAAGGCCACTGCTCCTTCCCCCATCTGAGGAAAGGACTAGAAAAAGGTCCTCTCTCAGAATAGGGAGAGCCCCTATTGGAAAGAAGACAGTGTTTTTGTGCAAAGAAAGACTAGAAAGTGTTATGATTAAGGGTAAGGACTTTGAAGCCAAATGTCTTGCATTTAAATCCTGACTCTGCCATTTACTGGCTGTGGGACTTTGGGCAAGTTATTGAACCTTTCTGTGCTTTACTTTCCCACAGTAAACTCAGGATAGTAATTATGCCACTTCTTAGAGTTGTTAGGAAGACTAAAAGAGTTAAATAGGCAATGTATGGCTCAAAAGAAAAAAAAAAAAAAACCTTAAAAGACATTTAAAAAAAGAAGAAGAAAAAGACAAGAAAAGAAAAAGGTGCTCTTTCCCCCAGGCAGATGAATCCTGCTGAGTGCAGAGCTTGGCAAGTGGAGCACAGCTAGGTCTCAGTCCCTCCCTTAGCTGGTGCCATCAGAAAGCCCACAGCTCTAGAACTTTCCCAGAGTCTTGCTGAGCAATTAACCTGAAGGAGGTCCTGGTTCTTCCTCACTCCTTCCTTTCCACCAGCCCCACTATGAAGCAGAATCACCTGGCACACTTTTAAAAAAAACAGATTCCCAGAGCTTCACTTTGGCTCATTCTGACCCAGGTAGGCTGGGGTAGTGTCTAGGGCTCTGTTTTTGTTTATCTGTTTGTTTGCTATAGGGTCAGTGTGCTCCCCAGAAAGAGAGTGAAGGAAAGTGAGAAATCATCCCCTCCAGGGGGGATGGCCACCCGCAATCCCTTCTCCTCCAGTCCCCTCTTGGGATTTTTGGACACACATTCACACACACCTGGCATGACTTTCAAGTTGCCAGGTCCAAGACCCCACTCAGGCAGCCAGCCATGTGGGATCCAGCTCCTTAACCACTACTCTACCTGCTGGTCTCCACAGCTCTGTATTTTTAACAGCCCCGGGTGACCAGATGACCAGGAATAGTGGGCTCCTGAATACATGTTTCTGGAGGCACTAGAAGCCAATCACACTTTTTTTCCTATTATTTACATTTTTATTGATTTATTTTTAAATTTTGCCAAAGGGCATGTGTGCCTATCAGAGACAGACAGAGGGAAAGGGAGTGGTGTGGTCACATCTCAATCCCTTTTCTTCTATAACTCCATCCTGTTGGGATTTGGGGTACACATGCAAACTGCCTTCACCCTCACCCCCACCCCCAGCATGTTTTTCAAGCTTCCTGGGCCAGGATTTGAACTGTATGCAGTCAGCCATGTGGGATCTGGCTCCTCTAGCCATTATGCCACAAGGCCAGCCCCCATCGCACCTTGCTATTTGAATTGCTGCTTGAGACCAAGTAGCCTGTCTTTCATGTGGAGTCCCAGGTCTGGGCACACAGAGAGGGGCATGGTAAATCCACATGTGCAAACCAGCCGGCAGAGCAGATGGTTGTGCACACAGGCACAACAGGCTGATGCCAGAGACCCCTCACGGGTAGACCAGGGGTTTCCCCGGACCCTTGTCAGGCAAAGTGCAATTTGCAGACCAAAAGAATGGCACCCGCTATGGCTTGTTAGAAAAGCAGAATTGGGGACCAGCAAGTGCCGAGGTGGTTAAGGCACCAGACACTCCCACATGGCCGACCCGGGTTCGAGTCCTCAATCTGGTGGCTTGCTTTCTCACTTCCTCTCTCTCGCACTCTCACCTTCTGTCTCTCTCTGGTCAAACTAAAAAATAAATGAATGAATAAATAAAATAAAATAAATAATTAAAAAAAAAAAAAAAAGAAAAACAGAATCTACTGAATCAGATTCTGCACTTTAACACAGGAACCCCAAGTGATTCATGTAGAAGTTTGAGGCATACACTCTAGATCCCTCTTCCCTATCAGGAGAAGTTTTAGCCAAGTTCACATCTAACCTGTCCAAACACCCCTTGGGCCAATCTTTTCTTTTGAACTCCTACAGAGACCCAGAAAATCAGCCATCCTTTCAATAGCCTGGATTCATCATCACTAGTTAGCTTAAGGCTCAGGATAAACCTTGGTTTTAATGAGTTATTTATTTCAAAGTCCACATTAAAATAAACCTTCCCAATAAATTGAAAAAAGAAACAACTCTAGCTTCTATAATTCCATGGGGTAAAATACTCCCTTCTTTTACAGTTGCAACCCCTGCTTCACTACCCAAAGTCGCCCAAAGACATCAAACGGCCCAAAGAAAACAAGCGAGGCCTTCCTGTTGGCCAAGCTTCAAGTTATCAGGCAAATTTCACACTGTAGCTTGACCTCATTAATCCAGGGCCTATCACGTTGCTGTAAATGTCAGTGGAAAAGCAGCCATTCAGTGGGTTTCCTTCATTCCACCAGAAAGGGAAAAAAACAGGAAGCTGACAGCAGCTGCACCCCAGCCTGGCAAATCCCAAGAGCCCAGTTGACAGGGTGTTTCATGTCAGCACCTATATCCCTCAGCCTCAGCCCCAACCTCCTTGTCCACATAAATGGGAGTCCTGTATCTACATGAGCAAAACGCAGTCATGCAACAATTCAGATAAGGTGGGCCCCCGAGCACCTGCCTGGGAAGGAAAATAGAGAATTTGGTCTGAATGTCTTTGGCCTGAATTACCAGTTGGCTGTTCACCACTCGGGTTCATTTAAATTTCTTCTGCCCATTCAAAACGCCCCACAAGCCAAGCCCCTGGGACTCCAAGGAACCTAAGGCCTTCCAAGTCCTCATTCATTCCTTTAATGTATATTGATTGTCTCCTGGGTGCTGGGCATCATGCTGGGTAACTGAGGACACAGAGCTGAATGAATCAGACACAGTCACTGACCTCATGGGGCTTCCAGCCTGGTGCAGTCTTTCTCAGCCTCAACACTACTGACATCTGGGATCAGATCATTTGAGGGTGTGGACAGCTGTGCTGTGTATTATAGCATGTTTTGCAACTTCTCTGGTCTCTTCTCCTAGATGTCAGTAGCTCCATTTCCTCTCTGCCTACCCCACCCCCCAAGTTATGACAACATTGCCAAATATCCCAGGGAGATGGCGATGTGCCCCCAGTTGCGAACCACAGGTCCAGTGAATGAAACAGAAGACTAAAAGATTGATCACAAATAACCATCTAATCACAATTATGAGAAGAACTGCGAAGGATATTTGGTGGATATTTTACCAAATTACCTACCACTTGGAAGCCAGGCATATTTTGTAGGATCACACATCTTTACGACAACTCTGAATTAGTGTGTGTGTGTATTATGTATACAGGTATATATGAGCTCTATTTCTAGGTGAAGAAATTGAGGCTCAAGGAAGTAAGAAAATTGCCCCTGGCCTAAACGGCAGCGCAAGGCAAAGCCAAAATTTGAACCCTGACCCTAAACTTTGCCCCCATGGAGAAAGATATTCAAGACATTTTTTGGATGTCTTCTGTAGCAGGGAAGGTCTGTGGTCACTTGATGCTCTGACCAGCCATCCTCAAAGACTCATTCCTTCCTGGGGCCTCTGTGGGGCCCAGCCACCACCTGCTCCCCATCAATCAAATTGCCAATGCCTGCATCAAGACACATTCGTGAGATCCCAGCGGGCTGAGGAATGCCATTCTGGATCCAGAGACATCCAAGGACACCTCCCTCCCCACAAGGGCCTGCACACAGGAATTTCCCAAAAATCAGGGCAGGTACTTAGAGTTCAGCCCACTGTAATCTATCTTCCAGATGCCAACTGCCCGGCACCCAAGGGTGCACCCAAACCAGGCATTCTGCATTCGGCTCTAGATGTTTACAAAGAGCATGAAGGAGGGGGTGCAGAATAGCAGGTGGCAACTTTAGAGCCTTCTAAGACATGAATTCCTACCACCTATGAGCTGCGTGCCCTTTAGCAAATTATCTCGCCCTCTGCACCTATTTCTCCCTCTGTGCAATGGAAAGTAAGACACCAGTTCAGTGTATTATTGATATAAGGATTCAAGGGCAATGCAAGTAAAGGCCCTGGACAGTGACCGGGTCCAGAAAGGCACTGGGTACGATACTATGATCACTAAGGGAGCCAGGTCATGACACTTCCTCCACCTATACCCTCTTCTTTCACGGGAGAAACTGTCCCAGGAAGAGAGAGACAGGCGCAAAGGTGGAAAAGGGCATCAGATGTAGACGGGACCTCTGTGGTTCCTGGGTGGAGCGAAGACGGAGGGCTGGGGACTGACTGACAGGTAAGCACAGGCCAGCCTTCCCTTCCCTGCAAAAGTTAATCCTGAACTTTCTCGGGTGCTGCGATCAGACAACACTCCTCCGAGGGCCATCACCTGGCAAGGCTGCAGGGTGCTTGCTTCAGGTCAGTGAGCATTTAATCATTCAGAGGCCCTGGCAAGATGGCCTCTGCCTAGCCCTGGCCTTGCCTCCTGCCCCTGCCTCCATCCCTCTCTGTGGTAACTGTGCTCCGCTGCAAGTCCTGCCCATTGATCTCCAAAGGCACCACGCACTTCTGAGCCTCTGTGCCTCTCTGCACACTGTTTTCTCTGCTAGGCCTGCCTTCCCCTGTTACCCACCACCTGGAAAATTGTCACTGAAGGGCTCAAATGTGCTCCCGCAGCAAATTCTGCCCAACTGTTATTGGTAATAATAGACTCATAATAGCAACTAACATCTGCTGTGAGCAGTTACTAATATCTAGGAGGCCCTGAGCTAAGTTTTTATCACCCTAGTCTCACTGTGCTCCTCACATCTTCACCTCAGGTAGGCGGCTTATCTGCTTGAGAGATAAGGCATCTGCCTATCATCACCCAGCTGTGGGTGGCAGCTTCGGGATTCGAACCTAGGGCAGCCTGCGCCCACCCATTCATCTATGCACAGAAATCCCACTCTTGCTATGGATTACCCCACACCATCCTCCTTGTCTGTTTCCAGGCTGCCTCTCCCCTTGCACTGAAGAAGCTGGGAGCTGCCTTCATCATCTTGAAATCCCTTGCTAAGCAGAAGCTCCAGAGTGGAGTAAACGTCTGAAAATGAATCAGTGAATCCTGGAAAATGAAGGCCAGCTCAGAAAAGCTAAGTCAATGCTCAGACTCCCTGGGGACAGGCCCATTCCCAAATTCCCAAAAGAGCGACCCCCCCCCCAAAAAAAAAGGAAGACAGTCTGAGAGGCCTTCCCTGCCCTGGTAGCTACAAGCAGAAGAGACTGGGTTTAACTCCCCTGAACCAGAGGAGGTGGGGCCTTTGAGAGCCCTGCGCAGAGGAGGAAATGGTGGCGATGGTGACGGTCATCATTTCCTGCATTCCTTTTTTTTCCTCCCAGCAGCAGGTGCTGGACTCAGCACTTTCTGTGTGTTATGGTCTCACAGAATGCTCACAACCCACCCCCTTCCCTAGGCAGTGATTACTATGATTCCCATGTTATAGATGTCAAAACCAGGGCTCAGAGAGTAATTTACTAAGTGTCCCAGCCTTTAGCAATAGAGCTATAATTTAAACTGTCCCTGCTCTTCAAACTTAGGTTTTCTTTCCTTCATTATAGACAGGCGTTCACTGTGTAGCCCAGGCCCAGGCTAACCTCGAACTCGTGATTCTCCTACCTCAGCCTCCCAAGTAGCTGGGACGGCAGGCCCATGCCACAGCACCAGCTCTAAGTCGAAGCTTTCTGTAATAGGAAGGCTGTCCAAGACCTCCTTGAAGCCCAATCTCAGGATGAAGGGGGTTGTTCTGGTCTCTGCTGGGAGATGCCAGCTGGGACCCACTGTCCAGCAAGTGCTTCGGGTGTTCCAGGCAGGTGCAGTGGCAGGTTGGGGGACAGAAGGCAGTGCTGAGAGTGCAACTGCAGCCTGAGCATCCAGGTGTGTGCCTCTGCACTCTGCTACCGCAGTCTGGCTGCAGCCCCTGTCTGTCTCGTAAGTTCGCTTGGACCTGGAGCTCCGGGAAGGAGTCTGGGGCTTCGTTTCTGATGGGGCCAAATGCACTGTGTAGAAAGGTTTTAGCCTTAAACCACCTTCCTGTGTCAGCATCCTCATAGCACTGTGGTTCCTAAAATGACTTATCTGGGGGCCAGCAGGTGGCGTGGTGGTTTAGATGCTGGACTCCCACGTGGCTGACTACAATTCTAGTCCCAGACCTGGTGGCTTGCTTTCTCACTTTCCCTTTGTCTCACTCTCTGTCTCTCTCTGGTCAAATTAAAATAAATAAATAAATAAAGCAAATAAATAAATAAATAAAGCAAATAAATAAATAAAACAAATAAAATTAAATAATTTTTTAAAAAAGACTTATCTGGATTAGAATTTAACCTCCAGTCTGATGTCAATCAGCAGAGAGAACAAAGTCTGAGGAGGCATTGGGCCTCACCTACCCGGCTCTTCCAGACCAGGCACTATGGAAAGGACAGCAGGGTGCACAGGGACCTGGCCCTGAAACCACAGAGCCACAAAGTGTCACAGTGGGAGGAGAGCAAAAGAAGGGAAGGAGGGGTTAAGTGGTCTTCCTGAAGGAAGACATTCCAGAGGCTTGGAAGAGGTGAAGCCAGGAAGGCCCCCTGGATGGGGGACCACTGACAGGTACACCCTAGTTGCCCCAGCCGGCAGGAAGGGACAGTTGAAGGTCCAGCGTGGCCTGAGTGACGTCCTGCTCATAGCATCCTGGGGACTTGGGCAAGAAGATGGGATTTGGGTGACAGGTGGGAGAAAAGAATGGAGATTTGTGTGGGAGGGGCTTTGTGAGCAGGCAGCCGGCTGGAGAGACTCACTGGCCCCCACCAGCCTCCTGCAAGCTGGTAAGTATGACAGAGCTGAGGGAGGACGAGGCGGAAACTCCCCAGCCCCTGCAGAACCACCCACCAGGGCTCCACTTCTGCACCTGTCTAAGAGACACGCCCCACTTAACAGTAAGCAGCCAGCTCCACCTGGCAGGTTCACCTTCCCGTCCTCCAGGAGCTCCCCATCCCCAGCCCCATGGCCTGGTTATTGGCCCATTTCTTAGAGGGAGCTGAGGCTCCCGCAGCTGAGTGCCTCGCCCACCGGCAGGCAGCTAGTGACTGGCTGGACAGGGAAGCTTTACTACCAGCCTAGATGGAGGCCTCCCAGATGGAGGGGTTTTCTCGGGTGCTTCCCCAGCCGCAAGAAATGGCAGGGCACGCGGGGAAGTACCCCCAGCGCACAGAGGAGGCTAACGGCAGGCCCCTTCCAGAGCCAGCCCTGCGGAAAGGGGCGCCTGGTACCCCAAGGCCCCAGCTCCTCCACAGAGAGCGATTCAGAGGCGGCACCTGGTGCTGGGGCCGCGGGGAGCTGGTGGACGCTTCTGACAGCGAGAACAGGGGCCCATTATGTGGAATCCAATCACATGGGCGTGCGAGCAGCTCGGCTTTCGGTTCTGAGAAGCGCTTGTGCAGCCGCGTCTCTCTCCCTCCGCTCCCGAGATGCCCGGAGCACCGGGTCCCAGGCCTGGCGCGCGGCGGAGGCGAAGCTGCGCGGGGGCCAGATTCAAAGCTCTCTTGGGCTCAATTATCCGTCCTGGACTGGGAGCTGCATCATTAGCATCTCCAGTGTAGCCGAAGGCCGGGCCCAGGAGGGAGGTGCGGACGAAGGGGGTCCTCCATCAGAAGAGGCGGGTAACGAGCGACTCGCCCTCCCGGCTCCCCTCCCGGGGCGGTCTGGGCAGCTCGGTCTGACGCTCCGGTGACCTTGGGGAGACCCTTCTGAGCGACCTCTTCGAGGCGGGATGCGCGGTTTCTGCACATCCTAGGCGCTCGGGGGCGCTCCTCCCGGACTGAGTGGATGCGCGGGACTGGCGAGAAAAGAAGCGCTCCTGGCGCGGGGGACCCAGCAGCCAGCTCACGGCGGCCCTCGGGAAAGGCCGGGCGCACTCTCCCCGGGAACTACCACTCGCCGGGTCTCCCCAGGCCGGCAGGCACTGTCAGCCGGATCCTGCGGCGAGGCGGGTCTGCACGCAGGGGCTCCTGCTCTGGGGACCTTTTCTGCCCCGACTGGAGCGCTTCTCGCGCCCGCCGCTGCCTGCAGGGACCAAGCGCCGCCACGCGAGGGGGCGGTACCCCCATTCCGGGCTGGGAGGGCGCGGGGGATGTTTGGTGCTGCTGTGGCTCTCGCCGCCCAGCATTGCACCTCCGGACAGACGGCCGCCCATGAGGCCAGTACCCGCTGAGAAGCCCCCCTGCCCCGCCCCAAGATCAGGCCACAACGGCCCCAGTCAACAACCTGCCAATGCGTCCCCTACCCAGCCTCGCCGTGGGATCTAGAGACCGGGGAGAATGCCCCCACCCCAGCCAGACTCCCTGAGCCTGCCCTCCCTGTACCCGCCTTTCCTGCGCTCCCTACCCCAATTACCTTAAGTCACCCGTCCCTGAGCAAAGCGACCCCGGTCTCCAGCCTGGTTAGGTTATCCGAGGATGGGACCACTCCCGCCCCGATTCTCATCCCCCGCCCAGTAAAGCAGAGCGCAGGATAAGAGGTGGCGCCGCCGGGGAACTCACCCGCTCTCCTGAGCCCTGCCCCGGGAGGCTCCCGGCCCTGATTCTGCCAGTGGGTCCCCGAGTCGCAGCTGCCGGTGCGGCGACAGAGCCAGCTCTGCTCCGCCGCGGGCCTCCGCGCCGCCTTTCAGCTCCTCCCCCAGGGCGGGGCCTGCGCTCGCAGGAAGGGGGTGGGCACTCTGAAGCCGACCCTGCTGGCTCCGGAGCGCCGGGAAGGGTCCCAGCGATCTTGGGGTGGAGGAGCCACAAGAAATCGGAATGGGGTAAGACGCAAGCCGGCTTCGTTATTATTTTCCTTATGCCCTTCCTCCCACATCCTGCCAGGGCAAGGATGAGGCCGAGCAGTGTATCCCTACTCCCATTTGACAGATGGGCATCCTAGAGCCTGGAGAGGAGCAGTAACCTGCCCACGGTCACATAGGATAGTGCCAGTGCCGGGAATTCAATCTTCTACCTGAAGGACCCACATATCCAGAGAATAAAGGCTCCCTGGGACGTCCAGGGGCCCGACCAGACTTTGCCCTGGGCACAGGTCTGTGGGGGCAAGTCCCCCAGCTGCGTGGGAGCGAGTCAAGTAGCAGCATAGGGGTCAGGGCCTGTGCTGCGGACTCGCATCGTTTCCGCTTTCTAGAAGGTGAAGCGAAGGAGGAAGGAAGTGGTCGTACCTCCTCTGACGTCTGCCACGGTTGGAGCTGTGCACACTGGAGAAAGGGGCTGCCTCCCTGAGACTTAACTGCGAAAAACGAAACGCAACGCTTACCCGGCGCCTTCAAGCATCTCATCAAGGCCTCTTTCCTGGCCAAAAGACCCTGCGTCCTGGGCACCAACCTTTCTTTACAGAACAATGGATTCTACTTACTTTAAGTTGATGTTGAGAACCGACTCCCTTCCACCAGGAAGAAGAGAGAAAGTTAATAAACAAAGAGGGAGGGAAACCCATCCCAAAACATTCTCTGGAATCCACACAAACTGAACACTGGACTTAGAACAATAGGGTTCTCTTCTCCACAAAGGGCCTTGTTTCCTGAGTTTCCTTGCCTCTAGATTAGAGCCCCCAGGCACCCCAGGTCCACGGGGGGGGGGGGGGAAGGGGGCCCATAAAGATTACATCTGGTGTGTTTGGGGATGGTACCCAGTTACTTTAATTTTCAGCAGACTTTTTGAAGAGCTCCTTGGAGTCATTACTCACTAGTAATATTCTTTCGAGCCCAACAGTATCACCTGAGTTTAGCAATTTCCTGTTTGCTAAGGAAATTCAGTAATTTTTCTCTGGGGAGCTAAAACCTGTGGGTTGGGCTTGTTCCAGGCCCTCAGGCCCTCTCCAAGTCCTCTGAAATTTCCCCCTCACCTGCCCCCTGGTTCCCTGGCAGTTCATTAATAATCCAATTGCAATGACACTGTTTCAGTAGGAGCATTAACAAGCAGAGCAGGTGGGGAAGACTTACAGTGATGTTTAAAATAACCCAGGGCGCCATTGTTCTCTGCAGAATGTTTCCATTGATTTATAATGAAGGGCTGTGGGCTGAGGGGGTGGGACTTGATCTCACCAAGGCACGTATAAAACGAGCAGTGTGTGTCCCTATGTTGGGGTGAGGAGGAGGACTCCCAAATTCCCCTATTATGCTGTCCATACACTTCTTTTACAGTGATTGACATCAAAAGTTAAAGTATTGTCAGAATAAGTTGGAAGATTTACACTTTCTGATTTCAGAACTTAATACAAAGCTACAGTAATGGAGACAGTGTGGTAAAGGTATAAGGATGAACATACAGATCAATGGCATAAAACTGAAGTCCAGATGTAAATCCTTACATTTATGGCCAACTGATTTTCAAGAGTGCAAAGGCACTTTTGAGGGAAGAATAGTCTTTTCAACAAATGGTGCTGGGACAATATGCAAAAGAATGAAGTGAGACCCCTACCTCACACCACATATAAAAATTAACCCAAAATGGAACAGATTCAGGAATAAAACTGCAAAATTCTCAGAAAAACCTAGGTATAAATGTTCCATGATCTTTGATTAAGCATTTCCTTCTTAGATATGCTACCTCAAGCACGAGCAATGAAGGAAAAAAATAGATAAATTGTACTTTATTAAAATTTCTACACTTCAGAGGACACCATCAACAAAATGAAAAGAGAACTGTTATGGGCTGAATCATATCCCCTTCAAATTTATATGTTGAAGGGAACCAGCAGTTAGCGTAATGGCTATGTCGCTGGACTCCCACGTAGTCGACCGCGGTTTGCGTCTCGGACCCGGTGGCTTAAAACTCACGCCAGGAGCGTGTGAGTGCATGCCCAAGATCCCGAGAGGAGAATGGAGGAGAAGGGATTGTGGCGTGACCATCCCCTCTGGGGAGTGATTTCTCGCTTTCTGTCTCTATGTCTCTCTCTGTCTGTCTGGCGAGCGCACGTGCCCTATAGTGAAACCCTCCCCAAAAATTAAAAAATTAAAAAAAAATTTTATGTTGAAGTCCCAACCCCTAGGACCTCAGAGTGTGACTATTTTTGGAGATAGGGTCTTAAAGGAGGTAATTAAGTTAAACTGAAACCTTTAAGATGGGACCCTACCCCAGTACCACTCATGTCCTTATAAGATGACAGGACATCAGGGATACTCTCCATAGAGGAAAGCAACATGAAGACAGAAGGAAAAGACAACCATCTGCATGCCAAAGATAGCGGCCTTGGGAGAAACCAAATCTGCCAACACCTTCATCTTACTTCCAGCCTACAGGACTGTAAGAAATAAATATCTATTGTTTAAGTTCCCCAGTCTGTGGCATTTTTGAAATGGCAGGCTTAGCAAACTAATAACTTACAAAATGGGAGGAAATGTTTGTAAATCACATATTTGATAAGAGACTTGTAGCTAGAATATGTAAGAAATTCTTACAACCCTATGATAAGAAGGCAAATAATTCCATTTAAAAATGGGCAAGGGGCTGGTCCCGTGGTCTTATGGTATAAGAGCTGGATCCCAAGTGGCTAAACACACAGTTCAAATCCCAGACCGAATGGCTTGAAAAACTTGTCCATGCTCACAATCCTGACAGGATAGAGAAATGGAGAAGAGACTGCTGCATGACTATGCCCCATTGGGGGGGCTGTCTCTCTCTCTCTCTTACTCTTTCTTGGTCTTTCTTTCTCTCTGTGATGAAAACCTGTAACCGCTGGCAATTTATTTTTTAAAGATTTTTTTCCATAGGATATATGCACTCACCAAAGAAATTCAGAGAGAAGGAAAATGCAAAATCACCCCCCAGGGGGTGGATGGCCATGCCACCATCCCTTCTCCTCTAATCTTCTCTTGGGATTTGGGGCAAAGTTTTAAAAATGAGTGGGCCACCAGGCAGCATGGTGGTTGAGGAGGCTAGATCGCACATGGCCAACTGTGCAGTAAGATTCTTGGACCCAGTGGCCTGAGGAACACACCAAGTGCATGTGCATGCATACCCAAAATCTCAAAAGGAGTACGGAGTGGAGGAGAAGGTATTGCAGCATGACTGTTTCCCCCCATCCTCCCTGAGAGTTCTCTCTCTCTCTCTTTCTAGTAAACACACATGCCCTTTGGCAAAAATTTTTAATTTTATTTTACTTATTATTTATTTAGGTTTTTGCCATAGGCTGCGTGTGTTTGCTGGAGACAGAGAGAGAGAAAGTGAGAAACCCACCCTACCTGCAGGGAGGATGGCCATATTGCAATCTCTTTTCCTCCTTTCTTCTCCTGGGATTTTGGGCACACACAGGTGGGAACCCACATGCCCTAACCACCATGCCACCATCTGGCCTCCTAAAAAAATTTTTTTTGAATGTGCAAGAACTTGAATAGTCATTTCCCCAATGAAGATATATAAATGGCTAATAAGCACATACTCAACGTCATCATCCCTCAGAGAAATGTAAATCAAAACCACAATGAGATACCTACCACCGCGTACTCACTAGGATGGCTGTAATGAAAAAGACAGGCGATAACAAGTGCTGTGAAAATACCGAGAAATTTGAACGCTCCTACGTCACTGGTGGGAGTGTAAAATGGTGCAGCCACCTTGAAAAACAGTCTGACTTTGCTCAGAATGTTAAACATGGAGTTACCAGATGACCCGGCAATTCCACTCCTACATACATCCTCAAGAGAAATAAAAACATACTTCCACACAGATAAATGTTCGTAATAGCCGAGTGGAAACAACCTGACGCCCATCAAAAGATGAACAGAGAAGTAAAATGTGGTATATTCCTAACTGCAATATTAACGGCAAGTCCAAGGATACATGCTATCAATACAATGTGGATGAACTTCGAGACGTGGTGCTAAGTGAAAGAAGCACGATACAAGATCACCTATTTGGTTATTGTGGTTTTGTTTTTTTTAAAGAATTATTTATTTAATTTCTTCATTCATTTATTTTAATTTGACCAGAGACAGACAAAGAGAGAGAAGGAGAGAAGGAAAGTAAAAACTTAAGCCAACAGATCTAGGACTCAAACCATGGTCAACCCTGTGGGTATGCCCAGTACTTTAACCACCATGCCACCTGCTGGGCCCCTAGTTTTTTTTTTGTTTTTTTTTTTTTGAGTGTGATTTTGTTTTTTTTTTTTTAAGAGAGATTTTTGCTATAGGGTGTGTGCGTTCGCCACAGAGACAGAGACAGAAAGCAAGAAATCACTCCTCGGGAGGATGGTCACGCCCAGTCCCTTCTCCTCCATTCTTCTCTCAGGATTTTGGGCACACATGCACCCATGCCCAGCATGAGTTTTAAGACACTGGGTCTGGCACTTGAACTGCAGTCGATTGCATGGGAGTCCAGTGACATAAGCATTATGCCATATCCTGGTCCCATAAGACCACTTATCTGATTAGTCCATTTGTTTGAGATGTCAGAAAGACATAAATCCACAGAGACAGAAAGTAGAGTGTGAGTTGTCTAGAGCCAGGAGGTGCTGTTGGGGACAATGGACGGGGACTGTCTAGTAGTAAGGAGTACAGGTTTCTTGCTGGAGTAATAAAAATGCTGGAAAATTGATTGTGGTGATGGTCACATGACTATGAACATATAGAAAACCACTGAACTGTATATTTTAAATGGGTGAATTGTTACCGTTTATGAATTTTATCTCAACAAAGTTTTTACTAAAAGCTTTATACTCCAGTCCTTGATAGCAACACTGACCATGTCCTTCCACCTCTCTCTTCTGTCTCTCCTTTATTTTGAGGTCACCTATCAACCATTTTTTTCTTTTTTTAAAAGAATTATTTATTTATTCATTTATTTATTTTAATTTGACCAGAGAGACACAGAGAGAGAGAAAGTGAGAAAGCAAGCCAGCAGGTCTGGTACTTAAACCATGGTTGGCCATGTGAGAATGTCCAGTGCCTTGACCACCATGCCACCTACTGGCCCCCCTATGGACCATTTATGTTAAGACATGAAGGTGTACAGTCCAAGGCCAGTCAATGTTCTGAGAGGCTATGGAAAATGTTTGAAGAGCTGAACATAAATAGATTGGCTCCAACATATAAAATCTGAAGCACTGAAGTTTTTAAATATAGAATTAGATATCTTGAGGTCAACTGGTCAACTGCAACTCAATTCATAGTTACGTATAAATTATACATAAGGCAGAATTGGGGCAAATTATATGTTACTATAATGTGATTGGTGCAGAGACAACTGGGTCTGTAAAACAATGAGCTAATCCAGCCTCAAATAGGATTCATTCTACAGATTATTTGGTCCCATCGTTCTTTCTAAATTTTTTTCATTGTCAGAGGGCACGGCACATACACTCACCAGAGCCCCCCAATGAGGTATAGTCACACAACATCCTTTTTCCTCCATTTCTCTATCCTGTCAGGATTTAGGGCATGCCTCCACATGTCTTTCAACTGGCATGTCTTTCAAGCCCATGGGCCAGGTTTGGACCACAGCTAACCATGTGGGATCCAGCTTTTCATGCCCAGTGCTTAACTGCCACACTTCCAGCAACTTCTTCCAGTGGGTTTTTTTTTTTTTTAAGAATTATTTTATTTAACTCTATTCATTCTTTTTTTTTTTTTTTTTGGGGAGGTTTTTGCTATAGGGCACGTGCGCTTGCCAGACAGAGAGAGAGAGAGAGAGACAGAAAGCGAGAAATCCCCCCCCAGGGGGGATGGCCACACCACAATCCCTTCTCCGCCATTCTCCTCTTGGGATCTTGGGCAGGCACGCACACGCACCCGGCGTGAGTTTTAAGCCACCAGGTCCGGGATGTGAACCACAGTCTACTACATGGGAGTCCAGCGATATAGCCATTACGCTAACTGCTGGTCCCTCTCTTCATTCATTTTAATTTGACCAGAGAAGGACAGAGAAAGAGAAAGAGAGAGAGGGGGAAAGTGAGAAAGCAAGTCGCCAGGTCTGGGACACGAACCATAGTCGGCTATGTGGGAGTCTAGCCACCTTAATCACCACACCACCTGTCGGCCCCTTCAGTGGTTCTTACTGCCAGTTAATGGGCAGGCACTGGGCTGCTGCATTCATGTATTCAACAGATACTTAGTCCAATCCCAGACCAAGAGTAAACTTTGATAGGTGACTTTTGTCTCGATGCCACTGACGCTGCTGGTGCGGATGTTGGCTTCAGGCCAGGCCCAACCAACAGAAGCGCAGACGTGCAGGGAGTGCAACACGGGCTCACGTGAAAAACGAGCTGAGCAGGTTAAAGGCATCCTGGGAAGAGTCCTGGCTCCAGTGTGAATGCACTGGGTGGACATTTCCTCTTCCAGAGTCAGCTTCCTGGTCTGTAAAACTCTGATTGTAGAACCCTTCTGTGGGTGTGTTTCCCCACATCCCACGCCTTTGAGGGGAATGGCCTTTCTTCTTCCCCTTTTGCAAGCTCCACAAAGAGCTCTCTGCACACAGTGGGAGCTCTGTAAATGGCATGGAGGGAGCACCAGATATTTAAGACTAGCAGGTGAGGGCAGGGTAACTAGGAGCAGGAGCAGACGGGCTTTTGTTTTTACATGCAGTTGCCGAGAACCCTGCGCAGTGCCCTCCGGTGGAATCCCTAAGGGAGATGGGCTATTTTTGATGCCCAGGCTTTACCCAGGGCCATTCAATCAGAACCTCTGGCAGTTTGTTTATTTAGTTTAGTACTTTATTATTTTTTAATTTTGCTTTATTTATGTCAGTGGGTTCCTGTGTGCACCAGAGATAGAGAGAGAATCCCTACCACCACCAGGACCACCGGTGAGGCCTGGTCATGCTGCAGTGCCCTTTCCTCCATCCCTCCTCTCCACAGGATCCTAGGCACACACGCTCACACACCTGGCATGTTTTGTTTCTTTTTTTCAAGGGGCTGTGATTTGAACCGTGGTTGGCCATGTGGAATCTGGCTTCCTTCACAAAGCACTTAGTCACTGTGCTACGGAGCCGGTCCTATATTTTTTAAAGTTTATTTTTTCTGAGAGAGAGAGAGAGAGAAAAGTACTTCCAACAGGGGCCTGATACCATGTCCCACCCCCAGTCCTATCCAGCCGGGACCATATGGGAGCACCTGGCATGCTCAGGGGTACCCCGAGATGCAAACCCAAGACCTTTCCCATGTGGGCCCAGCTGTGCCACCATTGCACACCACTTGGCCCCTCTCTGGTGATTTGTTTTTAAATACTCATATACAGATTTAAAAAAAAAAAAAACATATGGGCCAGCTCTTCAATTAGAGTCTCAGACATGGCAGCTTGAGAAACATGCCGTGCATGTGTGTGTGTGTGTGTGTGTGTGCATGTGTGTGTGTGCGTGCACGCACATATGCACGCATATGCCCCAAATCCCAAGAGACGAAAAGGGACAGCGGCAGGGTAGTTTCTCACTCTCCCTCTCTCTCTCTGGCAAGTGCATGCACCCTACGGCAAAAATCTAAAAAACAAAAAACCTACCAAGGTATGTTGAAAATGCAACCTTAGCCAGAGTTCAAGATCACTGCATAAGTTCCTGGTTCCCAAACTTTGGGGAGCACAGGATCATCTGGAGAAGAGGAGGGAAAGGCATTAGAATGCTGCTTCCTGGGCCTGTCCCTTGCACCTCATGCTCATTCTTTGGGTAGGATCAGGCCTAGGAATACGCGCTTTAACTGATTCTAATGAACAGTATGTCTAAGCTAGTGCCTTCAACTGTCTCGGTAGTGCGATCCATTCTCCTGTATCCCTTACTTTGACTTAAACAGGGTTTCCCCAATTCCCCTAGGAAAAGAATCACCTGGACAATTTTGTTTGTTTGTTGTTTAGGTTTTTGCCATAGGACATGTGCACTTGCTGGAGAGAGACAGAGACAGAGACAGAAAGTGAGAAATCACTTCCCAAGGACGAGGGCTATTCTGCAATCTTATCTCCATTTTCCTGTCAGGATTTTGGGCAAGCATACACACGCGCGCGCGCGCGCACACACACACACACACACACACACACACACACACACACAATGCAGTTGTCCATGTGCGATCGATCGAACCAACTGTGGGCCCCAGATTTCATTTTTTCAATCACCAATTACAATAATTGATTGAGGAAGCAGGGGTGGTCAACAGATGCTAAAACTGTTGAATGAAAAGTTATAGTAAACTGGGAATGATGGTGCACATCTATAATCCCAGCTACTCAGGAGACTGTGGCAGGAGGACCACGAGTTCGAGGTCAGCCTGGCCAAAGTAGTGGAACCCTACATCTATTTAAACAAACAAACAAACAAACAAAAAGTCCAGTGAAAATAGTTATGGACACTGGAGACAGTGTGGAGGGAGGGTGGGGGGACAGAAGAGTACACGGAAGGAAATCAGGGAGAAAAAATAGAGAGGCAAGATATTTGTGGGACACAGAAATGGTTTATTGCCTGTTGATGATAACGTATATAGCATTCTCAGCTGGACTGTTCTGAGGCATATTTCATGCTGGGTAAACTCTTTACAAGCCAAATGACGTATAGCAATCAAATGTGTTTTTTTCTTTTTTTGGAGAGGTTTTTGGTAAAGGGTGCATGCACTCGCCAGAGAGGAAGAGAGAAAGACATAGAGACAGAAAGCGAGACATCATCCCCCCCCCAGGGGGAATGGCCACGCCGCAATCCCTTCTCCTCCATTCTCCTCTCGGGATCTTGGGCACACACACACGCGCGCCTGGCATGAGTTTAAGCCACCAGGTCTGGGATTCAAACCATGGTTGACTAACATGGAAGTCCAGGGACATAGCCATTATGCTAACTGCTAGTCGCAGCAATCGAATGTTTTTTAAAAATAAGAATAAGTAATAATAATAATAAAGGAGTTACTGCGTGGCAGAATATCTACATGGTTCAAAATATCATGCCAAAGATTATTTCCTCATTAAAAAGGGGAAATAGGCCTTTACAACTCAGAGATCCAGCACTCCCCACCTTAACTGAGGGATCGAAGTTGGCATTGCCTTGTGGGACAATTTGACATTGTTCGCCCCCGATGTGACGCAATAAGATGTACTCCACGACTTCTATGTCATATTCTTGCCAAAAATACTTAACCTGATTTTAATCATGAGGAAAATTTAGACAAAACTAGAATGTGGGGCATTCCAGAAGCCTGAACTCCCTTAAAAAGGTAATACAATTTTTCAAATAGGTGGGGAATTATTCTAGATTGAAAGAAACTAAAGTGACGTATATGTGATACATACATGCACACGCATATACACCTATACGCATACATATATACACATATGTATATATGTAAATTGTATATATTAATTACATAATAATCATATTATAAATATATAGCTATATTATATATTTTTATAAGTATATATGTATATATTTATATATAAATGCATGGATCTTGATTGGATTCTGGATAGAAAAGTAAAAAAGTATAAAAGAAATTATCTGTGGGACCACAGTTGGCATAATGGGTGTCGCTGGACTCCCATGCAGTTGACCGCAGTTCAAGTCCCGGACCCGGTGGCTAAACTCACATGTGTGCGTGCGTGCCCAAGATCCCAAGAGGAGAATGGAGGAGAAGGGATTGCGGTGTGGCCATCCCCACTGGGGGGGTGATTTCTCGCTTTCTGTCTCTCTGT
>NW_006159579.1:6327055-6327355 GCF_000334495.1 Tupaia belangeri chinensis | reverse complement strand
AAAAAAAAAAAAAAATTCTGTGGCCCACTGGGAATTTAAATATTATCAGTATATTAGATGACATTGCTGAATTGATGTTAATTGATGTAAAAATGGTGTTGCAGGACCCAGCAGGTGGTATGGTGGTTAAGGGCACTGGATTCCCACAGGGCTGACTGTGGTTCAAGTCCTGGACCTCTCCCTCTGTTTCTCTCTGGTCAAATTAAAATAAAATACTAATTACAATAACAAACAGAAATTAAAGAAATAATAATTCTTTTTTGGGGGGATGGGGAGAGGTTTTCACTATAGGGCACGTGT
>NW_006159579.1:6323426-6324330 GCF_000334495.1 Tupaia belangeri chinensis | reverse complement strand
CCATTACACCAACTGCTGGTTCCAGAAATAATAATTCTTTAGAAAAAAAGAAAAGAATGGTGTTGCAGTTGAGGAGGAGGAAAAGTCCTTATTTTAGGAGATGCATGCTGAGGAGAGGATGGGAGGGAAGAAGAAGCAGATACGAGCCAAAATGTAAGCTACTGGGGCCTCTAGGAGAAGGGGATTCAAGTGTCTTGTCCTTTTCTTTCAGTTTCTCTGGAGGTTTGATACTTCTCAAAGTTAAAAAAAATATTTTTTGAGGGAAATTCAGATTCCTGAACTTGTCCGTTCGGTGTTTCGGATTCAGTAAGCCTGAAGGTGCAGCTCCATCAAGGATGGCTCGGCTGCTTCCATCCGGTGTGAGGTGCCACCATATCCAAGTCACAACAGCGTCACACTCAGCGGCTGCACTGTCACTGCTCTGGTGGTCAGATGCCCGGCCAGGCATTACCAGGCTGGTGGTACGGTACATTACCACCCTGTTGCCACGACCTGGCCTGCTGTCCCCTCTCTCTTGGCCGAACCCCCTCCCTTCTTTCAGGTCTCAGCTCAGATGTCGCTTCCTCAAGGAGGTAAACCCCTGGTAAGCCTTTCAAAGCTCCGGGAACCACGGCTGGGATTCCATTGGATCTGTGACTGAACTGACGTCTGCTGCTCCCACTCGGCAGTGCTGTGCGCTGAGTTATGCCCCACCCCCAGTTCACATGGTCAAGGCCTACGTCCCAGAACCTCAGAAGGCACGGCTAGCCATTGGCATAGTGGTTACGGCGGCTGGATCCTACAAGGCTGACTGTGTGGTTGGAGTCCTGGATTCAGTGACTTGAAAAACACACCAGACACATGTGCGTGTCTGCCCAAAATCCCGAGAGGAGAATGGAGGAGAAGGAATTGAAGAGGGGCCATC
>NW_006159579.1:6319970-6323198 GCF_000334495.1 Tupaia belangeri chinensis | reverse complement strand
ATCTCCAGGACCAGTCGAGAGGCCTTCGGAGAAACCAACCTGCCAACCTAGATCTCAAACGCTAACCCAGAACTGTGAGCACGTACACGTCTGTCGCTGAAGGGCCCCGTCGCTTCCTCAAGGAGGTAAACCCCTGGTAAGGCTTTCAAAGCTCTGGGAACCACAGCTGGGATTCCATTGGAGCTATGACTGAACTGACGTCTGCAGCTCCCACTCAGCAGTGCTGTGTGCTGAGTTATGCCCCACCCCCAGTTCACATGGTCAAGGCCTACGTCCCAGAACCTCAGAAGGCACGGCTAGCCAGAGGCAGTTACGGCGGCTGGAACCTACAAGGCTGACTGTGTGGTTGGAGTCCTGGATTCAGTGACTTGAAAAACACACCAGACACATGTGCGTGTCTGCCCAAAATCCCGAGAGGAGAATGGAGGAGAAGGAATTGAAGAGGGGCCATCTCCCCGAGGGGGTCGGGGAGCCCCTCATTCTCCTTCTCTCTCTACTTCTCTCTGTCTGGCCAGCGCATGTGCCCTATAGCAAACTAGAAATAAATAAAGGTAATCAAGGTCGAATGAGGTCGTATGGGAGGGCCCTAAGGCACTAGGGCTGGTGCGTTTCCAGGAAAAGGAGACTGGCAGACAGAGAAAAGGCCAGTGAAGATGGCCATCTCCAAGACCAGTCGAGAGGCCTTCGGAGAAACCAACCTGCCAACCTAGATCTCAAACGCTGACCTCCAGAACTGTGAGCACGTACGCATCTGTCGCTGAAGGGCCCCCGTCTGTGGTACATCTTTCCGGCGGCCATGCACACTAGCGCAGTGAGCAACACCGATCAGGGGCAGGTTTGTTTCATTTTTCTCAGTTTACTTCTTTACTTCCTTGGAGAGAGAGAGAGATACCCCCACACAGGGTGCTCCCACAATGACCCACCTAGCTCAGCCGAACCATAGGCACGAGTAGCACCCAGCATGTACAAGGGGGCCATGAGATGTGAACCTGAGACACTCCCAGGCGGGCCCAGCTCCATTACTATCGCGCCACTGTCTGGCCCCGTAGGTCTATTTTGTTGACCACTGAGCTTTTGGTGCCTAACAAAAGCTTGGCACCGAGGAGGAGTGAAGTAAGTCCCTTTTTCAGATGGAGTCTCACTATGCTGCCCAGGCCAACCTCAAGTTCATGATCCTTCTGCCTCAGCCTTCAGGGTTGCTGGAGTCAAGGTACACACTGCCACGCACAGCCTTTGGGCTGGACCAGGGATCAAACCTGGGTCTCCCATGTGGTTGCAACATACAAAGCATGGCATCTTGGCAGAACTTGCCATCATAGCTGGGCCTTCCTGCAACTTTTCTTTTTTCTTTCATGCTAGAAGCCACATGCAGTGTGACAGAAAGAGATAGAGAGCAGCCTCCCAGCAGGGCCTGACCATGCTGTGATCCTTTTTCCTCTACTCCATCCTGTCAGGATCCTGGGCATGTATGTGCACATGGCACACCCAGGATCCCTGCAAGCTGAAGGGACCAGGACTTGAACCCTGGGCAGCCACGTGGGATTCAGTTTCCTCTGTGCTGCTCCACGGGACTCCTTTCTCTACACATAAAACTCTCAGGGCTTCCTTTAATGTGTCTCGAAATCTCAAAATAGAAGTCGGAAAGAAATCTATCTTATTTACAGGGACCAAGTGAAATTCAGAGTTTTAGAATAATGTGGACAGTATCAAAGTAACATGCTGTGTATGCTCTGCCTCAGTGACTCAGCTCCGAGCACTCGGAATCCCTGGAGGGCTGTGGCAGCTGACAGCCGCGCCCCACTGACTCAGCAGGTCTGGGAGTGGCCTGAGAGCCCGCGCTTCTAGCTGATTCCCCGGGGATGCTGATGCTGCTGGCCTGGGAACCCCATGTGAGAACTGCTGCTCTCTATTCGGTAACAACCCTAGAACACCATCCCATGATCAAACTTTAATGTGTCTGCTGTGAAATGTTAAAAAAGACTATAAGCAATCTTTTATCAGTACAGATCAGGTTTATTACTAAATGAGCTTGCGTAAACCAGCGCAGTTTCAGTTTTCAGAGAATTCTGCACCTAGGCAAAGAATATTTTCTATGTGAATAAAATTTCCTGACCTAAGATGAAAGTGAACCCAAAATCAGCAATGTTAAAACATGTGTTTTAAAACTACACTTGACTTACCGCCATCAGAGATTGTAACATTTGTGGAATGAATGAATGTATGAACGTGGATTAACGTTTAAGAGACAACATCGGGTCTTGCATCATTTGTATTGGCCACCAGGTGGCAGCATCAGCTCTCTGTCAGAGTTAAGAGCCTGAACCGCAAGAGCCCTTGGGAGTTACTATAGCCATGCATCAAACGACACCAACAGCAAGTGGAGTAAAACAACCATTTTACACTTCCCAATTTTGCAAATCCAACATGTGAAAACTGCGGCAGGGGCAGCCTGCTCTGCTCCACACATCCTGGGCATGAAGTGGACAGACTCCATTGCTGGGGGTGATGACAGTGGGGAGAGGAGAGGTGGGAGCACGACTTCCTAGTTGGCCGTTGGAACCACTCGGAAGCATCTATGCTCACATGTCTGGTGACTGACGTTGGCTCCAGATGGGCTGGCTTGGGCTTCCTCACAGCAGCAGCTGGGCTCAGTGTGGATTTCAACAGGGAGAGAACAGACCACCCTGGATGGGAGGACTGTCAAGGTCACTGTGAGTTTGCTAAGGCTCCGGATAGCAAAGTTCCACAGATAGGTTGACTTCATAGAAATGTATTTATTGCCGTTGTAGGTGCTGCGTGTCCAAGATCAAGGTACTGGCAGAGTTCGTTTTTCCTGAAGCTTCTCTCCTTGGCTTGCAAATGGCTGCCTTCCCTGTGTCCTCACATGGTCTTTCCTCTGTGTGCAAAGAGCATCCCTGCTGTCTCTGTTTCCTGATTTCCTGCCAGAGGACATGTGTGCTTACCAGAGACAGACAGAGAGACAGGGAGCACCTCAATTTATTCTCCTCCATTTTTCCTTCATGTCAGGATTTCAGGCACACACACAAGCCCCTGGTATTTTTATTTCTTTTCTTTTCTTTTTTTTTCGGGGGGGGGTAGGTTTTTGCTATAGGACATGTGCACTCGCCAGAAAGACAGAGAGAGACAGAAAGCGCGAATTCACCCCCCCCCCCAGGGGGGATGGCCACGCTGCAATCCCTGCTTCTCCATTCTCCTCTCAGGATCTTG
>NW_006159579.1:6318164-6319830 GCF_000334495.1 Tupaia belangeri chinensis | reverse complement strand
TTCACTGTAGGGCGCGTGCGCTCGCCAGACAGACAGAGAGAGACATAGAGACAGAAAGCGAGAAATCACCCCCAGGGGGGATGGTCACACCGCAATCCCTTCTCCTCCATTCTCCTCTCAGGATCTTGGGCACGCACGCACACGCGCCCGGCGTGAGTTTTAAGCCACCAGGTCCGGGACACGAACCGTGGTCGACTACGTGGGAGTCCAGCAACATAGCCATTACGCTAACTGCTGGTTCCTGCCCCTGGCATTTTTCAAGTCACTGGGCTTGGGATTCAAACTGTGGTTGGCCCATGTGGAATTTGGCTCCCTTAACCACCAGGCCACAGGGTGAGCTCACATAATGTCTCTTAGGAGGACACCAATCACGCAGGATTATGAACCCACCCTAACAACTCAATTATCTTTTTAAAGGTCTTATCTCCAAATACAGTCACATTCCAAGGTATTGGGTTTCAACATGTGAATATGGGGGAACACAGTTTGGCCCATAACAGTGACACTGTCAGAAGATCACATAGAATGGGACAAATCCATCAGGACCAGCAGTTGGCGTAATGGCTATGTCATTGGATTCCCATGTAGTATCTGTGATTCAAGTCCCAGGTCACTTAAACCCACACCGGGCGCATGCGCGTGCGTGCCCAAGATCCTGAGAGGAGAATGGAGGAGAAGGGATTGTGGCGTGGCCATCCCCCCAGGGGGTGATTTCTTGCTTTCTATCTCCCTGTCCCTCTGGCAAGCACACACACCCTATAGCAAAAACCAAAAAAGAGAGAATGGGACAACGCCATCTTGGGAAAATGCAGTCTGCCCATGGCACGCTTTCCAGGTGGCCACACGCTCGGAGGGCACTGCCATCTGTTGAGCACATCGTTCTCATTTCTGCCTCTCTAGGATGCCCTCACCTGCCCTTCTCTAACAGACCACTCTTAGTGACCAACCAGAGCTCTCTGCTTATGCAGAGCAGCACTGTCCTTAGCCCCAGCCCCAGTCATCATTGGCCATCACTATCTTTATTGCCACTCTCCTCACACTGACCGCGGCCATCACCATGTAAGCACATTCATGATTTTTTTTGTGCCAGGCTAAGTAAGCTCTTCTGAGCTCATTCATTTTGCACAGCATCCCTGTGAGATGGATTTCACAGGTCAAGAAACCAGTCAGAATAAGGAAGTTACTAGCTCAAGGCCACTGAACCTCAGAAAGCCCTGGTATTGGTTACCCCACCCCTCCTCTGTGCTGCCCTCACCCCTGGCTCAATTCTCTTATCAAAGCACCAGTTCCCTGAAATAATTCAGTCTGTCCTGGTTCCAGCTCCTCGGCTTACACTTGGGCTGCCTCCAGGAAAGTACCATCTGAGTTTACAAATACACTGCCATGCATTATATTATGAATACATTGCCAAGCATTGCAATGCTGTGACGTCGTGGTACTTGGTAGACCACACCTCCCACCATCTGCACTTTTCTGTAGCCCCTTCCCACACTGACTTGAGGCTTGTCCATGTGGTTTGCTTTGTCCAAGAAATCTGATGCAGGCAGGAGCTTTACTTACATACTGGAGCTGATCTCTTGGAATACTGCCCCCTTGTGAATATAATTGGAGTGGACTCCTTGGGCATGAGAGACCATGGATAAAGACCCAGTCACCCCATTCTCCA
>NW_006159579.1:6313656-6318133 GCF_000334495.1 Tupaia belangeri chinensis | reverse complement strand
AATGCCAGCTGAGGCCCCAGAATTGAGCAAGGCCACATTGGACCATATGCCCCAGACAAGCTACCATATGACTGTACATACCTGATTGACTCTAGCATGACCAGCAGAAGAACCGCCCAGCTGAACCCAGCACAGACCACTGACCCAATGCATCTAAGTGAAGAGAATTGCTATTGCTTCACATTTTGGGGGTGGTTTGTTCTGAAGCAATAGATCATTGAACCTCTGTTGTTTGTCCTCTTTGTTCTAGTACCCTTCTTTAAGCCTCTCAAGGGATCTCCCTGCTGCCATGGGTGTCCACTGCTAAAGCACTCCTGAAGTTTCCAAAGTAACTGATATTCAGGTTGTGAACCCTCTATTCCCAGTTCTTGTGTCTCCTGGGACCTGATAAAGCTATACTTGCTTGTTAAGGTCTCAGAACTCTGTTCAGAAACCTCTTTAGGTGAGGCTGGATCCAGGGCCTCAAATGATGTCCTCAGAGTTCTGAGTCTCAACTCTCAGCTCTGCTGGATTCTGCTGAGATTCATCCTTCAGCAAGCCTATCCCCACTGAGTTGTTAGAACGTATGCTTATCACTAAATAGCTGTCAGAGTTCTGAGTCTCAACTCTCAGCTCTGTTGGATTCTGCTGAGATTCATCCTTCAGCAAGCCTATCCCCACTGAGTTGTTACAACATATACTTATCACTAAATAGCTGAAGATCTCAGCTTCCAGCACAGCCAGGCAAGCAAAGGAAAGCTATTCATGCATTCACCACTGAGGAGATGTCTCAGAGCACAACCCCAACACAGTAATGGTAGCAGACTCACCATTGTTGGCTCCAGTGTGAGGACAGACAGGCAATGATTTTGAGTTGTGACCAGTGCAATCACAACAATTAGTGTACCATGGTTTAAATTTGGCCCCACCCCCCAAGTTCCTGTGTGGAAAGCTTATTTCCCAAATTCATATGCTAATGGCATTTGGGGGAGGGGCTTTTGGGAAGTAATTAGGATTAGATGAGGACATGAGGGTAGGACCCTGTTGGCTGCATTAGTAGCTGTGTAAGAAGAAAAAGAGACCTAAGGGGCCAGCAGTTGGCATAATGGCTATGTCACTGGACTCTCATGTAGTCGACCATGGTTCGAGTCCTAGACCCAATGACTTAAACTCACGCCAGGCGCATGTGCATGCATGCCCAGGATCCCAAGAGGACAACAGAGGAGAAGGGATTGCAGAATGGGCATTGTGGCATGGCCATCCCCCCAGGGGGTGATTTCTCACTTTCTATCTTGTCTTTCTGGCGTGTGTACGTGCCCTATAGCAAAAAACCACTCCAAAAAAAAAAAAGAAAAAGAAAGAAAGAAAAGAAAAAGAGACCCAAGCTAGTATGCCTGCTCTGTCTCACCATGTGATGCCCTCTGCCACGGTCTGACACAGCAAGAAGGCCCTAACCAGGTAGCGTTGCCATGCACTTGAACTCTCCAGCCTGCAGAACCATGAATTAAATACACCTCTACTCTGTCAGTTATCCAGTCTGCAATGTTCGGTTATAGCAACGGAATGGACTGACACACAGTGTAATCACCATTTCCTTTCCTGCTATGATCCTCTACTTAATGTCAAGGACACTACATATTTTAAGTTTATTGTAATGTGTTTTATGTTTATCCTCATATTTTCTTTTTCACAGTAGCACATTGTTCTACTTCTTGATTTTCCTCGCTTCAGTAACATGGCCCTTGGAATCATATTACTTTATAGACACACACACACACATATTTGCTCTTGTTAGATTTTTGCTCTAGGACATATGCACTTGCTGGAGAGAGACAGAGAGAGGGAAAGTGAGAAATCACTCCCCAGGGGAGATGGCCACACTGCAATTCCTTCTCCTTCATTATCCCCTCAGGATTTTGGACATATATGCACATGCACTTGGCATGTTTTTGAAGCCACAGATCTGGGACTTGGACCACAGAGCTGGCCATGTGGAATACAGAGCCTTAACAGCCACCCCCGTGCTGGCCCTATTTTATATTTTAAAAATCGTTTGGTCCAGAAATTTCATTTAGAGTAACGCCATCCTCAACTACATTCCAAAATAATATGGTTATGCAGGGATTTTTTTACAGCACTATTTAATAGAACAAATCTGAAAATAGATTTATTCACACATCATTCAAAAGTGAAATGATTAAATAAACCATGGAATGAAACATAATGGAATACTATTCAAATGTGTGAGTAAGTTATTTCATAAGAATCATATGAATAAAACTTTCAAAGTCTATTATGTGACATTAAGAGGGAATAAGGAAAAATGACACATCTCATTTTGGACTAGAAGATTCAATAAAGAAAAGATAACCATCTTTCTACCTTTTAATGACAGGTACATAAATATACCAACAGGATTATTTTGAAACTTTAAAATCAAGAAAATTCCTGCAAAGAGAGAAATCTGGGAGAGAGACACTGTCAGATCTTAAAGTGTATGACCACGTGACAGTAATACACAGTTCACTGTGAATTCAGGACTAGACAGAGAGATGAGTGGAGCTGACGAGTGAGTCTGGAAGTAGACCAAAATACATAAGGTCATTTCATAAATAATAAAAGTGGCATTTAAATCCATGGAGGAAAATGGATTACTCAATAAATATTGTTGGTACAACTAGCGAGTTACCTGGAAAGAAATTCAGCTGGAGCCCTCCACAAAGCTATGCCAAGCTGAATTCCAACTGGATAAATAAATTATGGTATGTGCATACAATAAAATACTATACAGCAATAAATGAGCCCAGTACATGCAGCCTGGATCATTTTGAAAGCAATGTTTAGAGATGCATACCAAGGTGGTAATGCTTTATGGAGTATGGAAAGAAATCTATCTCTATAAATAAATATATATATTTTTTCTTTTTAAGAGGTTTTTTACAGGGCTAGCAGGTGGCCTAGTGGTTAAGGGCGCTGGATTCCTACATGGCTAACTTTGGTTCAAGCCCTGAACCTGGTGACTTTCTTTCTCCCTTTCCCTTTCTCTGGTCAAAATTTTAAAAAAAATAATGATAATACATGGAGTTAAGTAATTCCTAAGGAAAATAAAAAAGTTTTTGCCTTAGTTTATGTGTGCTCTCTAGAGAGAGAGACAGAAACAGTGAGAGGGAAAGTGAGAAATGACTCCCCAGAGGGGAAGGCCATGCTGCAATCCCATCTCCTCCATTCTCCTCTCAGGATCTTGGGTACACATGCACACGCACCCAGTGTGATTTTCAAGCCACTGGATCTGGAACTCAAACTGCAGTTGGCCATGTGGGACATAATTGCTACAGCATCTGCTGGTCCCAGAAAGAAATACTTCAGATGTAGGGACAGTGGTTTCTTCTAAGGGAAAGGAGGGAAAGAAGGGGAAAAAAAATTTTTTTTTAGGATTTGTTTTTTGCTTTTTTTGCCATGTGGTGACTGCACTCACCAGAGAAACACAGAGGGATAGTAAGAAGTCACCCCCTAGGGGTGGGAGTGGGGTGCGACCACGCTGCAATCCCTTTCCTTTCATTCTCCTCTTGGGATTTTGGGCATGCATGCACATGCACCCACCATAGTTTTTAAGCCACCAGGTCCAAGACTCAAACCATGGTTTGCCATGTGGGCTTAAAGATCCTTAACCATCATGCCACCTGCTGGCCCCAGGGAAAGAACAAATTTTGATCTAGAAAGACTGATCATACTGGGGTGGTAGCAATGTTCTGTTTCTTGACTACAGCATGTGGTGGTTACACAGGTATTCATTTAACACGTTTGTCTGAGTATACGTTTATGTTCTGTATCGTTGTATATGGATGTTGTTGTTTCTTTCTTTCACAATAAAAGTTTTTAAAATAACCAAATAGAGGGGCTGACAGGTAGTGTGGTAGTTAAAGGCGCTGGATTCCCACATGGCTGGCTATGGTTCGAGTCCCAGACCTGGCAGCTTGCTTTCTCCTTTTCCCTTTCTCTCTCTCTCCCCTCTCTCTCTCTCTGGTCAAATTAGAAAATTATAACAAATGGCTCTTTCCCACTATACACGATGGCAGGCGATAAAGCTGCAAAGCAGGATACTAAGGAGAAGAAACCTGAAGCCAAGAAGGCTGATGCCAGTGGCAAGGTTAAAAAGAGTGACCCCAAGGCTAAAAAGCCCAAGAAGGGGAAGCCCCATTGCAGCCAAAACCCTGTCCTCGTCCAGGGCATTGGCAGATACTCCCGGTCTGCCATGTATTCCAGAAAGGCCATGTACAAGGGGAGATACTTGGCCACTAATCCAGGATCAAAAAGAAAAAGGAGAAGAAGGTTCTTGCGACTGTCACAAAACCGGTTGGTGGAGACAAGAATGGTGGTACCCGGGTGGTTAAACTGCACAAAATGCCTAGGTATTATCCTACTGAAGATGTGCCTCGAAAGCTGTTGAGCCATGGCAAAAAACCCTTCAGTCAGCATGTGAGAAAGCTGCGAGCTAGCA
>NW_006159579.1:6310268-6313332 GCF_000334495.1 Tupaia belangeri chinensis | reverse complement strand
TTTTTTTGCCAAGAACCTAATTAAATAACTGATCATATATAAAATATATATATATATAACAAATGGAATTAAATAAATAAATAAATAGTTCTTTAAAAAAATACATGAGAAAAACTAGATTTTATTATCTCAGAGTATGTAAGGCCTTTCTAAATATGACATAAGCCTCAAAAACATTTTAAAAGAGTGCTGATCTGAGTTCATAAGAAGGCTCCACAGGAAACCAACAAAACAAACAAGAAAACCCTCAATAGCCAAAAGACAGATGTTCATCACAGGAAATTGTTTGCAATCCTTACCACATTTCTTTTCCTTTCCTTTTCTTTCTTTCTTACTTTTGTTTTTTTTTAAGGTACAATAGATTCCTGGATCTAGCCCCAGGAATTCTGGGTCATTAGGTTTGGGGTAGGAAAGGCCTCAAAATCTGTACTTTTTTGTTTTCTATTATTTGTTTATTGATTTATTTTGTGATTTTGCTATTGGATGTACCAGGAAGAGAGAGAGACAAAGTACCCCTGGGAGGATGGCCATACCACAATCCCTAATCCTTCATTCTCCTCTTAGGATTTTGGGGACAAACACACACATGCCTGGTGTGTTTTTCAAGCCACTGGATCTGGGACTTGCACTGCAGAGCCAGTCATGTGGGATCCAGCTGCCCTAAACCACACCACTGACTGGCCCCATCTTTTCGGCAATCATATTTCATAATGTAAAAGAATAAATAGTTGGAGAGTGGTTTTTTGGAACCTCAAGAATGTATTATCCATTAGAAATAATATTAAGAGAGGGACCGGCAAGTGGTGTGGTGGTTATGGGCACTAGACTCCCACATGGCTGACCACAGTTCAAGTCCCAGACCTGGCAGCTTGCTTTCTCACTCCCACTCTCCCTCCATCCCTCTCTGGTCAAATTAAATAAAGTTAAAATATTTTTTTTTAATTTAAAAAATGAAATAATATTAAGAGAAAGAAAAGAAAAAAATGTAGACGCTCTCTTCATATTGATAGGGTGCAATCTCTGAAAAATGTTATTGCACTAGGGTGTCACCTTATTTGGGTAAAAACTGTATGTGTATGTCACAGACATGACGGCTGCATCTCCGTGGTGGTGTCATGTTTGCAACGTATCATTTACATACATTTAAAGAGGCAAGAAGGCAGCAGCTCTGTAAACAGAAGCTGAGTGACATCCAACACCTCATTGTGGTGCTCCATGGTGTACAAGCTGGACAAGAATGTTATTGCCTTGTGTTAAGTTTATTATTTATTTATTTACTTTTCTTTTTTTTTTTATTGCCAGAGGGTGTACTAGCCAGAGAGAAAGAAACCCCCAACAGTGTGTGGTCATACCACAATCCTTTTTCCTCCATTCGTCCTTCCTATCAGGATTCTGGGCATACACACACACACAGACACACACACGCAAATAGACACACACACGGCTGACATGATTTTCAAGCCGCTGAGGCTGAGATTTGAATCACAGTTGGCCGTGCCAGGATCCAGGTCCCCCAACCACTGAACCACAAGGTCAACCCAAGCTGATTGATTTCTTCAGAGAGAGGGAAGACTCTAGCAGGCCCCCGCGTTGTTTCGCTACCATCCCGGGAAACTTCACGAGTCTCCGAGAGCCTCTTTGCTTTCTGATGCAACAATACATTCCAGGCTCATCTTCTGTATTTCCTGTCCTGGAACTGGAATCAGTCATTTCTCCAAAGACTGCTGGTTCCTTTTTATGTGAAACAGTCCTGAGAAGCCACAACCTGAGCAATGGGGATGTTCCTTGTTAGAGATTGTTAGTTACTTCTAGACTGTATTTCAGGTAAGAAATTAATACTTTAAAAGATAAAACACAGGCCAGCAGGTGGTGTGGTGGTTAAGGCACTGGACTCCCACACGGATGATTACAGTTGAGTCCCGGACCCAGTGGCTTGAAAATCACTCCGGGTGTGTGTGCATGCCCAAAATTCCCAGGAGAGAATGGAGGGAAGAGATTGAGGCATGGCCATACCCCTTGGGAATGATTTCTCACTTGCCCAAGCTCTCTCTACCTCTCTCTCTCCAGTAAGCACAAGTGCCCTATGGCAAAAACCTAAAAAAAAAAGATAAAGCATATCACGTGTTCACAGCGATATCACAATACAAATTCAGAGTTATGGCAATTTTATTTATTTTTCAAAGTTTATTTATTTATTTCTCCTATAAGCAAGAGAAACAGACATGTACCTCCAACAAGATCTTTTTTTTTTTTTTTTTGGAGACACTTTTTTTTTGGTGCATGCACTCTCCAGAAAGAGAGAGAGACAGAGAGACAGAAAGCGAGAAATCATCCCACCAGGGCAGATGGCCATGCCATAATCTCTTCTCCATTCTCCTCTCAGGATCTTAGGCACGCATGCACACGCGCCCAGCGTGAGTTCAAATCACTGGGTCCAGGACTCAAACCGTGGTCGACTACATGGGAGTCCAGCAACATAGCCATTATGCCAACTGCTGGTACCCTTCCAACAAGATCTTGACAAGCTATGATCTACTCCCAGCTTCAGCTGGCCCTGAACCATGGGTATACATGTGTCCGTGTATTCAGGTAGGTCTCCAGCTGCAAACCTGCAACATTCCCATATAGGTCAGCTTTAGAGCATTGTATTTGAGGCCAGCAGGTGGCATGGTGGTTAAGGAGCTGGAATGAAATATGGGCAATAGCAGTTCAAGTCCTGGACCTGGTGGTTTGCTTTCTCTCTTTCGCTCACTGGTGAGCACACATGCCCTATAGCAAACTTAAAAATGATAAATAATACATTAAATACTTTTTAAAAAGAATGACTATGGAGGGTCTAAAAAAAAATAAAAGGTATTGCATTTCACTGACTGTGCCATGACCAGCCCCCCGCACCCCTTTTGAAGAGGTTTTTGCTTTAGGGTATATGTGTTCGCCAGAGAGAGAGACAGAGACACTGAAAGTGAGAACTCACTCTCCAGGGGGATAGCCACACTGCAATCCCTCCTCCTCAAATTCTCCTTTTGGGATCTCGGGCACGTATGCACTCACCTTCAGCGTTCTT
>NW_006159579.1:6309202-6310242 GCF_000334495.1 Tupaia belangeri chinensis | reverse complement strand
TATAGGGTACTTGCGTTTATCAGAAAAACAGCAACAGAAAGCAAGAAATCACTCACCAGAGGGGATGGCTAAGGTGCAGTTGCTTCTCCTCAAGGTATCGGACATGCACACACACGTGCAGACATGAGTTTAAGCCACCGGGCCCGGGACTCGAACTGCAGTTGACTACATGGGAGTCCAGTGACATAGCCAATACGCCAACTGCTGGTCCCCCAGCGTGAGTTTTAAGCCACCAGGTCCAAGACCTAGACTGTGGTCTGCCACGTAGGAGTCCAGCGATATAACTGCTCTGCCATCTGCTGACCCCGCCTCCTAACTTTTCGATTTTATATGTTTATATCTCATCATGTGGAAAATCTTGGTTGCTAATATTAGCATAATTACTTGAGGTTGGCTCCTTGGCCTGGTGGTTAAGGCAGCCAGATCCCACATGGCCCACTGCCTGGCTCAAGTCCCAGATCCAACAGCTTGAGAAACACACCAGGCATATGTATATGTGTGCCCCAAGTCCCAAAAGGAGGGAGAGAGGGAAGAAGGAACTGTGGCATGACCACCTCCATGGGGGGGTGCTTTCTCCTCCCTCTGTCTCTCTCTGGTGAGTACACCTGCCCACTCGAAAAAAACAATAGTTAATTATTTAAATATATACACACATATATTTATATTTTCAAAATTACCAAACTGAACCTATTACTAACAACATAATTACTGAAAACAGAAAGGTTTCTTTGAAATTGTTCTTTTGTTCTTAGAATAGATCCCACTAAAGATGTACATTCAACTACTGGTTTTTCTTTTTTTCCACTATGGTGAAAAAAGTCACTTAAAATAAAGTTACCTAATTACAATCACTTAAAATAAGTCCCTTCTGTATGAGTAAGTGACTTGATATATAATTAGGTTCCCTTGTTTCATTTCCCTTTTGCTTTCAAGGATTGTGCTCCTATTTTGGTTGAAATTGGTTTTATAATTGTATATTACATAGATGTGATTCTTTTTTTTTTTTTTTTTTTTTGGGGGGGTTTTTTCTACAGGGCACG
>NW_006159579.1:6306689-6309090 GCF_000334495.1 Tupaia belangeri chinensis | reverse complement strand
CACGCGCCCAGCATGAGTTTAAGCCACCAGGCCCGGGACTCAAACCGCGGTCGACTACGTGGGAGTCCAGCGACATAGCCATTACGTTAACTGCTGGTCCCATAGATGTGATTCTTAAGTCATATACACAAGGCATGAGCTGTTAATTGAAAATGAGTTGAGTGCTCTCAAACTCTTTATGGGAATCAGTTACTGGAGAAAGAAGAACCAACAAATTTGGAAAGCTTTTCTGGCCTATACAGACAACAAGTAAATTTTACTGTGTTGCTAATTTACTTTCAAAGTTTATTTATTTCTTCCATTAGTGAGACAAAGAAAGAGAAACAGCAACCCCCAAGGGGTCCTAAGGCCACAATCCACCCCACCTTCAGCTGGCCCCATAGCTTGGCCACATGTGTGCCCTGTCCTCAGAGAGGTCTCCAGTCTGGAACTGGGAACTTTCCCTGTGGGATTGCCTCACAGAGTGCCTCGTTTTATTGCCGAACCACTGTCTGGCCCAAAGTACTTTCATTTTTAACTAAGAGATGACAATGAAGGGTTATCATTAGGGTGACAATATAACTAAGAAAGGTTTCCAGACCAGCAGGTGGTCTAATGGTTAAAGAGTTGGACTCCCACACGGCTGATCACCGTTCAAGTCCCAGACCCAGCAGCATATAAGTCACACTGGGTGCATGAACATGTGAGCCCAAAATCCTGAGAGGAGAATGAAGAAGGGGCTGTGGTGTGGCCACACCCCTGGGGTGGTAATTTTTCACTTCCCCCTTCTGTTTCTGTCTCTCTCCAGCAAACACATGTGCCCTATGGCAAAAACCTAAGGAGGTGGGGGGGGGGCTTCCAATTTAATTTTATCTATTTATTTTTATTGCTATATGGTATCTGTACTTGCCAGAAACACAGACAGAGCAAGACAGAGCGAGAAAGCACCCTCTAACGGAATACGGTCATGCCGCAATCCTCGTTCCACCATTCCTCCTCCGAGTCAGGATTCTGGGCACGCATACACACATAGCTGGCATGTTTTTCAAGACACAGAGCTGGAATTCAAATTGCAGTTGTCCACGTGGGACCTAGCTCCCTTAACCACTAAGCTACGCAGCTGGTTCAGAAAAGCTACCTATTTAAAAGCAGATCTTTTAAAAAAAATAAAATACAGCACAGAGGGGGCCAGCAAGTGGTGTGGTGGTTAGGGCACTGGACTCCCACATGGCTAACCACAGTTCAAGTCCAAGACCTGGCAGCTTGCTTTCTCACTTCCCCCCTTCCTCTGTCTCTCTCTGATGACTACAGCAAGGAAAAAAAAAATGATGATAATAAACAAAATAATCTTTAAAAAAAAAAAAAAAAAACCACAGCACACAGACACTGAAACCTAGATGGCTTACAAGAATTCTTTCTTATATGAGGGGAGGGGTCTTCTAAAAGTTCATGGCAAAAACATGTGTATTATGAAAAAATAATACATGGATTTCATTCTTTTTTGGCACCAAAATAAACTCATACTTCAATTCCATTTCCCCACAGACTTTTTGAAGTCCTCTCATATTACATTTGCAACAAATAAGATAGGATTAAAAGAGAGATCAGAGCAGGCTGAGAAAATCAGACATTTTCACACTAGTGTCCCTATGGGAACTGGAGGTAAGATGAATCATCTCTCAAGTGATCTCCACGTCATGCTTTTTCACAGCAGGCTCTTCCAACCAGCTTGCCTGTTTTAAATCCACGTTGGACTGCTGCATTATTTCTACTCCCTTGCAGTGGCTGCTTGGGGCTGGGGGTATCTCTTGTCTGCTAAGTAAGGGTTTTACTGTTTGTTCTGGTTTGTATCTTTTCTTTACCTTTATATCCCCTTAAGAATGCTGCAGTGTTTTGTTGCTTTTGAGTTTTTTTGCTATAGGGCACGTGCACTCGCCAGACAGAGAGAGACAGAAAGCGAGAAATCAACCCCCCAGGGGGGATGGCCACGCCACAATCCCTTCTCCTCCATTCTCCTCTCGGGATCCTGGGCATACACGCACACGCACCTGGTGTGAGTTTAAGCCACTGGGTCCGAGACTCGAACTGTGGTCGGCTACATGGGAGTCCAGTGACAGAGCCATTATGCTAATTGCTGATTCCGCTGCAGTCTTATTCATGTTCCCATCTAAGCATGTTAGACTTACTAGCAGGAGGATACAATGGGTAAGGAGCAGGGTGGGGAGTGGGTCTGCCACCCCTTCTGTAGCTATAAAGACAGAGCTTTACTATTTGAGCCTTCAGTTGTCGGGCTTCCTCTGAGCCTATTTTATGTTCAGTAAGTTCATCACCAGCCTCTTCCCAGCTCCCTTTACATCACCTCCTGCAGCCCTGGTCCTGTGCTCCCCTGTCCATCAGCGCCAGAGCCCGCTTCCTGGTGTAG
>NW_006159579.1:6296091-6306096 GCF_000334495.1 Tupaia belangeri chinensis | reverse complement strand
AAATTTTAAAAAAAAAAAAAAAAAAACCACAGCACACAGACACTGAAACCTAGATGGCTTACAAGAATTCTTTCTTATATGAGGGGAGGGGTCTTCTAAAAGTTCATGGCAAAAACATGTGTATTATGAAAAAATAATACATGGATTTCATTCTTTTTTGGCACCAAAATAAACTCATACTTCAATTCCATTTCCCCACAGACTTTTTGAAGTCCTCTCATATTACATTTGCAACAAATAAGATAGGATTAAAAGAGAGATCAGAGCAGGCTGAGAAAATCAGACATTTTCACACTAGTGTCCCTATGGGAACTGGAGGTAAGATGAATCATCTCTCAAGTGATCTCCACGTCATGCTTTTTCACAGCAGGCTCTTCCAACCAGCTTGCCTGTTTTAAATCCACGTTGGACTGCTGCATTATTTCTACTCCCTTGCAGTGGCTGCTTGGGGCTGGGGGTATCTCTTGTCTGCTAAGTAAGGGTTTTACTGTGTGTTCTGGTTTGTATCTTTTCTTAATATCCCCTTAAGAATGCTGCAGTGTTTTGTTGCTTTTGAGTTTTTTTGCTATAGGGCACGTGCACTCGCCAGACAGAGAGAGACAGAAAGCGAGAAATCAACCCCCCAGGGGGGATGGCCACGCCACAATCCCTTCTCCTCCATTCTCCTCTCGGGATCCTGGGCATGCACGCACACGCACCTGGCGTGAGTTTAAGCCACTGGGTCCGAGACTCGAACTGTGGTCGGCTACATGGGAGTCCAGCGACAGAGCCATTATGCTAATTGCTGATTCCACTGCAGTCTTATTCATGTTCCCATCTAAGCATGTTAGACTTACTAGCAGGAGGATACAATGGGTAAGGAGCAGGGTGGGGAGTGGGTCTGCCACCCCTTCTGTAGCTATAAAGACAGAGCTTTACTATTTGAGCCTTCAGTTGTCGGGCTTCCTCTGAGCCTATTTTATGTTCAGTAAGTTCATCACCAGCCTCTTCCCAGCTCCCTTTACATCACCTCCTGCAGCCCTGGTCCTGTGCTCCCCTGTCCATCAGCGCCAGAGCCCGCTTCCTGGTGTAGACCTTTGCGGATATTACCTGCCTTCTGCTACTGCTGCCATGTCTCCATCCTGGGGGCAAGGCACTTCCTTCCCTGTGCCTTAGCAACATCTCTGTACTGACTCGCTCTCAGTCCCAAACTGGCCATTCGTATTCATTTCCCAGGACTGCCCTAACAAACGGCCACACTCAGTGCTCAAAACAACAAGAATTTACTCTCACAGCTCTGGAGGGGCCAGGGTTCAATATCAAGGTATCACTAGGGCCGCCCTCCCTGTGAGCCCTCGGCACCCTCCAGGTAGAGCTCTGGGCTCTGGATGCTCAAGCTGAATGAAACACCGCCTGCTCTTGCAGAGCATGTCAGCGTAGAAGACACCATGTGGGGGCCTGGGCAAAGCCCAAGGTGGGCCAGCCAGTGGCCTGCTGGTTAGAGCAGCTGCATCCCACATGGCTATGTGGTTCAAATCCCAGACCCAGCAGACGGAAAAACACACCTAGCGCAACTGTGTACATGCCCCAAATCCCAAGAGAACGGAAGAGAGAAGGGATTTCAGAGTGGCCATCCTCTCTGTGGGGGAGCTTTCTCACTTGCCCTTTCTCTTTCTCCAGAGAGCACAGGCACCCTACAGTAAACTTTAAAGAGCCCAAGGTGCTGCATGAGTACTCTCTAGGGATCTGGGCGAGGAATGACAGAAACACAGGCAGCACATTCCTGCCTCTGGTGATGGCGGAGCATCAGGATTCCCTAAGAACTTCACATTGAACGGTGGCCATGAAGTCATGACATGCTCACGAAACGATGGAGGCGAAACCAGAGGACTCAAGGCTCTGCCCCACGCCTGTCTCTCATCATAGCCCCTAATCCGACTTTGTTCCAGGACACAACCTCCAGCCTCGAGCAGGTCCGGCTGTCGCTTACTCGTGTAATGCTCTGGCTCACTTGCCCAACCAGGTCCTTCCCCATGAGGACTTGACCGTCCAAGAACCTGTGACCTCAGCACTGCCACTACTGCTGTTCAGGTTGCACTGTGGACAGAGGAGAAAAGCCGCTGGCCTGGCATAGTTAGCAGAGCACCTCTTCCTTGGAAACGCGCTGTGAGAAGCCCATCTCCTGTGGAGACTGGCCCTGCCCTCTTCACATCTATCCTTCCTTAGTAATCATGCATCTTGTGTTTCATGACTTGGGTTCAGCCATGACTGGCTGGTGGCTCGGTGGGCAATTCCATGGAGCATCATGGGTGACTTGTCTCCACCTCTGCTCCCTCCAGACCTGCAGTTTCTAAGCCTTTGAGAGCTGGAAATCACAAGCACACAGCCCTGAGGCGGCCTCATAGGAAGGTTGGGCTAAGGCCTCTACGGGATAGAAACATACAGATTATGTGACATTATCACCAGCTCAGGGCCTTTTGGGATCAATTCTTGGGTTTGCATGAGAGCTAAAACTCTCACCAAGCAACCTCTGTGGAGAGTGGTTACTGTCTAAGATGAAGCCGTGAAGGTACACACAAAATGTGAGCCTGTTTCTTTTTTCAAAAGTCCTAAAAACTTAAGATGCCAACAAACTCACAGGGACGGGAACAGACAATTTGTAGGAAGTCCTCACGTGGTGGTGAAGTTTCCAGCAAAGAAAGTAAGAACAAGAGTTGGGTCACTAGCCCTATTTCTGTCCATTGAGGAGAGGGGACCAAGCAGGTTCCAGTTAGCAGTGTGTGACTGCCCAAGTTGGTGACCCCCTTTGGTGTCTTCCGTATTTGTAAAGAAAGAAAACATGAAGGAAATGTTCCTAGCCCCTGAGATTTCATAGGTGACTACTTTTATTACATCAGTGTCACCTTTTCACAAACAGCCATAGACTGCAAAACGGTGTTTCAGCCAATGGCACAACACATGCGCAACAGCAGTTCCCATAAGACCACAGAGGACGGACCAGAGGTTGTAATGGCTGTGTCGCTGGACTCCTATGTAGTCGACTGCAGTTTGAATCCTGGACCTGGTGGCTTAAACTCACGCCGGGCACGTGTGCATGCGTGCCCAAGATCTTGAGAGAATGGAGGAGAAGAGATTGTGACGTGGCCACCCCCACCCCCGGGGGGTGATTTCTCTCTCTCTGTCTCTCTCTTTTGGGCAAGCGCGCATGCTCTATAGCAGAAACCTCTCAAAAAAAAAAAAAAACAAAAAAAAAACCCACAGTGGAGCTACAAATCCCCTAGTCTAGGGACACTGAGATGTCATGACATCGTAGTACACTGCGTCGCTCACACGCTTGCAACAAGCCTACTGCACTGCCAGTGGTATGCACATATTACATACAGAATGGAATACTTGGTGATCAAGGACGTTACTGGCTTACACATTTACTACACTAGACTCTTCATCTTTACAGTATATTCCTTCTACTTACTAAGATGAAGTTTATTATAAAACAGTACAGCCCATTAGGCCAGCGGCAGCTCATACATCCATGCTCGCTGCCTCTCTTGATGGCATCATTTCTCTTGGGTTTGATCTAATCTCATTTTGTTTCGTTCTTCTTGGCCTTCCCAGCAGGACAAGATGTGGAGGTGGAAGCCAGTGACACTAAAGATTCTGACCCTACATAGGCATAAAATAATGTGTGTGTCTATGGCTCAGTTTTTAACAAAAAAGTTTAAGAAGTAAAAAATAATAAATTTGGGGTTGGCAGGTGACATGGTAGTTCAGGTGCTGGATTCCCACAGGGTGAACTGTGGTTCAAGTCCTGGACCTGGCAGTTCGCTTTCTCACTTTTCCTGTCTGTCTGGTCAAATTAAAAAATAATAACAAATGGGGAACCAACAGCTAGCGTAATGGCTATGTCCCTGGACTCCCATGTAGTCGCCCATGGTGCAAGTCCTGGACCTGGTGGCTTAAACTCCCACTGGGCGCGTGTGCGTGCGTGCCCAGGATCCCAGGAGGAGAATGGAGGAGAAGGGATTGCAGTGTGACCATCCCCCCTGGGGGGTGATTTCTTGCTTTCTGTCTCTCTGTCTCTGTCTTTCTAGTAAGCACACGTGCCTTATAGCAAAAACCTCTCCAGAAATAACAAATGGAATTAAATAATTATTTTAAAATAATATTTTTGTACAGATGTACAATGTATTTGCTTTAAGCAAAGTGACACAACCAGAGTCAAAAAGTCTAATAACACTTTAAGTTATAAAATCAAAAGCTAAGATTAATTAATAGTTGAGGAAAAGCTTAATAAACTTAGTATAGTCTAAGCATACAGTAGTATAGTCTATAGCCGTGCATGGAGAAGTCCGAAGCCATCACAGTCATTCACTTCTCACACACTCACACACCCAGAGCAGCTCCAGTCCTGCAGATGTCACACGCCACATGCCTCTGTAGCTGTACCTTTTGTCTTCCACACTGTATGTTTTCCTAGCTTTTGCTACAGCTGCCTACAGTACTCAGTGCGTGCTGTATGGCTTTACAGTCTAGAAGCCAAGTGCTCACTCATCTAGGTTTGTGTTAAGTACACGCTAAGAGGGTTGCACAACAAGACCACCTAATGATGCACTTTTCAGAACTCATTCCCGTTGCTGAGCGATGCATGACTATATAGAAGACCTCCCCCTACTGGGCAGTCACACAGACTCTGAGTAAATTAGAGTAAAATATCTACACCGACAAGAGAAATTTAAAGACTCTTTGCAAACAAAGGCTTTAAGATACAGTAAGAAGGCAATCTGGCACATTCTGCACATCTCTGCCCCTCTCTGTGTGCATGCACGCCACAGAGAGCCCATGCCACAGCTCGACCGTGGCTCCCCAAAGACGTATGATCATGCACGCCGCAGAGAGCCCATGCCACAGCTTGACCGTGGCTCCCCAAAGACGTACGACGGCTGCTTCATTACTTCACTGCAGAAGCCCCAAATGGACGTGATTCTGAAAGGTAAACTCCAGGTCCCAAACTCTGTTCTCCTTAGGAGAAATGACTTTGCCCAGTAGACTCGGCTGAATACATCCGACACAGTCACTGTCCTATCATGCTTCCGATGCAGCCTGGCTCCAGGTGCAGGCCCTTGGCTATGCCTGCTCCCCAGCACCACTTCCACTGGTCCCTGAGCCTTTACTGGGAGCCTGGGCTTCTGAGCGTGAGGCCTGTTTGGGAAGGCGGATGGGGACGTAGACATTGGAGGCACAGTGCTCCTTGAGGTACTCTCCTCCCTTCTCTTCATAGTCTTTCCTGGTGACCCAGGCTTCGTCGTCATCCAGGTGGTCCAAGGCCCAGGCACGAGCACCATACCAGGCATCCAGCACAGGGTTTGAGGCCAGCTGAACCTGAAATACGAAGAGAACATTCACAGCAGGACGTCTCCCACTAGGGCTTCAGGCTCGATGAGTATCCAGTATGCTGGATCCCAGAGACAAACCCAAAGCAGGGCCTCAATTAACTCCCAAACAGTGCAGGGCTATCTGCATCCTCTGATCCACGCTGAGCTGAAATGCCAGACTCTCCAAGGAGGCACACAAGCATGCAGACCCAGTGGGGTATGATTGCACAGGTCAGATGCATCAGGTTCCCAACACGAGACCTGCCAGTCTGTCAGAAGCCAGCTGCCGGCCTCCTGCTCCATGACGCCATCAGCCACAGGCTGCCTGCAAGAGTGGTGGCTGGCCCTCTTGGCCCTATTCCCTCCTCTGTGAGCAGAGGGAAGCAGAGAATAAGTAAGGTGGCTCTAGCCATGGCGGCAAAAGAGCTTCAGGAGAAATGAGAGTAGAGAGAGGAATCCTGGCATTGTCTGTGATGCAGCCACTGCACAGTTTCCACTGCTTATTCTTGGAGTGACATTGGGAGTCTCTGTGGGGACCCCCTCAACAAGGCCAACATGACCGGCGAGGTAAGGCTCTGAAGCAGAAACCAAGCCTCCTGTTTTCTAGAGTTGCCCACCTCACTCCCCACCTCCCTCTCACTTCCATCCTCCACCAACCACTCCAGGTGGGAATGGTGGCTTCAGATCTCCTGGAGTAAAGGGCAGGCCACACGGCATAGAGTCGGCACACGCAGATGGAGGAGGATGGAGGCCTAACAGCAAGCTCAGGAGTCCGCCTGCCTGGACTGCCTTGCCACACAGCCAAGAGCCTAATCTATCCTCTCTTGCGATGGCATTCTAATGATAAAATTAGAACAGGAGCCCCTACCACTGTGGTTTAGGAGTTGTCGGTGAGAGAATGAGTATAAAGCACTGTACACTGCCTGGTAAGGAACACTGGATAAGTGGTAGCCATTGTTATTACTAATAAGAATGCAGTGAGACACACAGTTAAAAACAGAATGTTATTCAGCAATAAAAAAGGTGCTCTGGAAATGTACCTACGGATATAGTAAAACTGTCGCAATAACCTGAAAAATGTATGGGTTATACAACAAGCTACGCCGATCTTTTGGTTACAATCAGACATGGGAGGAAATGGCCACAAAGTATACACATAATGTTGTTCAGAGGCTGGAACGACACTTCTTTTTCCTGTCTCCAGTCTGGCTTATTTAAATGTATGTTTTTTTGTTTTTTGTGTTTTTTTGTCTATTTTAAGAGATTTTTTTTTTATATAGGGCGCATGCATGTGCCAGAAAGACAGAGGGAGACAGAAAGACAGAAAGCGAGAAATCACCGCCTGGGGGCGGGGGTGATGGCCACGGCACAATCCCTTCTCTTCCATTCTCCTCTTGGGATCTTGGGCATATACACACACACGCCTGGCGTTGAGTTTAAGCCACCAGGTTCAGGACTCAACCACGTTCGACTACATGGGAGTCCAGCGACATAGCCATTATACCAACTGTTGGTCCAAATAGTTTATTTACGTTTTAAAATGTGTTGCTGTTTATGAAAAAACAAGAGCGATTCAATTTTTAAGGAAAGTATGTAAAAGCTGTGCATATCTTGGAGTTCTCTGCCCTTCGACAGACATGGGGTCTGATCCTTGCATGGCTGCAGTGACTGAACCACTGTGGACCACATACTCTTAAGATGGAACATAGGGTCGGTGGCAGCATGACAGTCTCCTCGAGGGTAACATAGGGGAAGGCAGGAAAGGTGTTGGGGGGTGCTGAGGCAGCTGAGGGCACAGCTGGAAGGCAGGCTGAAGAGACCTGGAAGCAGCATTCCCCACAACCAATGGTCACAAAGTAATTCACAGCAAAAGCTTCAGGGATGATCAAGAAATAGATCTTGAAATTCCCAGAAGATCTTTTCTTGATGACTTCATTGAAATCAATCCACTGGTGTGACTCGACCCCACGCTCACACTTTATAAAGCCCCACTTGGTTTTGGCACTGCCAAACCTCCTGTTCTCCACCTCTCCTGATGCTTCTTTCTCAGATTCCCCCATGGGTGTCTACATCCTTCAGCTGCCCCTCAATGCTAGCGTTACTTAGGGCTCAATCCTTGACTTCACCTACTCTCCCTAACAGTGCCAGTCAGCCCATCTGTGCCAAGGGACCCAATTCTACCCTCCTACCCTTTTCCTGGGTGCTCACCAGCTAGCTACGATGTCTTCCTGTGTGTCACTAGAAACTCGACCCACCCTGGAAACAAGAGTTCATCATCTCCCCCCCAAGCCTATTCTCTCTCCCACAGTACCTAGTCTGCAAAGGTCACACTTTTCTAACTAGCTTTTCCTCCCAGAGAGAACCCCGCCGCCCGGCCTCCTGCCCCATGACGCCATCAGCCACAGGCTGCCTGCAAGAGTGGTGGCTGGCCCTCTTGGCCCTATTCCCTCCTCTGTGAGCAGAGGGAAGCAGAGAATAAGTAAGGTGGCTCTAGCCATGGTGGCAAAAGAGCTTCAGGAGAAATGAGAGTAGAGAGAGGAATCCTGGCATTGTCTGTGATGCAGCCACTGCACAGTTTCCACTGCTTATTCTTGGAGTGACATTGGGAGTCTCTGTGGGGACCCCCTCAACAAGGCCAACATGACCGGCGAGGTAAGGCTCTGAAGCAGAAACCAAGCCTCCTGTTTTCTAGAGTTGCCCACCTCACTCCCCACCTCCCTCTCACTTCCATCCTCCACCAACCACTCCAGGTGGGAATGGTGGCTTCAGATCTCCTGGAGTAAAGGGCAGGCCACACGGCATAGAGTCGGCACACGCAGATGGAGGAGGATGGAGGCCTAACAGCAAGCTCAGGAGTCCGCCTGCCTGGACTGCCTTGCCACACAGCCAAGAGCCTAATCTATCCTCTCTTGCGATGGCATAATGATAAAATTAGAACAACAGGAGCCCCTACCACTGTGGTTTAGGAGTTGTCGGTGAGAGAATGAGTATAAAGCACTGTACACTGCCTGGTAAGGAACACTGGATAAGTGGTAGCCATTGTTATTACTAATAAGAATGCAGTGAGACACACAGTTAAAAACAGAATGTTATTCAGCAATAAAAAAGGTGCTCTGGAAATGTACCTACGGATACAGTAAAACTGTCGCAATAACCTGAAAAATGTATGGGTTATACAACAAGCTACGCCGATCTTTTGGTTACAATCAGACATGGGAGGAAATGGCCACAAAGTATACACATAATGTTGTTCAGAGGCTGGAACGACACTTCTTTTTCCTGTCTCCAGTCTGGCTTATTTAAATGTATGTTTTTTTGTTTTTTGTGTTTTTTTGTCTATTTTAAGAGATTTTTTTTTTATATAGGGCGCATGCATGTGCCAGAAAGACAGAGGGAGACAGAAAGACAGAAAGCGAGAAATCACCCCCTGGGGGCGGGGGTGATGGCCACAGCACAATCCCTTCTCTTCCATTCTCCTCTTGGGATCTTGGGCATACATGCACACACGCCTGGCGTGAGCTTAAGCCACCAGGTTCAGGACTCAACCACGTTCGACTACATGGGAGTCCAGCGACATAGCCATTATACCAACTGTTGGTCCAAATAGTTTATTTACGTTTTAAAATGTGTTGCTGTTTATGAAAAAACAAGAGCGATTCAATTTTTAAGGAAAGTATGTAAAAGCTGTGCATATCTTGGAGTTCTCTGCCCTTCGACAGACATGGGGTCTGATCCTTGCATGGCTGCAGTGACTGAACCACTGTGGACCACATACTCTAAAGATGGAACATAGGGTCGGTGGCAGCATGACAGTCTCCTCGAGGGTAACATAGGGGAAGGCAGGAAAGGTGTTGGGGGGTGCTGAGGCAGCTGAGGGCACAGCTGGAAGGCAGGCTGAAGAGACCTGGAAGCAGCATTCCCCACAACCAATGGTCACAAAGTAATTCACAGCAAGAGCTTCAGGGATGATCAAGAAATAGATCTTGAAATTCCCAGAAGATCTTTTCTTGATGACTTCATTGAAATCAATCCACTGGTGTGACTCGACCCCACGCTCACACTTTATAAAGCCCCACTTGGTTTTGGCACTGCCAAACCTCCTGTTCTCCACCTCTCCTGATGCTTCTTTCTCAGATTCCCCCATGGGTGTCTACATCCTTCAGCTGCCCCTCAATGCTAGCGTTACTTAGGGCTCAATCCTTGACTTCACCTACTCTCCCTAACAGTGCCAGTCAGCCCATCTGTGCCAAGGGACCCAATTCTACCCTCCTACCCTTTTCCTGGGTGCTCACCAGCTAGCTACGATGTCTTCCTGTGTGTCACTAGAAACTCGACCCACCCTGGAAACAAGAGTTCATCATCTCCCCCCCAAGCCTATTCTCTCTCCCACAGTACCTAGTCTGCAAAGGTCACACTTTTCTAACTAGCTTTTCCTCCCAGAACTTGGGAGCTGTTGCAGGTCCCACTTATCTCCCCAGACCCAACCTATCATCAAGTTCTGACAATCTTACTCCCTTAATTAATCTCTCACATCAACACTCTCCTTTTCCTCCCAGTCTGCCCCTGTCTTCATAGGTCCTGTGTAGCTACCAAGTGACACTGTGCCAAGGGTTTGGAAAGTATTTCAGAAGATCGTTACCGACCTCTCTTTCCC
>NW_006159579.1:6290555-6296060 GCF_000334495.1 Tupaia belangeri chinensis | reverse complement strand
GGAGGTGGGGCTGGTAAGGAGCACAGATAATAGGGAAAGGTTCCTGAAGAAAGCAACATCCATATCAGCCGCTGAGTGCACTGGAATAATCTTAGGAAGAATGTTCTATGCAAAGGGAACCAGCATGTGCAAGGCCGAGGCAGGAAAGCATGCGTATCTAGGGAACTAACAGCGACTCACTGTGACTGAAGGACAGGACGGAAGAGGAGTGACGAGATAATGCTGGACCAGATCACAAGGGACCTTATAAACTGAGGCGCACGAAAGAGTGAAGACTTCATCCTATAAGCTGAGGAACTGCCTAACTGGTTTTCTGTTTCTAATAATTTCTCCAGATACTCCATTTTCATACCAGCATCAAAAATACTTTCCTAAAATGCCAACTGAATCACATGACTCCTTTTAGACTGCTAGACTCCCTGACGGTCCCTGGTGGCCTTTAGAGGACAGCTGTGAAGAAAAGAGCCCACACAGCAGGCCTATGTTTATCTTTGGAGGCTTCCAAGGCTGGGCCTCGGCAGCCATCTGGGAATAGAGATTCTGGAAGGTTCCCACTGTTACCTGTTAAGAGCCTGCGGTTTGCTGTGCCTGTCTATACAATGTGACTTATGTTAAACACCTGCTTTCCTTCTGCGGTGATGGAATCTGGGTACAATCCAGGCAGGGGGTGCTGTGTGATTGCCTCCCCAATAAATCTCTAGGAACTCAGTCTCCAGTGACCTTCCCTGGCTGGCAATGTTTCACGTGTTGTCACAGCTGGTTGCTGGGGGAATCAATGAGTCCTATATGGCTCTGCTGGGAACGGACTCTGGAAGCTTGTGCCTTGTCTCCCCACTTTGCCTATGTACCTGTCTCTCTGCCGGCTTTGCTCTTTATCCTTTCACCGTGGTCCTCCTGGTGAATCCTCGTACCTGAGTGGTCTCAGCTAAAAGCTGAGTTTCTTATGTGCCGATCCTGTGCTGAGCACTTAATGTACACTGGCAAGCTGAATTCAGGTAACGGGCACTGCAATTACTCCCTTTATCACTGAGAAAACTGAGGTGCAGGCCCTGTGGCAATGGCACAAGTGGGAGGGCACTGCTAAATGACGGCTGGAACCACATGGGAGGCCTGGGTTCCCTTCCTGGTCCAATCTGAAAGGGCAGGGAACTATGATGGCTCATGCCTGTGGTCCTAATTAACTAAGAGACTGGGGCAGGAAGGAATGTGACTGGCAAGACCCTGTCAAAAATATCCCTCATTTCCCCCCTCCCCTCTCCCACTTAAAAGAAGAAGAAAAACTGAAGCTTAGCCAAATTCAGTAGTAGCCATAATGGAGTCAGGACCAAAGCCCAAAGAGCACACCCTCAACGTGTCATAAATCGTGCAGAACAGCGGATCACGGCCAAGTTTCACACTGTGGGTTCTGTTGGCCTTTCCACCTTGACTCAGTCCCCACTACTCCATAGCAGCCAAACATTCCACCCACAGCCACGTCTCATGCCCTCAACAATGTCCCTGAGCCTGTGTTTATGCCAGTCCTTCTGTCTGGAATGCTCTCTCCAAGCCACCCAATGCCACTGTCCACAGGGCAAACACCTACTCCTCAGAAGAGTGTGTTCCACGGAGCCCCCTCTGAGGGCCAGTGGAGAGTGTTGGGCAGCAGTTCCTGTATGCTCATCATCTCTGGGCTATCTCGGCCCATTCCCTCAGATAGCTGGGTCTTCTCTGTATCTCCACAGTGCCTGGTTCATGATGGGAGCGCAGATCATGTTTTTTGGTAATTAAGGATTTGGTAGACAGGACATACATATCAATTAGTCATTAAACAACAGTATTTTAGGGAAATAATGACATGAGAAAATGTTTATGAGAGGTTAAGGAAATTCAGGTTACAAAGTGGTACACAATGACTTGTAGAAAATTTAGGAAAGACAGTTTTGCCTGTAGGATTGGGGGACTGAGTAAAGAGAATTTATTCTTAATATATACTCCTTCATATGCTGAATTTTATCATATACAAGTCTTCCTTTTCCAATTAAAAAAGAATAGCATATAAACTATGATCCCCATTCTGCTTTAAAAATAAGACAGACTAAAGACCAGGAGGAAGGCCACAAAAATGTTAACAGTGGAGGGGCCAGCAGGTGGCATAATGGTTAAGGTTCCGGACTCCTGCATGTCTGACTTCAGTTCAAGTCCCTGACCTGGTGGCTTGCTTTCTCACTTTCTCTTTTTCTGTCTCTCTCCGGTCCATTTTTAAAAAATAAATAAAATAGCTAATTAAAACAAGTTAACAGTGGATATTTTGGATGAAGGAGTTACTAATATTTCTCATTGACACTGTATTACCTTGGTAATCATAAAAACAAGTAATTAATGCTATTTTTAAACAGTCCTTTTGAGCAATGAATAAGTACCTGGAAGGAAGACTGAAAGGGTCTCATCTCTAGCAGTTCCTTTTCAACTCTGGCTTTCATGCCAGGGTACATCATGTTCCCGCCAGTGAGGAAGACGTTCTGAACCAGTGTCTCCTGAACGTCCTTCGGGTACCTAGGAGAGAAACAATTCCTTCTGGGATGGTCTCTCTAACTTGAGTATCAGTCAAGTATGAAGACGTGGAAATGTAAGCTCTCGGTGCAAAACAGAAGATACCTACATGTGAAGTCAAAAAAACATACAACTGGGCCAGCAGGTGGCGTGGAAGTTAGGCTCTCGGTCCCACACGGCCAGTGGTACAGTTTGAGTCTTGGACTGGCGCTTGAGAATCATGCCAGGCACGTGTGCACGTGTCCCCAAAATCCCAAGAGAAGAGTGGAGGAAAAGGGACTGCAGCCGGTCATTTCCCCTGGGTAGTGGTGGTGGGGGATGGTTTTTCTCTCTGAGGAGTGCATGTACCCTATATCCCCAAAAAAGAAACCCTAAAACTTTCATTTCTCACGTGTGTCCCTACAGAATGCCAGTCCAAGGTTTCCAAATGTCTTGTCAGTCTTAACTAGAATGGCCAACATATTTCCCTATTGTGATGAGAATTTTTGTAACTTTTCTAATACATGTTTTTTAAAAAAATTAACTTAAAAAAATAAAATAAATAAAAATTAACTTTATTGAGGATTAACTTACATACATGTTGATAAAGGCTGACAATTTATATACCCCGGTCATCACCACAATCAAGATGGAGAACATTTTAGGCCAGGCAGTAGCATGGTGGTTAAGGGGATGAGATCCCACATACTGACTGCATGAGTCAAATCCCAACCAAATGGCTAATAATATGAAGGTTTATGGGGAGCCAGCATACATGTTACATCATGTTATATTGTGTAACTCAAACTTAAAGGAAACTCTAGAAGATTCTCAAATCAAATGAGCATTTACATCACAAAACAATCACAGAACCCTCGTTAGGTGCTAGTCCTAGTGACAGAGATAAAATGCTACTAAGGACAGCAAGTCCGTGAAAAGACAACAGAGAGACAGATTTCTAAAGAGCCCAACCATCAAGTCTGCGACTCAATGCAAAATCCAAGGGAGTGGTCTAGAACAATAGAAGGACAGGAAGTTTTACTCTCTCACCTGTCCAGAATGTACTGGAGGGTCTCGGCTACCCCAGCCTGCTCTTCTCCAATGAGAGACGGCTGGAAGATAATTTCTGGAGCTCGGATTCTTTCTGTCCCAACGAACAGCTGATGATACGCTGCCAAGTTAAACACGGGCTTTAAAAACCCAAGGTTTAAAAGATATTTTTAGGCCATAATGACAAACATCCTAGTTGCCAGTTTCCTCTAACTACGTTTCTTATTCCGATAGTTTCTGTTCTTTCTGTTTACGCCAGAACAACCTCTCCCAACTTCTTGACTTGGTAATTCCATTTCTACCTGTGTCAACCTCTAAATTATAAGGATACACAGCTGCCATATGAACTGGTCCCTGCCTTGTAGACAAAGAGACTTCCTGGAGAGCAGCAGTAAGGCAGCCAGTGCCTGGCATAGCACCCTGGCCCTGCACAGCAAAAATCCTCTCTCAGGCAGGTGTCCACCCAGGTCAATTTATCCAGTTGCCATTTTAAAGACAGAAATGTAGACCCTCAATGAGGGTTAGGTGTAATGACATTGGCTGAAATTTAAACGAAGCCTTCAAAAGCCAGTCTTCAGATGTAGTCCCCAGTTACTTATTTAAATATTTCTGCCATGCAGACTCTTTGTCACTGATCAATCCCTGGGGAAAAACCCTGACTTTGGACGTTTCACGCACTGGTACTCCTACTTCTAGAAAACAGAACTGAGATTAAAATAAAATATTTTTCCTAAGGGAACAGACTAGACTAGGTCAGTTGTTTATGTCAACAGCTTCAAAGCATAAGCACAGACTAAGATGCAGAAGGCAAACCTGGACGGTGGCGACCGGTTTCTCCACTTCAGGTGTTTCCTCTGAAAACAAGGGTTCGAAATCATTAATGTTTTCCACGTCCTCCAAAGATGGCTCTAGCTGCTCCAGGTCAGGAGTCTACAAATAGAACAGAATAGAATAAACAAAACAAAACAGAACCTCTCAGCAAGACTGAGTTCTATTAACTCAGTGTCATGGAAGATTTAAGATCATGCCCAATGTTCTAAAAGCTTACCCAGAAACTATAAAAAAAATTCTAATCTACTTTAAAAGATATTTACATGAACACGAAGATTTTAATGACAGGGCCAACAGGTGGTGTGGTGGTTAGGGCGCTGGACTCCCACACGGCTGGCCATAGTTCGAGTTTTAGATCTGGCAGCTCGCTCGCTCTCTCTCTCTCTCTCTCTCTCTCTCTCTCTCTTTCCCTCCCTCCCTCCTTTCCTCTCTCTCTCTCACCCTCTGGTGAGTGCACATGGCCTATAACAAACTTAAAAAAAAAAACAACAAAATTAAATAAATAATTCTTTAAAACTTTTTTTTAAAGATTAAAAAGACTAGGTCTGGGACAGCAAGTGGTGTGGTGGCTGAGGCCCTGGAATCCCACATGGCCGACCATGGTTCAAGTCCTGGACCAGGCAGCCTGCTTTCTCATTCTCTCTCTCCTTCTCTCTCGTAAATACACATGTCCCCTAACATTGGAAAATAATATTAGTAATAAGGGAAATTAAGTAAGTAGTTCTTTTCAAAAAAATGACTAGGTCTAGCTGCAGTGGTCAAGCAGCAGGGCGGAGCTATGTAATGACTGGTGGCCATGTAAGAGGCCTGGGTTCGGTTCTCGGCCAACCTATACAGGCCAGCCTATGGTCCTACGTGACTGGGATGCTGGAGCACGAAGGACTACAACACAGCAGGATGCTGTCAAAAATGCCATCTTAGGTCAGCTAGTGGGTGGTGGTTAGGGCAGTTGGATCTCACACATGCAACTGTACGGTTCAAGTTCCAGATCTTGTGGCTTGAGAAACACACAAACCTGCACATGCATGTGTGCTCAGAATCCTGAGGAGAGAAATGGAGAAAGGATTGTGACATGGCTTCCCCCTTCGCCCTGGGGGTTGCTTTTTTTTTTTATGT
>NW_006159579.1:6285318-6290524 GCF_000334495.1 Tupaia belangeri chinensis | reverse complement strand
TTTCCCTTCCTTTCTCCTTCCCTGTAGAGTGTACCTGCCCTCTGGCAAATTAAAAACAAAACAAACAAACAAAAATACCTCTCTTCCCTTCCTGCTCTATCACAGAAAAGGATCTGAAGACTAAAAAGCCAAGAACGGGCACTGCTATTACCCCTACCTTTTCTACTTAGACACGCCTCATCAACGCTGGCCTTCTCTGAAGCCGAGCTCAAGGCTGGGCCTTGTAGAAGACTTGCTGCTGGCATCTGTCAGCACACCCAAAACTCTGAAGGGTGGAACAGCGGAGTTCTACAAAGTAGCTAGAGACTACCTGCAAGATTACATAAATCTCAAAATAATTAACATACATGCCAACAGTAATGGGCTTAACAATTAGTCCCTTAACAGCAGGTCCAATTAGGCTGGGGATGAGACCGAAAGCCCCAGGTGGCAGCGCATCCTTTCTGCAGAGTCCCATAGAAAGGCTCTCCTGTGAGAACAACAAACCTAGGGGGGGCCTAGCTATGTTGGCCTAATTCCCAAAAATGAGTTTGGAGCATTTTTAATTTTAACCTGGACAAAATAAGTTGGGTAAGGGGTATTTCTGGAATATGTCTTTGGCCTTCTGTCACTCCGCCATGAGGAAAGCAGAGAGTTTCACCCTTCTGCACTTGGAGGGGAGAAGCCAGGAGGAGCTATCTGTTGTATGCCATGGACAACAGGGCGGACTATCTGCGGAGCTGGTGCCTTGAGAGTCGAGTGGTAACTAAGTGCACCTGAGAGGAGTCTGACACAGAGTATGTGCCCTGTGCCCCTCTTCACTCTCAGAATCTATACAGAACATATGCTAGCAACATCATTCAGAGGACTTTATTGTATTTCCCTAGAATTGTTCATACTGGAAATGTAAACTAGCATTCAAGCTCACCCCTAAATAAGGCAACACTGCTCAATACCCCACACACATTCACACACCAAAATAGCATGGAGCATACATAGCGTACAGTACAGGCGGCAATATATCCTAAATTCTGTTCAATTTAGATGATTCTACGACATTGAAGAGAAATTTTCCAGGCTTAAGGGTAAACTGTGGAAAGAGATAGGAGTATTTCTTTTTTTTGAAGAGGTTTTTGCTATAGGGTGCGTGCACTTGCCAGACAGAGAGAGACAGAGAGACAGAAAGTGAGAAATCACCCCCCAGGGGGGGCAGCCACACTGCAATCCCTTCTCCTCCATTCTTCTCTCGGGATCCTGGGCACGCAGGCACACACACCCGGCGTGAGTTTAAGCCACCAGGTCTGGGACTCAAACCACTATCAACTATGTGGGAGTCCAGCGACATAGCCATTTTGCTAAATGCTGGTCCCAAGATAGTATTTCTTCAACTGACACTAGAAGAAAAGATGAGCTGGTTGGTTTATAGAGTAACTTAAGGAAGAAAGAAGGCAGGGCAGGGTACGAGGGCCTATAAGACTACTCCCAGGCACAGAGGGGTGAGTCATCTCTGCCAGTACAGAATGAGATCAGGGCAGGATACTGGCTACCTGCACGATCCTCACTGCAGACACTGCTACTGCCTCTGATGGGTGAGGAGCTGTGGCTCAGGCAGGTGAGTAACTTGCCCAAGGTCACATCGCTTTAGCAAGTGGTAGAAGCCCGGCGGAAGATAGAACGGCTCAGCTGCCAAGTCTCTACTCTGCCCTAGGCTGGAATTGTACAATCATGAGTCTGAGCCTGAGAAAACGATGTGAGCTTTGGGAGTATGGAAAAGCTCTAGCCTGAGGCCAGAGTGGGTAATAACAAACATGAACAAAAGATCTTACAGGCAGTGGTAGGACCACCTGAAGTGAACAACAGCAGCTGTCTGAGCAGGGCAGCAAGTGTGTAAAGGAACACTCCCCTGTTGTCTGAGGATTGTGATCTGAAGGCTCGGCTTCCATCACAGAGGAGCCCTCCCCACAGGAGTGCCTGCGCCTGTTGCTATTACGACTTGGGGCTAAACCCAGCTCTTTAGAAACGGTCCCCAAAAGGGTACCAGGGGAGGATGAGAAATGGATCACCCAAGTTTCCTTTCACGTGGTGGCTTGTCACCTGGGATGATCAAGAACTGGGAAGCAGTGTGGTATGACAGAAAGTAGTCAGGCTTTGGAGCTCTATATGGCAACCAAAGACCTGAGTGGGATACAAACCTAGGGCAGCACTAGGTGAGAAATGAAATCTTTTCCTTCCTTTTTAAATATGCACTCAAGGGACCAGCAGATGGCATAATGGCTATGTTGCTGGACTCCCATGTAGCCAATAGCAGTTCGAGTCCTGGACCAATGGCTAAAACTCACACTGGGCCCGTGTGTGTGTGTGTGTGTGTGTGTGTGTGTGTGCCCAAGATACCAAGAGAATGGAGGAGAAGGGGTTGCAGCATGGCCATCCTCCCTGGGGGGAGGGGAGGGTGATTTCTCGCTTTCTCTCTCTCTGTCTTTCTGGTGAGCACACACACCCTATGGCACACCCTATGGTAAAAACCTCTCAAAGAAAAAAAAAAAAAAGGGCACTCAATTTGGCCCCTAAATAATTCAGCTGTAACACTGGGTTGGAGGAACAACTGCACCTGTATATTCAAAATAATTCGACAAAGGGTCAATCCTGTGCCTTGAAGGTTAAAAGGGAGCTGGATTCCATGTGACCATGCAGTTTGAATCCAGGTCTGGGCGCTTGATAAACACCCCAGGCGTGTGTGTACTCAAAATCCTGGCAGTGTCATATGGCCATGCCCCACTGGGAAGTGCTTTCTCCCTCTTCTTGACAATTAAAAAACAAATAAAGTAACCAGCAAAGGGTTCCCAGCTGAGGCCCCAGGCTTCACAGAGCTGAGACGCCTGATGTGCCTGCCCTGCCTGAACTCCTGACCCATTAGCCAACCCATGAGTACAACTAAATGGTGGTTTGCATACTGAATCCGGAGTAGCTGTTTACAAGGCTATAGTGAGCAAGCTTCCAGTGGGGAGGAGTATAGCAAGCCCCTGAGTGCTACCAGGCAACTCTTACACTTTGACTTCCTCGTGCAGTTGTCATAAATATTTCCCAGAACTCTTCTCAGCCCCTTTCAAATCTCAGTCCTGCGAAGCTTAGCAGATCACCTTAGCTGCTTCAGAAAATAGGCTTCCTTATTCTACATTCCACCTCATCTTCTGTCTTGCTCTTTCAAACTTTCTTGTCTCAAAGGACAAGTGTACCAAGTTGCTTCCTAGGTTAAGTCGATCACTCACACTCTTACCTCTCCCATCACCATTTGTGGCTTTTTTCCTCACTAACCACTCTTTCTCGATCTCTGTCCCTGGCTAGTCTGCCATCGCTCTCCCTGGTGGTGGCATTCCCGGGCATTCTTCTTTTCTCATTTCCCATTTGATTTTATGTCGTCCCATAGCTGAGTCCTGGAGAGTTGATGTTGCAAAAGGACACTGAAGATAAGGTGCTCAAAACTAATCTTCTTACATTCCCAAACTTGGTAAAAGGTACTACCGGCCACCCACAGCCTTTTAATATGGCCTGAGTGTTACAAGAGTGAAATCCGGACCCCGCCCGCCTGTGTCTGAATCTTGGCTGCACTACTTCTAGCTGTGTGACCTTGTGCAAATTTCTCCACTCCCCCAAGTACCAGTCTCCTTGCCTATCAAATGGGAATGATGACAGCAGATACTCACTTGTGAAAAATGAAGCCTGCAGGGGACCAGCAGTTAGCGTAATGGCCATGTTGCTGGACTCCCATATAGTCGACTGCGGTTCAAGTCCCGGACCCGGTGGCTTAAAACTCACACCAGGCGTGTGTGCGTGCGTGCCCAAGATCCCGAGAGGAGACTGGAGAAGGGACTGCGGCGTGGCCATCCCCCCGGGGGGTGATTTCTCGCTTTCTGTCTCTCTCTGTCTATCTGGCGAGCGCAGGCGCCCTATGGCAAAAACCTCTCCAAAAAAAAAAAAAATGAAGCCTGCAGAGTGCTCAGCACGTGGTCTGGCACACACTGCCTACTTTATCAGCCACAACCACTCCTGTCACCTTGACTTATAAATGGATCTTACCTCTGAAGTATCTCCTCCTCCACTCTCCACCCCCATGGCTAGCAACAAACTTCATGGTCATATCGGATCTCTTGTGGAAACAACGAAACATTTTTTATTCTATTTTCCCACCTTCAGTCTCACCTCTTCCTTCAAACCTATCACCCTAGCTGCGTCCAATTATTTTCCTAAAATAATCTCATCATATCACTTCCTTGCACAACATGCTTAGAAGGCTTTGTGCATCTGACGGATAAGAGCCAGGCTCCTTAGCCTGACTGAAGATCATTAAGCTGTCTCCACTTCATCTCTCAGTGTGGCCTTCTTGCCCGCACTCCTACACAGGGTTCTCTCTACCTAAAGTGTCCTCCCCTCCTGTATGCTGCCTACCAAAATCAAAGACTGTTCCGGAGCCTACCTCAAATATCCTAATCCTTTCTCAAAAATCCATTTGTATTCCCCCAATATCTACCACTACATTTGATGTGCTTCATTACAGACAGCTCAGGATGGTTCTATAGACTTATTATTATTTTTAATTTTATTTATTTTTATTTATTATTATTATTATTTTTTGGTACCCAGGAGGGCAGGAACTATAATCACCCCAGCATCCCTGGTCCCTGGTAGACTGCACCTGGCACTAGTACACACCTGGGATACAGCCTCAAATTCCTTGACACAGAAGGCTCTAAAACTTTGGGTTAGACTTCTTCAGCTGCAACAAAGATATCATTCCCTTCCTCTAGTTACATTCAAAAGCATGTCTCCTTGAAGATGAAGCTTTGGCCTGGTCCCATAGCATAGCCGTTAAATGCTCAGTGGGGTGATACCTCACATGACCAACCAGTCTGAATCCTCAGCCCTGCTGGCTTGAAAAGCATGTCAGGTGCATGTGTGTGCAGGCTCAAAATCCTGACAGGATGGAGAGATGGGGGAAAAAATTGTGGCATGACCATACCCAGGTGAGGGTTCTTTTTTCTGTCTAGTAGTACAACACCCTCTGACAATTAAAAAAAACAATAACATCTTTTACATTAAAAGTGGCAAAAAGAGGGGCCAGCAGATGGCATGGTGGTTAAGGGTGCTGGACTCCCAAATAGCCAACCACGGTCAGAGTCCCAGACCTGGAGGCTTGTTTTCTTGCTTTCTCACTTTCTCTCTCTCTCTCTCT
>NW_006159579.1:6277810-6284812 GCF_000334495.1 Tupaia belangeri chinensis | reverse complement strand
TGCGGCGTGGCCATCCCCCCGGGGGGTGATTTCTCGCTTTCTGTCTCTCTCTGTCTATCTGGCGAGCGCAGGCGCCCTATGGCAAAAACCTCTCCAAAAAAAAAAAAAATGAAGCCTGCAGAGTGCTCAGCACGTGGTCTGGCACACACTGCCTACTTTATCAGCCACAACCACTCCTGTCACCTTGACTTATAAATGGATCTTACCTCTGAAGTATCTCCTCCTCCACTCTCCACCCCCATGGCTAGCAACAAACTTCATGGTCATATCAGATCTCTTGTGGAAACAACGAAACATTTTTTATTCTATTTTCCCACCTTCAGTCTCACCTCTTCCTTCAAACCTATCACCCTAGCTGCGTCCAATTATTTTCCTAAAATAATCTCATCATATCACTTCCTTGCACAACATGCTTAGAAGGCTTTGTGCATCTGACGGATAAGAGCCAGGCTCCTTAGCCTGACTGAAGATCATTAAGCTGTCTCCACTTCATCTCTCAGTGTGGCCTTCTTGCCCGCACTCCTACACAGGGTTCTCTCTACCTAAAGTGTCCTCCCCTCCTGTATGCTGCCTACCAAAATCAAAGACTGTTCCGGAGCCTACCTCAAATATCCTAATCCTTTCTCAAAAATCCATTTGTATTCCCCCAATATCTACCACTACACTTGATGTGCTTCATTACAGTCAGCTCAGGATGGTTCTATAGACTTATTATTATTTTTAATTTTATTTATTTTTATTTATTATTATTATTATTTTTTGGTACCCAGGAGGGCAGGAACTATAATCACCCCAGCATCCCTGGTCCCTGGTAGACTGCACCTGGCACTAGTACACACCTGGGATACAGCCTCAAATTCCTTGACACAGAAGGCTCTAAAACTTTGGGTTAGACTTCTTCAGCTGCAACAAAGATATCATTCCCTTCCTCTAGTTACATTCAAAAGCATGTCTCCTTGAAGATGAAGCTTTGGCCTGGTCCCATAGCATAGCCGTTAAATGCTCAGTGGGGTGATACCTCACATGACCAACCAGTCTGAATCCTCAGCCCTGCTGGCTTGAAAAGCATGTCAGGTGCATGTGTGTGCAGGCTCAAAATCCTGACAGGATGGAGAGATGGGGGAAAAAATTGTGGCATGACCATACCCAGGTGAGGGTTCTTTTTTCTGTCTAGTAGTACAACACCCTCTGACAATTAAAAAAAACAATAACATCTTTTACATTAAAAGTGGCAAAAAGAGGGGCCAGCAGATGGCATGGTGGTTAAGGGTGCTGGACTCCCAAATAGCCAACCACGGTCAGAGTCCCAGACCTGGAGGCTTGTTTTCTTGCTTTCTCACTTTCTCTCTCTCTCTCTCTGGAAATATTAAAATAATAATAAAGTTAAAAAAATATTTCTTTACAAAAGTGATCAAGAGAATATTTATCCCAATTCCTATGAGTCACAGAGAGGAAGAAAGCTAATAATTCCACAGCAGAGAACAGAAACCCAACAGAACAGATTTCTCTTGCACGCTGGCTTCTCTTTCCTGAGGGTTTGCCAGGGTCTCTACACGTACTGAGTGGTGCTCGGGAAAGCTAGTATGACTGTTCTTTTGTAACTGAACAAAACAACAGCTTGCCAAAGCACATCAGAGAAGATGTAGTATGGCTCCCGGCGCAACCTCAAAAGGCTTAAGAAGCAGCAGAGGCCAACTCTAATCTTGGCTCATAAAATAAGAGAATTTTCTATATTTGGCCCATATTTTTCCTCCAACAAATGATGATGCTCTAAAACTGTACTATCCCCTCCTACCCTCTTATGCTGTGGAAAAGCAAGCATCTTCCAGTTTAAATACTTCATTAAGAATGCTAACAAATGGGGCCAGCAGGTGGCATGGTGGTTAAAGGCACTGGACTCTCACATGACCAACCACAGTTCAAGTCCCGGGCCTGGTGGCATGTTTTCTCACTCCCCCCCGCCTGTCTCTCTCTGATCGAACTGGAAAATAATAATAAAAAAAATTAAATAATTCTTCTTTAAAAAAAAAAAAAAGAATGCTAATTGGCTATGCTGCTGGACTCCCATATAGTCGACCATAGTTCGAGTCCTGGACCTGGTAGCTTAAACTCACACTGGGCGTGTATGCATGCATGCCCAAGATCCCCAGAGGAGAGTGGAAGAGAAGAGAAGGGATTGCGGCATGGCCATCCTCCCAGGGGAGTGATTTCTCACTTTTTGTCTCTCTCTGTCTTTCTGGCAAGCACATGTGCCCTATAGCAAAGCAAAAACTTTAAAAAAAAAAAAAAAAAGAATGCTAACAAAGCCTGCTCCTTTACAGTATTATCATAGGAATAACTTACAGTATTATCATAGGAATAACTATAGAACATCCAGGGCCAGAATGGATCAATGTGCAGGGAAAAACAGATTGGGAAACACTGTCAGTTAAACTCCAGCTGTATTCATCCAATCCAGCCATTGCTGCTTAAGTGGAATCTCAGTATCGACTCTGGTCCTTGGATATCTATTCATCTCATTCTAAATGAATTACGATGTTAGAAAATACTGCTAATAACTTTTTTTTTTTTTTGGAGAGATTTTCACTATAGGGCGCGTGCGCTCACCAGACAGACAGAGAGAGACATAGAGACAGAAAGCGAGAAATCACCCCCCAGGGGGGATGGTCACGCCACAATCCCTTCTCCTCCATTCTCCTCTCGGGATCTTGGGCATGCACGCACACGCGCCTGGTGTGAGTTTTAAGCCACAGGGTCCAGGATGCGAACCGCGGTCAACAACATGGGAGTCCAGCGACATAGCCATTACACTAACTGCTGGTTCCCGCTAATAACTTTTGAAAGGTAGAACTGTCTATGAATGTCATGGTCAAATTCAACCCATGAATGTGCCTGCAGATGACTCTAATCACAAAAAATCACCCACAGTAAATACTGACTAACCATTAAAACTTTGGTGACAAATAAATTTATCAAATTTGTTGTTCACGGAGAATTTCAAAATCTCCCTAAGTCCAAGATTTAAATATGCGTCCCCAGAAAACACAAAACTGAGTGCTAGGTGCTAGGTGCTGAGGCAACTGGTGCTGAATGAATGGAAGAGTGGCTGAATCAGCACATAACAAGCACTGAAACATGAACAAAGGAAAGGAAAAAACTGTTCCCTAACTGCTCGGGAATCACATTTTCACAGTTGAGTTTTTTGGTTTTTGTTTTTCTTTTTAAATCCAAAACCTTTCACCTGCACGTGGCTTAGTGGCACCTTTCTGATATAAAGAAGCTTACATTCTATAGACATGTTAAGCATGATAAAAAATACTAAATACGGATGAATACATAGCTAAGACAACACGGTTCTGAATTTCAGTAAGCAGTGGCTGAAATCTAAACAAAGATCTGAAAAATGGGAGAAATAAACTACAAAAGGCACACTGACTCAACTGAGTCTGATCCGAGATGCTGCTGGGGTGTGAGATGGGGGTAAAGGCCCCTTCTGCTCAAGATTTTAGTGAGCCAATAAGGCACATCCAGTGAGCTTAACCTGGATCTGCTCTACAAATGCACATGGCCAGTTAGTGTCCTCGAGTTACCTACAGCCGAAAGGCAGAGAATGCAAGGCAGAGAGCAGAACTGGGAGCAAGCCTCCTGCTAAGAGCCAGGCAACAAGAAGGTAAGTTTTACGCTGAGTCAAAGACAGCTCTGACATCATGGATTCAGCACTAGCTACACCCAGCATCAAATGGCATTGACTTAGATATTTCCATAGTGTTTTTTTCTGAAAGCACCAGTAAGCAGAGTGTAAAGAAAGTTAATTTAGGGCCAGCAGATGGCATGGAGGGTAAGGTGGCTGGATCCCACATGGCTAACTGCATGGTTCGACACCGGGACCCCTGGCAGTTTGAAAAACACGCTGGCCATGTGTATGTGTATGCCCAAAATCTCAGAGGAGAATGGAGAAGGGACCACAGTGTGGTCATTCCCTTTGAGGAGTGATTTCTCATTTTCCCCCCTTTCCGTGTCTCTCCAGTAGGCATATACATCCTATGGAGAACAAACAAAACTGATTTAAAAACAAAAACTCAACAAGCTATTCTGGTAATCCTGTCTCCAAAATGTCACAAGGTAATAAAGAAGTTGTTTTGGAAATCTAAGTATGACAAATTTGGGACCAATGCATATATACTTATTAATACTCTGTTCCAAGTCAAAAGTCAGGAGACCCAACCAGTGACACGAAGGCTGAAACATGACTTACAGGGCACCCCTCTACCGTGCAGGACCCAATGTGCCAGGTTTGAAATACCCAGGTCCTAAACTCAGCTCTGCTGCCTGCCCTTGTGGCCATGTCAACATTTATTAACAGAAAGAAGAAAAACAGAAAATCAAACAGCTTATTCAAAGAACTTGTCTTTGGTAACTAATAAAGGCAGAGGGCACATGCAGTGAGACTAGAGAGAGACAGAGAGAGAGAGAGAAGAGAGAAAGTGAGAGAGCACCCCAGTGGGGGTTGGCCTTGCTATAATACCTTCTCCTTCACCAGAGATTCTGGGCACATAAGCGCACGTGCCTGCAGTGTCTTTCACACCATCAGGTCCTGAACTTGAACTGTACAGTCAGCAGTATGGGATCCAGCAGCCCCAACCACACCACTGGCTTATCCACAAAGGCTGATCTTAAATCAACCTACAAATATTTTATCGCACTGATCTACTGGTTGCTGTAAGAAAAACTCATCATCTACGCATGAAGCATGATCTCGATCCTTAGGGAACATCAAGTTGGAAAGAGGTAAACGAATAATCAGCCACGCTATATTTAATACAGCAGAAGGAAGTTAAAAGGAGCGTAAGACTGACTGTCAAGTGACAATCAGGGAGCAGTTCAGCTTCATGTCAGCACTAGGGAGTGGCATGGGAATGCTCTTCCTATCCTACCCTCACACATCCCCCGCCAGGGATGGAGCTGTTCAGGGTATAATCCCTCCAGGCAGAACTTCAGTTGGTGCAAGGCCACCATCAACACTGTGCCTACCCAGCCTGCCCCTGCTGCATCCCCACAGACATCACTCTACTCTTTTTCTCCCAAGGCTGGTCATGCACCGTAGTGTCAGCCTTCTCAAGGCACTCCTTCCCCTCAGGAAAGGCTCTTCTAAGTGACCTGTACGACCTCCCTGCCAAGGCCCTCAGCTACCTCTGGCTTGCTGTCGACCACATCCACCTCAAGGTTGACTTCTGCTTGAAGGATTTTCTGCTTAGCTTGCTCCACTGCCAAACTGAGTTTCTGTATGTAGGACTGCAGCTCTTCTGGAGAGTCCATGTTCAGCTCGATCAGAGCTTTGTGAAACTGATCCATCTGGCCATCCTCTAGAAGTTCCTGAAACCAGAGCAGTCACTAGTCATCCTCAAAGGCAAACACTGCAAAGCAAATCACCAACAGAAAGGAAAAAGAAGTAGCTTAAAAGCTGAACAGAGGGCTCCCAGGGCTACCCCAGCAACCCCTCCACAGACTCAGCCTCCAGCTCCCACTGAAGTTTCCTGTAGCTGCTCTCCTCTCCAGCTGTCTCTAGTCTAGTGCTACACCTTGGCTGCAGCAAACCTCATCAGTCAAAACTCATCTAGGTAACAGATGCCAACGTGCCAGGTAAATGCTGTTACCTTTTGTTGGGGGCAGGGGAACAGTTATGAGAAAAACTGAAGGCTTCTAGGATGCAGGTAATGCTGTTTCTTAATCTGACAGCAGATATGTGATGTGTTTCACTGTGAAAATTCAGTGAGCTGTACACTTAAGATCTGTGTATAATGCATCACGTGCACTCCGCAAATTAAAGTCAGAAAAGATAAGGCGATAAAGGCAAAGATAAGCAACGTCAATAAAGCTGGAGTCCACGGCTCTTTGAGGAACACCTATGCTATGGTGTACTCTGTACTAACATCTCTACGCTCCTGATCCCCTGGACTCTTTCATGACCCCATGGAGACAGAGTCAGTGGATGCATTTGATAGCTGAGGAAGGATATACAGGAAGTGGGGCTGGCAGGTGGTATGGTGGTTAAGGCAATGGATTTCCACATAGCCAACTGTGGTTCAAGTCCCGGACCTGGTGGTTTGCTTTATCACTTTCTCTTGATCTTTCTCTCTCACACTCTGTCCTTCTCTGGCCAAATAAAAATAAATAAATAAATAAAATTAAGTAAAATTAATTCTTTTTTTTTTAAAAAAAAGCGTATACAGAAGGAAAATGTTCTGGGATTGTTTTGTTGAAAGCTGGGGACCAGCCGGCCCTTGCTACCACCTGTACATAAAGCAGTCTGTCCAGCCGCTCCTGGTCCAGCTGCAGCTTCTCCTCCCGCCGCCGTGCATTGAGCTCCTGCAGCCGCCGCAGCTGCTGCTGCCGCCTTTCCTGTTTCTCCTCAGAGGTCAGGGTGCTGCCGAGGAGTTTGCTGGAAAATGGGAGCTGCATCTTATGGACGTTGTTCTCATAATAATCAGGGCACTGCCATTTCTGCAATTCTTCAAAGGAACAATTTTGAAAGTCATGAAAGGAAAATACTATTAACACAAAAATTAAGACATCAATACCAGAGTTCCAAATACAGATAAGATGGGGAGAAAATACTTTTACCCAATGCCTGGATGCATGCAATCAACTAAATGAAGCTATTGAACCCGGACATGCCAACAGGACTGTCATAAAAGAATGCTTAAACAGGGTCAGCAGGTAGTGCAGTGGCTGGGGCAGCTGGATCCCATATGGCCAACTGCATTGAGGACCATGCCAGGCATGTGTGCTTGGAGGAGAGTGGACCGCAGTGTGGCCATTCCCCATGGGGAGGGATTTCTCACTTTCTCTCTCTCTTTTGCTCTGTCTCTCCCTCTACAGTGAGCACATGTGCTTTACAGCAAACTAAAAAAAATAAAATTTTAATAAAGAAAATAAAATTGTTTGTTAAATAAAGTTTCTCATATGGAAATGATACGGGAAGGAAGCATGGAATGTCAGGAA
>NW_006159579.1:6271992-6277776 GCF_000334495.1 Tupaia belangeri chinensis | reverse complement strand
CAGAAATGACAAAAATCTGTTTAAACACAATGGACTGATCTCTTCATAAATTCTTTAAAATATGTTTGGCAACTCAAAAAAAAAAAAAAAATCCTAACACTGTCTAAAGGGGTTTCCCGTATATGTAGATACAATATATGAGACACCACCAACATAAATGGGAAAAGATAAAGGAGTCTACATAGCACTAACATCTCTCTCTTTCTGCCATAGGGTGCATGTGCTCAACAGGGTGTGTGTGTGTGTGTGTGTGTGTGTGTGTGTGTGTGTGTGTGTGTGACAAATTATCCATCAGAGGAATGGACATGCCACAATCCCTTCTCCTTCACTCTCCTCCTGAGATCTTAGGAATGAACACACTCACGCCCAGTGTGATTTTCAAGTCACCAGATCCAGGACTCAAACCCTAGTAGGTTATGTGCGACTCCAGCACCTTAACCACTACGCCACCTGCTGGCCCCAATAGTGCTAACATTTCCACATTCCACCTGAAGTAAAAAATACTGAAGCTAAGCAGATTATGAAAAGTTATGTTTACTACCATCTCTAGAGTAACCACTAGAACAACTCAAAGAGATACAGTGAAAAATACAACAAACTGAAATGGGATGCCAGGGCCAATAGGTGGTGTAGTGGTTAAGGGGCTAACTATGGCTGACTGCGGTTCAAGTCCCAGACCTGGCAGCTTCCTTTCTTACTTTCTCTGTCTCTCTCTGGTCAAATTAAATAATAATAATAATAAACAACTTTTCAAAATTAAACAAATCATTCTTTGAAAAAAATAAAATGGAACACCAATACAATAAATAAAAGTTCAATAACCTAAAAAAAGCAGAAGAGGGGTAGCCCCGTAGCACAGCAGTTAAGTTCTACGCAGAGGACGCCAGATTCCATGTGGCCAATCAGGGTCAAATTCTGGTACAGTCAGCATGAAAAATATACTGGACGCATGCACGCATACCCAGGATCCTGATGGTATGGAGAACTAAAGGAGAAAGGGTTACAAAATGACCAGGCCCTGGGACCAGCAGTTAGCATAATGGCTATGTCACTGGACTCCCATGTAGTTGACAGCAGTTCGAGTCCTGGACCCAGTGGCTTAAACTCATACCAGGTGCATATGCATGCGTGCCCAAGATCCCAAGAGGAGAATGGAGGAGAAGGGATTGTGGCGTGGCCATCCCCACTGGGGGGTGATTTCTCGCTTTCTGTCTCTCTGTCTCTATCTTTCTAGTGAGTGCACACGCCCCACAGCAAAAACTCACCCCCCTCCCCCAAAATGACCAGGCCCTGCTGTTAAGGCAGCTGGATCCCACATGCCTGACTGTACGGTTCTAGTCCTGAGATTGGAGGCTTGAAAAACACACCAGGTACAAGTACGTGCATTTCCAAAATCCTGAGAAGAGAAGGAATTGTAGCGTGGCCATCCCCCCACAAGGGGTACTTGGGTGCTTTCTCACTTTCTCTCCCAAAATTGCATATACCCTACAGCAAACACTAAAAAACAGAAAAAAAAGAAAAAAAGAAAAAGAAAAAGCTACCATTTGTAAAGCAAACCTGCATGTGTGATTAGTCTGCTGAACTATCTAAGGAAGCAAACCCCATTACCTTCCACATAATCCTCGGCAATGTAGCTGTGCTCGTGCAGGATCTCCTCCATGCGGCTGAGCGTGATGGCGGCCAGGTGTCCGGGGTACTTCAGTTGGAGGAGACGCTGGAGGTAGCCAGCTGCTTGGCTTCCTCCAAGATTGATGCGCTTGCAATTTTTAGCATCTAACCTGCAACCAAGCAGCAGAAAACGGCAGTAAAGATTTTTTGGAGTGGAGGAGAGAACACCTTGGAGGAAATATAATTTAATGCAAATGAAGAAGAAACACACCAGTAGGGAGAAATGTAAAACCTTACAGTTCAGAAAGGACACACTTAACAAAGTCAAAGCTTTGCAAAAATCATGTATTCCTCAAACTGTGGTCCTCAGGCCAAATATCCCAGAACAAGCTGGTAAAAATGTTAAACATCCCCATTTCTAGGATGCATTTGCTCTGAGGTAGGCCTGGGGATATGCATTTAATTAATTTATTTATTTTTAGAGAGATTTTTGCTATGGGGCATTTACACTTGCCAGAGAAACAAAGTGAGAAATCACTCCCCAGGAGGGATGGCCACACCGCGATCCCTTCTCCATTCTCCTCTTGAGACGCTAGGTGTGAGTTTCAAGTCCGCAGGTCCAGGACTCAAACAGCAGTCAACTATGTGGGAGTCCAGCAATATAACAACAACGACATCTGCTGGTCCAGGGGATGTGCATTTTAATAAGCTGTCCAAATGACTCTGGGGTAGGCCAGAGTTTGGGAATCTCTCCCCAAACACTTCTACTGCTGGAAACACATTAAGCAACCTCACACATACTGACTTACTATAATTCCCTAAGAGACAGATCCCTTTCATGGGAACCTAAAGGGAAGAGAATTGCCACTCTCTTTCCTTAATGTGAGGAGGAATAAAGAGCCTGAGGAACTTTGCTGAAATGTCGCTGCTATGTCACACGTCACCAGTAGAGGCCAGCACAGAACAAAGTATGATTCAATCGGATTACTTCCTACACTTTCAGGTAAGATAATATCTTCTCAATTTAACATCAGAACACATTACTTTTAATTTAAGTATAGTCTATTTAGATAAAATAGAGAATGCCATTCTTCAAGAGTGTTTGGTAATTTCTAAGAATTACTTTTCTCTCCACAGATTTTCCTGGAGATTTCAAGAGAACTTCCCCTTATAGGTCTCGATAAATTCAATGACATTTACTTTTATTTAGATATCCAGACTGCTTTACAGTTTACAAAGTGCCATCACTTAGATGATCTCCTTTTATCCTCTGGATAAAATCCTGTGAATCAGTTTTTTTGTTTTTGTTTTTTCCCCCCAATTGTACACACTAGGACATTAAGTGGATAGACTTAAGTACCTCATCCTTAGGAGGGCTGCAAACCCAGGTATTCAACTCCAAAGCCAGGACGCTCTGCCCCAGGAGCGTGTCTCTTTATATGCTGTCTTTCTGGGAGAGTACGATGCTAAGCTAGCCTCTTATCAGACAATGAAAGCCCAACTACAAACTAGGAACAGATTTTTCTTTTCTTTTTCTTTTTTTCTTTTTTTTTTTTTGCTAGAGAGTATTTACATTCACCAGAGATGGAAAAGAGAGAAAGTGAGGAAGTACCTCCTAGGCTAGCAGATCTAATGCTTACTTTGCTGGACAACCGTGTGGCCGACCGTGGTTGGAGTACTGGACCTGGAAGCTTAAAACTCACTCTGGGCACATGTACATGTGTGCCCAAAGTCCTGAGAGGAGAAGAGATTGTGGTATGGCCATTCTCTCTCTCCCTCTCTCCACTCCTGGGGCAGGGTGTGAATTCTTGCTTTGTCTGTCTCTTTGGCAAGTGCACATACGAGTACTGGAATAACACAAGTTCAACTCACCTCCCACCTAAGATGGGTAAAATGTGTGTGCACTGGTATCCAGATGAAATGATAAGCCCATTAGAAATTGAGTTCTTTGGCTTGTTGTGGTAGAAGCTGAAGAGACTGTCTATCCCATACGCAACCTTTGGAATCCCATAGCACTCAAAAAGAAGCTCAGACATCATTTGTCTTGAGTACAGTGGGTTGCACACAGCTTCGGTCAATACCATGGGATGATCAACACAGCCCTACTTCGAAAGAAAAGGGAAAACAGGTAAGTGGTAACAGAATAATACTTTTCTAAAGGGATAAAAAAATCCTATTGCAGGGCTGAATTCACTTTCAGTCTCTAATCAAAAACCTCATCAGAAGCAACTTTAAAACACCCATTTTTTTTTTAGCATTGTCTAAAGTTTATTGAAATACATTATACTATATTATGTGTGCCAAGCACACAAAAACACACTCATCTTATTATTGCTACTGGAAAATATAAAAGTAGAGTCAACTTAAGTCAAGCCCCACTCAACTGTTAGCATTATCATTTTGGCACTATCTTCAAAACAGCTCCAGAATCTAGGAACCAGCAGTTAGCCTAAGGGCTATGTCGCTGGACTCCCACGTAGTCTACCGTGGTTCGCGTCCCGGACCCGGTGGCTTAAATCTCACGCCAGGTGCGTGTGTGTGCATGCCCAAGATCCCGAGAGGAGAATGAAGGAGAAGGGACTGCGGTGTGACCATCCCCACTGGGGGGTGATTTCTCGCTTTCTGTCTCTATGTCTCTGTCTGGCGAGCGCACGCGCCCTATAGCAAAAAAACCTCTGCAAAAAACAAAAAAAAAAAACAGCTCCAGAATCCAACTACTTCTTACTACATACCCCCTGGCACCTCCCTCGTTTAAGTCTTCATCTTCCTTCTCCTGGATTACTGCAAAAGCCTAACTGGTCTCCCTGTCTCCACCCTATTGACCCCTGACGGCCCTTGCTCCCTACAGAAGCCATAGTGATCCTTTTGAAACACACATCTTGTAGTTTCTCTGCTCAGAGCCCTACAGTGGCTTCCTGTATCACTCAGAATTACTTAATGCCCCCATGACCTCTGACATCCTCTTCCAGAAAGTACTCTGGCCACTCTGCAATTAGGAGCAGCGCACACTCCCACCTCAGGACCTTGCCATTGGCTGTCCCCTCTGAGAAGAATACTTTCTCCTCAAATATGCACGTAACTTTCTCCCTCAGTCACCACCTTCAGGTCCTCACTCAAGTATCACCTTCTCCAGAGATCCTACCCCAAACACCTACTGAAAAATGGTAATTCCTTCCTCTCCTCTCATGGCACAGAATCCACTATTTAACTCTACCGTTTGTCTTTTCATACTAGAATATCTTTCCAGATTAGCTCCACTGCACAGGAAGTTTTGTATTATGCTCACAGATGTGTTACAAATGCCTTCAAAAATACCTGACACAGATTAGGAGCTCAATAGATGTTTATTAGCAAATTAATTAACAGAAGCTCATGGAAGGTGGTCTTCAAAAAGTTCAAGGAAATGCAGATAATAACAAAAACCTGCATGGATTTCGATTCTTTTCTTTTTGGGGGAGAGGTTTTTTGCTATAGGGCATGTGTGCTGGCCAGAAAAGAGAGAGACACAAAGAGACAGAAAGCGAGAAATCATGCCCTGGTGGGAAGGCCATGCCACAATCCTTTCTCCTCCATTCTCCTCTCGGGATCTGGGGGGCACACACACACGTGCCCCACCGTGAGTTTAAGCCACCGGGTCTGGGACTCGAACCGTGGTCAACTACATGGGGGTCCAGCGACATAGCCATTACACCAACTGCTGGTCCCTAGATTTCAATTCTTATGCACCAAAATAAACTCATATTTCAGTTGTATTTTTCCACGAAGTTTCTGAAGTCCTCTTAAATATTAATACATATGCCCCAAAGTATGCTCCAAGAGAAAAGGACTGCTGTTTTGTTCACTGCCATACCCCCAGGGCCCCGCACGGAGCATTCACGCATAGTACACACTTAAGATGTGAAGGACTGACTGACTGATTCAACGACAACCGGCTCTCACTCTCCGAGAGCGGAGAGAGTGGAGATGAGACCTCGCCGCTCCCCTCCCTCCAGCCAGCCCAGCCCAGCCCAGCCCACGGCACCCTTCACCTGCGAGGAGACACCCAGGTGCTGAAAGCTGTAGTCGAAAAGCAGCTCCTGCAGCTCCAGGTTGACCGGCACGTTTCGGTCGAAGGGCGAGCGCAGCATCCAGCGCAGCGGTTCCAGGCTCCCCAGCGCGTTGCCCACCTGCGGGCCC
>NW_006159579.1:6257047-6271821 GCF_000334495.1 Tupaia belangeri chinensis | reverse complement strand
TGGAGCGCGCGCCCGGCCCCGCCCCTCGCCGCAGCGTCTGCCCAGACGCCGCGAGGCCCCGCCCCTGGCGTAGTGCCGTGCGGCTCCGGTCCTAAAAGCTTCGAAGCCTTCTCCGCTCGCGAAGCTCGGTTAACCCCCTTCCTGCCTCGCCCCGGATGGTACAGGCCGCTATCACGAAGCTAGGCCCCGCCCATGCTGGTCGCGAGCTCCTGGCATTGCTTAACTTGGCCTCCGTGGACTACAAGTGGCCACGCCCCTTCGCTCTATCCGGGACCGTCTGTCGGGAAGCCCCTCCCCCAGTGCGTCACGCCTTCAGACTCCGCCCATTCCTGGCCTGGAGAGCTGGGCGCGGACCGGTGGGGCCCCGCCTTCCCGCCTGGCCACGCCCTACTTTCCGGCAGACGCCCCTTCTCGGGCCATCGGCCCCGCCTCCTCGAGGATACTTTGCCTTTGGCGCCTGGCGACCGCGGTTGGCCAAACCAACCTTCCTCCGGGCTGTGAAGGAAATTCAAACACTGAGATGCCGACCATATCTCAACTCTTGAGTGGGAGTTTGCAATGCAGTGTTCACTTTGTGAAAATTCATCAAACCGTCCACTCATGATTTCTGCACTTTTCATTGTTTTATAATACCAGATATAAAGTTTAAAAATATATTTATTGGGGCTAGAGGTAGCACAGGGGTAAGCATGATGTTCTGTGAGGTTGAACAACATGGAGGGTTCTGGGTTCGATGGGAGACCTTTCTGAGTGCCAGGCGCACCCTTTACTGCTGCACCATGGAGCAGCGCAAGATAGGTATTTTTGACACGGTGTCAGCTTGTAGAGCTCCTCCTTCCCCATCCTCCCAATTAGTTAGGGCGAAAGGCATGTGCAACCACACCTGGTGCATTCGGGTGGTCCTGGAAACCAAACCCAGGCCTCACATGCAACCCATACGAGTATATGAATATGAATGTTAAGTTTTCTTTTTTTTTGGAGAGGTTTTCTCTATAGGGCGCGTGCACTCGCCAGACAGACAGAGAAACAGAGAGACAGAAAGCAAGAAATCACCCCCCAGGGGGGATGGTCACGCTGCAATCCCTTCTCCATTCTCCTCCTGGGATCTTGGGCACGCACGCACACGCACCCGGCGTGAGTTTTAAGCCACTGGGTCCAGGACGCGAACTGCAGTCGACTACGTGGGAGTCCAGCGACGTAGTCATTACGCTAACTGCTGATTCCCTTAAATTTTCTTTTTAAGAGAGGTTTTTACTAAAGGGCATGTGCGTTCTGTGGAGAGACTTTAAATCACCCCCCAGGGGGGAATGACCACACCATAATCCCTTCTCCTCCATTCTACCCTTGGGATTTTGGGTATACATGCATATGTGCCCTGCACGAGTTTAATCCACCAGGTCCAGGACTTGAACTGCAGTAGACTACATGGGAGTCCAGCGATGTAAACATTACACTACCTGCTGGTCCCATGAATGTTAAAATTTAAGTGTAACTGTGACTACCACCATCACAACCATCAGCAGCAGCAGCAGCAACAAATTGACTAGTTATATATTCTGTCTATTATATATTCTGTCTATGTGTCGTTGATGATAATGATGGTTGTGATGGTGGTAGTGACAGTTACCCTTAAATTATATCGTTTTTATTATTGTTTTTATTGCCAGAGGGCACATGTACTCACCAGAGAGAGAAAGAGTAACACCCCCTCTCCCCAAATGAGGCTTGCTCATGTTGCAATTCTTTTTCTTCTATTTCTCCATCCTGTCATGATTTGGGGCAAGTTTGCATGTGTACCTGGCATACTTTTCAAGCCACTGGGGGTAAGACTTAAACTTCAGCAGACCATCAGGGATCCTGCTTCCTATCCACAGGGCCCAACCACTGCACTATTGGACTGGCCTTTCCCTTTTATTTTCCCCAAATACTTATTTTTATTTATTTATTTATTTGTGTGCTCGTCAGAAAGACAGAGAGAGACAGAGAGACAGAAAGCAAGAAATCACCCCCCAGGGGGATGGCCACACCACAATCTCTTCTCCTCCCTTCTCTCAGGATCTTGAGCATGCACGCACCCACACCCGGCGTGAGTTTAAGCCACCGGGGCCAGGACTTGAACTGCAGTTGACTACATGGGAGTCCAGTGACATAGCCATTACACTAACTGTTGGTCCTCCCAAATACTTATTTATTATTTTTTAGAGAGATTTTTGCTGTAAGGCATGTGTGCTTGCCGAGAGACAGAGACAGCAAGAAATTACCCCCCGGGGGGATAGCCACACCACAATCCCTTCTCCCTTCTCCTCTTGGGACTTTGGACACACACACATGTGCCAGGTGTGAGTTTAAAGCTTCTGGGTCCAGGACTCAAACCACAGTCAACTACATGGCATCCAGCAATGTAACCATTACACCTTCTACTACTGGTCCCTATTTATTTATTTATTTTTAAGAAGTTTTTGCTTTAGGGTGTGTGTGCATACATGCACACACACATGCAAGAGAAAAACAGATGGTAAGAGGGAAAGTGAGAAATCTCACCCCCCCCACACACACACACCCCACACACGTGGGATGGTCGCACTGCAATACTCTCTCCTACATTCTCTTCCTGGAATCTTGGGCACACATGCACACACATCCAGCATGATTTTCAAGCCACCAGGTCCAGGACTCAAACTCTGGTTGGCCATGTGGGAGTTCAACACCTTTTACCACCACGCCACCTACTGGTCCTCTCCTTGGCTTTTTGAGTTTGTACGCACACACACCCAGCGTGAGCTTTAAGCCACCAGGTCTGGGACTCAAACCGCCGTCAAATACATGAAAGTCTAATGACATAACCATTACTCATCTGCTGGTCCCAGGAAACACATTCTTAACATTTTCTACTTCTTGAAATCTGTCATTCTCTTTTTACTTATCTCCCACCTCTCAGACCATATTTTATGTTGTTCTTAAAAGATTATTGCCATGGGCCTGTTTTTCTCTCCTTTTCTTCATTTTATCCATTGATCCTTCCATAGATTTGTCATCTACTGACTCATTCATCTATCTATAAATTATTTGTTTCATCAATGATCCATCTGTTCATTGACTTGTCCATCCAACCATTGACCTATTCCTCAAAGCATTTATCCACTGTTCCATCCATCCCATTCACCCACCCATTGACCAAGCCCTCTCAATATTAGTGAAACCAAACCAGAGGCACATTAGGAACTTAGAAGAAGGAGGAGGAGGGGAAAGAAGAGGAAGAGAAGGAGGAGGAGGAGGAGGAGGAGGAGAAGTTGTTTCTGAATCCAGGAGTAGGATGGAGAGCAGGCATCTCTAAAAAGCTTCCCATGTGATTCTGATTCACCCAGCTGAGCACCTGCCTATGAATAGATGTTTGGGGACCACTGTACTAGATCAAGAGCACTGAGAATGCAGGAGCTGTCTTAGTTTAGCTTTCCCCAAAAGCAGAGCCTGAGACAAAGATTCAGGTGTGGTCCATTATTTGGAAGGCAATCCATGGAAGTAGAGAAGGGAGAGACTCAAGGGGGGAACCAAATAAAGGGTGCTTTAAAGGGATCTCATGGACACCTGAGGTTCATCTTATTGGGAACTGTCTGAGATACCTGGTAGATTAGACCTTTGATAATCTATCAGAGGGCAGGAGGGAGGCATTTATCACAATTGGCCAAGTACTGGGGGGCACTTAACTCCCCGTTCCGAGTGCTGCCCCCAAGGTATCCTTGGAAGCCCTCAGGGAGATGAGAAGAGAGACAGATGTGTGCTAGGCCCTCAACACTCTGGATTATCCTGATTGATGAGTGCCCCTGGCCAGAGGCCCCACCCTCGCCTGCCCCAGTACTGGGAAGGTGGTGCCCACAGTAGCACTGTGCATTGATTGTAGCAGATTCTTTTGTGTGTGTGTGAGAGAGAGGTTTTTGCCTTAGCTTGTGTGTATTTACCAGAGAGAAAGAAAGAGACAAAGACAGTGAGGGGAAAGTGAGAAACCACCACAAGTGGGGGGGAGGGGATGGCCACTCTGCAATCCCTTCTCCTCCACTCTCCTCCCTGGATCTTGAGCATGCACACACACACACCTGGCATATTTAAAGCTGCTTGGTCTGGGACTTGAACCATAGTCAGCCATGTGGGAGTTCAGTGACATAACTGCTCCACCATCTGCTGGACCCTGTAGCAAATTTTTGAGAAGACTCGATCAAAATCTCTAGGAGGAATAGTTCATCTCCCCAGCCCAACCTCATACCCAGGGCAGGAATAACGTGAGGCAAGTGAGGTATTTGCCTTAAAAACATAATTTAAGAGGAGGAAAATATTTTGTAAGCAAGATAAATAATATTTTAATGCAGATTTTATTCATTGCTAATGCACTTGCCAGAGAGAGGGCACATGCCAATGGGGCATGGTTATGCCATAACCCTTTTTCTTCCAATTCCTTCTTCCCATCAGGGTTTTGGGCACACATGCACATGTGCCCAGCATACATATGTATGTATGTATGTATACATACATACAGACACACACGCACACACATTAGAGATTTTTGCTATAAGGCATGTGTGCTCACCAGAGACACAGAGAGAGACAGAGAGAAAGTGAGAACTCATCCCCTAGAGGGGATAGCTATGCTGCAATCCTATCTCCTCATACTCCTCTCAGGATCTGGAGCACACATACACATGTGCCTGGCATGAGTTTCAAGTCACCAGGTCTGGGACTTGAACCATGGTCAGACAGGTAGGAGTCAGTGCCTTAACCACGATGCCACCTGCTAGCCTAGTGCCCAGTATTGTTTTTTTTTGTTTGTTTGTGGGGTTTTTTTGTAGAAGATTTTGCTTTGGGGGCGTGCACTCGCCAGAGAGAGACAAAGACAAAGACAGTGAGAGGGCAAGTGAGAAATCACCCCTTGGAGGGATGGCCAAGCAGCAGTCCCTTCTCTTCCGTTCTCTTCCCGGAATCTCAGGCACACATGCAGACGTGCCCAACATGAGTTTCAAGCCACTGGGTCTAGGACTCAAACCGTGATTGGGCATGTGGGAATCCAACAACATAACCACTATGCCATCTGCTGGCCCCATGCCCAGCATATTTTTAAGCCATTGGCACTGGTACTCAAACCATGGTGGATCATGGTGTAATCTGGCCCCCTTAACTACCGCACTAGAGAGCTGCTCAATACAAAATTATTTTAAAAAATTAATATTAATGCAAAAGTAAACACGATGTTTAAAACAACATGATGAACAAAAATCGGAAATAAAGGAAGGGTGAATATTGCTGATATTTCCTTTTGCCTCAGGCTCCACTATGGCTCAGCTTAGTGCTGCTACTGATCTTGTGATCTGAATGTCACTGTTACAAATCCTACATGCTTGAGAATTTGGGAAGTGCAAGATATCTGTGGGACACAGAAATGGTTTATTGCCTGTTGGTGATAATGTGTATAGTTTTCTCAACTGAACTGGTCTGAGGTGTATTTCATGTTGGATAAATTCTCTTTACAAGCCAAATGATGTATAGGGATCGAATGTTTAAAAAATAATAAGAGTAATTTTAAAAAAGAACGCTGGCGCAGTGATTCACAGAGCAGAGAGACCAGAAGGGCAGTGGGTAATCAGCTGTGACATTCTCAGAAGGTCAAGAGCTAGAGATGCTTTTTTTTTTATTTTTTGAAATTTAATTTTGTTCTGAGGGTTTATTTTACAAGGACTGCACAGTTATCTACTCTTGGAATCACTTGAAATAATTCTTTATGAGTTATATCACTAACTTGATACAAAGCAATTGCATTTGTTTTGCATTGTTTTTGATTTTAAAGTTTTATCAATTTAGCTTTGTTATTAAAAAAACTCTTACCATCTCCATAGTAATAAAGTCGATCTGTAAAGTAAGGCAAAAAAAAAACGAAAAAGAATTTAGGAAATATACTAATGTCAGCAACTTTGGGAAGCACTTTTATTATTTTTTTTTTCCTTATGCACACATGCCTGGCATGATCTTCAAACCATCAGGTCCAGGACTTGAACTGCTCAGTCAACTATGTGGATCCAGCTGCCTTAACTTCTATACCACCTGCTGGTCCAGAATGCATTTTCTATTTGGGGGGGTTTTTTTGTTTGTTTTTTTTTGTGTGTTTTTTTTGGAGAGGTTTTTGCTATAGGGCGCATGAGCTTGCAAGAAAGACAGAGAGATATAGAGACAGAAAGTGAGAAATCATCCCCCAAGGAGGATGGCCATGTTGCAATCCCTTCTCCTCCATTCTCCTCTCAAGATCTTGGGCACACACGCGCGCCTGGCATGAGTTTAAGCCACTGGTTCCAGGACCCAAACCGCGGTAGATTATGTGGGAGTCCAGCGACATAGCCATTACGCCAACTGCTGGCCCTCCTCCCACCCAGAATGCATTTTTAAAAGGTTTTTGCTATAAGGAATGTGCACTCACTGCACAGAGAGAATGAGAGGGAAAGTGAAAAATCACCCTTCAGGAAGAATGGTCACACAGCAATCCTTTCTCTTCCATTTTGCTCCTGAGATTTTGGGCATGCATGCACACACACCTGGCGTGATTTTCAAGCTGCCACATCAGGGACTCAAACCACCGTCAACCATGTGGGAGGCCAGTGCCTTAACCACCACACCACCTGCTGCCCCCCTCCAAATAATTTTTTAAAAGGTGGATTGGGGGCCAGTTAGTGGCAGTGACTGAAGATGTTGGATCCCACATGGCCAACTGCAGCTTGAGTCATGGATGCTAGCAGCCTGAAAAACATACCAGCATGTGTGTGTGTGCATGCCCAAAATCCAAGAAGAGAGTGGAGAAGGGATTGCAGTGTGGTCATCCCCCCTTGGGGGTGCTTTTTCACCTTTCTTCTCTCTGTGTGTCTGTCTCCATTGAGGTGAGTGAATGAGCCCTATAGTTAACAAATTGATCATTTTTTTAAAAAACAAATTCAAAGGCAGATGTTTGGACGGATAGATACAGCCATGGAAAAGTGGTAATTATTCCGTCCAGGTGGTGGGTATGTGTATGTATGTTCAGTGTAGTATTCTTTCTCCTTTCTTGTATGTTTGAAAATTTTCAGAATATTGAAAAGGACGAAATAGGAGAGCAGTGGCTGGATCCCTGAGGTCCAAACAGCTGTAGGGGTGAATCGCCTGGAAGTCCAGACCTGGCTTCCCCACCACTCTCACTTAGAGTGAGCACCGAGCCCTCCAGAGTACCTGCCCTCTCCTGGACCAAATGCTCTGCCCAGTTCTAGAGTTCTAGCTCCTGAAGCTCTCCCCTCCTCTCCCCTCCCCTCCACTCCACAGCAGGAGAGCTGGATCCTCTGCATTTCCTAGCTGCTCCCCCACAGAGCCTGTTTGGTTTCCTCCCTCCTAGGTGGGAAACAAATTAGTCCCTGGGATAAGGCCTATCAGTAACAAAACATGTTCAATAACATAACATCCCTCTATGTTTGCGGGGAAAATGGCCTGAAGTCCGTTCTTTAAATGTTGAGGACCTGAAATAAATCATGAGAAATAAACCATAATTACTAATCAGGCAGGAGCCTGAGGGAGACAAGAACTTTTCAGAACTATGTGCAGGGCTGGCAGGTGGCATGGTGGTTACCGTGCAGGACTCCCACGTGGTCAGCTACTGTTCAAGTCTGGAATCTGGTGGCTGGCTTTCTCTCTCTCTATCTCTCTCTGATCAGATAATAATAATAAATATTTTAAAGACAATAATAATAATAATAAAGAACTGTATCCGCAAGAGTTTACCTGAATTATAAAGGTGGAGTACTGTCTTCAGGGCAGGCAGCTTGCGCTTCCGTTGGGAGGGCCTTGCCAAAATGGCGCAGCTGCCCCTCCTGGGTTCCTCTGTCGGACAAAAGCTTGGTGATTCGGGGCTGGGCTCCTACGGTATGGGGCCCGCGTACATCGACACATGCTTGCTGCCTACGCTTATAGGGAGTTCTTGTCAGCCTCTGCAGCGCGTCCGGCCGAGATGCACAGCAAGAATTGACTGCAACCCCGGTGGCTGACGCGGTTTCCTCCTTTTTTTCTGTCGGACCTGGGAATGAGCCTTGCCAGGCCTATTTGCTTCCTTGGACTCCAGTTAGCAGACCGAGGAGAGCTTTCTTTGGACTTAATCCTTTCAACTGCTACCCATGCGCCACGGGGGCGGGGAGTTAGGGATGGAGGTGGCGCTAGGAAGGCGAAGGTGGGTCCCCTCGAGTCTTGCTCCCCTTGTTCTCAGTAGCCTGATGGAAACGGATTGGTGATCTACGGACGGGGGTGCAAGGTTCCCCTGGGGGCGGCTGGGGGACCAGCTTCTGCCACCCTCCGGGCTGAGCGCAAAGCCCGGAGCCAGATCCAGAGGAGCGGATCCGGAAGAAGCCCGGGAGGTGGCAGCAGTAGTTGGCCAGAGCCTGCCTGGTCTCATTTGTCCTTTAAAAGACGGAAAGGACACAGTTGATGCAGTCTGACGCTCCCACCCTCCCTTCCACTGTGGAAGTCTGGGGTTTTTCCGAAGGCCACTGACTGAGCTCTCAGAGCACACCCCAGGGTCCGCCGATTTGCTGGGTGCAGCAGGGCAGCGAGGTTAACAATTAGCCAGATGTCGGTGCTCTTGGAGGATGGAGAACTGAGAATTCTAGCTAGTCCTGGATCCTAAATGTGCAACAACGGTGACAAAGGAGAATTAGGCAAAGGGCAGTGGCTACCTCAAACGACCCATATGAAGCATCAGAGCCACAGGGGCTGAGGGCACCGGATCCCATTCCCTTCTCCCACTCCCTACCTATGCCTGCAGAACTAGGGTGGCGCGAGGTCAACACTGTTGCAGGCACGTCGCAGAGCACGCCCACACAGATGCTCTGCACTCTCACACACAGGTTTCTGAAGACACACAGGATGCAGATCCAGCTCCCTTTGACCCACACTCACATCTTCGCAATCTCTCCTCTCTCTCTCTCTCTTTCTCTCTCTCTCTCATTTCTCCACTGTTGCAATGGGCAGAGAGAAACACACCTACTTAGGCATTCTCCAGATGCTTCCTGTGCACCAATTGCACCCGCCGAAATTCCAAACGGAGTGTCTGCCTCCATGGTGGCTTCTCTCACAGTGAGGACCCGGGAATAGTCGCACCATTCTGCACTCCCAGTTTCTATCTGGAAAGTCTGACCCTGACCATTCCCAGCAGTCCCCTGACTGGTGCTTCTGAGTAGGCACTGCTTCAGATCCCTACCAACGCGGGAGGACTGGATCCTATGGACAATTTAGGCAAACGCATTCTCAAAAAGGCTGTCCAAGATGAGGAGAGACTGGGACCCAAATGACTCAGAGATGTTGATTCTGAGCAGCCAGATCGCTACTCTGTGGCCATGTAAACTTCTGCTTGAATTTGACCGGCAGTTCTCCTGGCTGAGAAATGCCACAAGGCCAGGTTGGTGCCTGGCTTTTTGAGAAGGGGGTGGGGCGGGGGTTGGCCAAACACACCTGGTACTGACTTAACACTCTCCAGGCCCTCTGCAGTTTTATGGATCTCTGCAGCGTGCCCTTATTTGTTGCTAACTCTACCACCCTCTTTCCCGGATGGTAGTAAGCTCCACAGAGCAGGGCTGTTTGATTTTTCCAGCAACCAGTACAGTCCCAGCTCTAATGTCTATAAATATTTCTTGAACAAACTTGTAGGTTTTTTTTTTTTTTTTACCTAAAAGCCCCCAGCTGGTTTTTTGTTTGTTTTTTTTTTTTTCTCCCAGAGATTGAGGCGATCCACCAAATTCTCAGATGGAGGGAGTATCACCCTCGGGGAGAGATTCGGGACAGATCTTGTAATGAGGGCTGAAGGACCTCCACAAGCTCCTTTTCCTGCTTCTGCGAGAAGACCTGAAGAGCCTCCTGTAGGTGTCAACCAACCTCAGAGCCCCCTGGAGATCTGGGTCCTTTCATTAGAGCCCCTCCTCTATCTCCTCCCACTTCACGCAATCGCAGCCGGTATTCCCGCCTCCCACTCCGCAGAGAACCCGCCTGGTGCGAACGCACAGAACTGACACGAGGGCGCTAAGGCCTTTGTTTCTTCTTTATTTGCGGATATACTTATGCACCGCACTCTAAATTAGAGATAGATTTTTTTTTCTGATATACATTTCATCTTATTCACCACGAGCACACCACACGCACAGTAAAACAGTTCCACAACCTGATAAATTGCACAAGATGAGTTTGGATTCCTGAAACCCGGCAGGCAAGCCGGCCCCGCCGCGGCTTCTCGCCTCCCGGCTTTGCGGAAGGAAATCGCCCACCCAAAATGGATTTCCCGGTCAGCCTTTCGCGCTGCACAATTGAAATGTCTCGGGAATGGGAAGCGCTCTTGCTGGAGAATGGCTGGACGCTGTAGATTCCGAGCACTGGATGACTGTGAAATGTCCCCCCAAGGTCAAATCTCCGCGCCTGCGAGCTGCGCCCCCTCTCCCTCCCTTCCCACCCGCCTGGGTGATTGGAACCGAAATGTCGGGGCCCCTCCTATAAGGACAGAAAACTCTGCCTAAAAATGCGCTCTCGTCTCCTTCTCGCCCCAACCAGGGTGCTGTGGAAAGGAAAGGACAACAGAAACGCAGACGCGATGGATCACGGATCCCTATCCCCTCCCACCCCCCATCCCCGAATAATCAGAAACTAGGAACCAGAGATGTTTAAAGCTTGGCTTCCCAAGCGCAGCGGCAGGGCGCACGGGGCTGGTGGGGTGGGGTGGGTGGACGCCAGGAGAGTGCGAGAGCGCTGCGGGCTCGCCTTTGCGCCCTAGTCCTCTGCGTTGGTTCGGTAAGCCTCGATGAGGCCCTCGAGGGAGTGCACGAAGCCGGACACGCTGCAGATGCCACCGATGACGAAGATGGCGACGTCGAAGAAGACCTGGTGCCACAGCAGCTTGCGCCAAAGCAGGCGCAGGTGGAAGAGGCTGGGCAGCAGGAAGCAGAGCCCGGCGCCCGTGAGGCTGCCGGTGAGGCCCATGAGCAGCGCGAAGTGCGGCACGTAGATGGCCATGAGCAGCGTGAAGACGACGAGCGCGCAGCGCAGCGTCAGCCCCCACGACTTGAGGCGCCCGTCGCCGCCGTAGCAGGCGGGGAAGAAGGCGCGGCTGCCTTCCTGGAAGAGCGACTTCTCCAGCACCTCGACAGCAGCGAAGAAGGGCAGAGGATAGGACAGCAGTGCTTTGGCCACCAGAAAGATGTTGACCACCGCGCGGATGGAGCCCGGCAGGTTATCTGTAATGACTTCCTTGGTCTCGTCGGCCCAGGTGAGATAAGCGACGAGGGCGAAGAGGCCCTTGAGCACGCAGGCGGCGATGTGCGTCCAGTTCATCATGCAGTGGAACTCGCTGGGCTGCTGCATGTTGCCCTCTAGCGAGGGCAGGAAGATCTGCGACGTGTAGCTGAACACGATGATGCCGATGGAGATGGGAAACTTCTTGACGTCGATGTAGAACTTGACCTTCTCCCAGGCCCAGTCGCGCGCCCGCGATAGACAGTAGGCTATGACCAGGATATTGATGACGAAGTGGGCCAGTGTGCACAGCAGACTGAACTTGGACACGGCCTTGAGGTTCTTAAGGAAGGCGCAGGGCAGCAGCACGGCCGTGGCGATGATGGACCAGGACTTCTGAGACACCGGCAGCCCAGGGAAGCTGTTGTACATGAGGTTGCCGCTCACCACCACGTAGAGGATGCACGTCATCACCAGCTCGATGATCTGCGCCACGTTCACCACGCGGCCGCCCAGCGTGGGGAAGCGCGGCGCGCAGCACGCGTTGGCTATGGCCACATACGAGTCCCTCACGCGCACAATCTCGCCGTCCTCGTTCTCCTCGTACAGGCACGCGATGAGGATCTTGCCGGTGTAGCAGCAAACCACGGCGGCGAAGATGATGAGGAACAACCCCAGGTAGCCGCCGTGCAGGATGGCATAGGGCAGGCCCAGCACAAACATGCCCTGCGGAGCGGAGAGGCAACCAGTGGGGGCGCGCTCTGGCGATGAGGAGGGTAGAGAACTGGGGGGCGTGGTTTAAGGGTAAGGCCGGCCGAAAGTGGGTGCTGAGGAGGATGAGAATTGAGCCTAAACCAACCAGGATTTAGGGTAGGTGCAGGAGGCTGTGGAGGGGAGCCTGGGTGTTGAGTCAGTGATGGGAAGGGAGGCCTTCGAGGATGAAACTGGAGGGAGAGAGGTGTGAAAGCAGAGACTTGGGGGTGGTGTCCGGAGAGGGAACCAAAAGTGGCGATGCCGAAGGAGATGGAAAAGGACCCAAGGAAAGGGCGATAAGAAAGGTAGAGCAGGGGCTGACAGGTGGTGTGATGGTTAGGGGCGTTGGATTCCCACATGGTCGACTGCGGTTCAGTCCTGGACCTGTTGGCTTGCTTTCTCACTTTCTCTCTTTTTCTCACTCTGTCCTCTCTCTGGTCAAATTAAAATAAATAAATAGATAAATAAGGTTAAATAAAATAATTCTAAAAGGAAAAACAAGATTGAAAAAAAAAAGAAAGAACGGTAGAGCGAGGGGGACCAGCAGATGGCGTAATGGTTGCGTCCCTGGACTTCCACAACCACGATTTGAGTCTGGTACCCTGATAAACCTCATGCCTGGCGCATGCACGTGGGTGCTCAAAATCTCAAGAGGAGGAAGGAAAAGGGATTGCAGCGTGGCCATCTCCCCTCCCCCACCCTTGTGATTTCTTGCTTTCTGTCTCTCTGTCTCTGTCTCTATGGGGAGCACGCACACACGCCCAATAGCAAAAACATCTCTTAAAAAGGGGGGGTGGGGGCTTGCAGGTGGCTTGGTGGTTAAAAGCACTGGGTTACCACATTACAGACCGTGGTTCTAGTGCCGACTTGGTGGCTTACTTTCTCGCTTTCCCTCTCTCTCCCTGGTCAAATGAAAAAATAATAACCAATGGAATTAAATAAATAAAATAATGCTTTTAAAAAGAAAGAAAGGTAGAGTTAGGATTAAGCCACTAGGAAGGGTGGACAGGGACTTAAGGTGGGGCTGAAATGGGATGCACAGAAACTATTATAATAAGGGAAATGCCGGTGCCTGAGGGCCAAACCTGAGATGGAAAGGCTTGAGGGCGAGCATCAGTGGAAGAAGCTGATAAGTCAGAGAAGAGGAAGAGTGAAGGTGGGTCTGGTGAAGAAGCCACAGGGAGGCAAGAACCCGGGAGTGTGATGAGGCTTTGGGGTTTCATAGGGCTTTGACCAGCAGGGTGCAGGTCAAAGAGAGGATGCAGGGTTGCACATAGGCCAGAACTGGGTTGAGGTGAGGGCATCCCTAAGGGAGGGTACTAAGTGGTAGGGGTAGAGGCAAGTGACTAAGGAGCCTCCTGGGGAAGCCCCAGTGCTGCGGTACCCAAATCCCACAGGGCTCTGGTCTCAACTGTGGGGTCCGCCGGGCCAGGCTGTGACTGGGGAAGAAAAGCTAACGAAATCCAGGACACAGGAGGCCTGCCAGCCTCTAGCCTCCAATTCTGGCCTCTGTCCAAGCCTACCCAACGGGGCATTGAAAAACTTCTCTGGAGAAGGTGCGGGTGACAACCAAGGTGTGCGCAGTCCTCTGGTCCCTGGTCCCACAAGGCAACATCTCACCTGGGCCTGGAGCGGGAGGAGTCTCAGGTCGGGTCACCTAATGTACAGAGCCCCGCGGAGTTCCACAAGTCCGGGACCAGAGCAACCGCATCACGGTCTTTTGTTCCCGAGAGACCTGAGCTCTGCTTCCCAACGACCATGCGCTCTGGGTACACAGTGGGGCTAAGCCGCAGAGCCCGGGGGTCGCCTGGAGCCGAGGCCTCCTCCGACCCGCAAGCCAAGACCAGCCCTCACCTGCTAGCTCCCAGGGTCGTTGTGAGGACTCCAAACCCGCTCCCGGCGCAGTCCGGCGCCGCCTGGTGGGGAGTGGGCGGTTTGGAGTAGGGAGAAGAGGTGTCGGTGGTGGAGACCTGGGGCCATTGTCAGCCTGTGCAGAGGGCTTCGCCAGCGTGACTGGGGAGGCGCCGGCTGCCACTGCGGTACAGCCAGGATTTCGGGCGAGCCGGGCGAGTATGCGCGAATGCTGGAGTACAGAGGACCGTATGTGCGTGTGTGGGATCACGCGTTCGCACAGGTGCGTCTATGTATGCCTGTACATTTCCAAAGAGCTGCACCCCAAGGAGCAGGCCAGGTCCTCTCTGCATGAGTCTGTGCATGTGAGCACATGTTATGTTACAACGAGTATGCGTGTGCTTTGCATGTACACGTATTTGCTTCTGTGTGGGGGAGTGTAGGGGTGTGTGCAGGTGCGTTTGGGGATAGTCCCGTTATCTATAAATAGACGCCTGTGGCGTGGCTGTGCCCGCGGGTTTGCTCGTGGGGAGGGGGGCCGTGGGTATGTTTGCCTGCCTATGTACGTTTGCGTGTATCTGAGTGTGTGTCCGGGGAGGAGACTCCCATCAACGATTCCCCCCTCTCCTTTCCTCCCAAAAATGCAGCTGTGAATCCATTCCGAAGGCCAAGGCAATGCCGTTCCCTCCAATCCTGATTTTCCTTTATCCTCATCCCTTCCCGGTACTCGCACCCTCCTTTCCCAGCGTTTGTAGGGGCTCTTTAACGTGTGTCTTTAATCGAACCTCAGCCTAGGAGTCCAGCAACTGGGGCCGTGGGAGAGGGTCCATCAGGGTGTGAGGCACCGCCTGGAGGCGTAGATCCCCGCGCAGGGCTGGGAGGGGTGGGCAAGGGGAGATTCCCCGGTACTG
>NW_006159579.1:6256322-6257035 GCF_000334495.1 Tupaia belangeri chinensis | reverse complement strand
AAGAGCGGGGCGGGCCGCACAGCCAGATCACCCCGGGACTTAAGGGACTTAAAAGGGAACAGAGCCCGGCAGGGACAGCTTGAAGTGGGGACAGGCGCTGTTGGAAATCCCGCGCTCACCTGGATGGCGTTGGTCACGTTCCAGCCTGCCTCCCACGCTGTGATCTTGGGTTTGTCTTGACCCCCGAACTCGCCACCAGCCCCCAGGGCCTGGTCCTTGGAGCCCGAGGGCGGCAGGGGAGCGCCGCCGCGCTGGTAATGGATGTCTCCCTCGACGGGAGGTTCGGCGCCCTCCTCCCCGCAGGGCTCGCCTTCGGCTTTCAGAATGTCCATCTGCAGGCCCTGACGGTGCTCAAAGTCGAGGTCATCGCAGTGCGCGAAGCCCACCGCCTCCTCGTCCGTGGCCGCCTGAAAACCCATCCTGGCGAACATGCCGCTCACCTTGGCCTGAGACTTGTTGGACACGGACGTGGCCACGTTAGACAGCTTGCTGCGGAGCAGCGTAGCCATGGTGGCGGTGGGGATTGAGGAAAGGACAGAAGGGGCCGGGAACGCGGGGGACGCGCGGCAAGACGGCGAGGGCCGGGGGACGTGAGGCCGCTATCTCCGCTCGCTCTCCCCACGGCGCCCCGGGGTGCTCTGGCTCATGACCCTCTCCGCTGGCGTTCGAGGCTCGCTCGGGACCCGACCGGGGCGGGCGGGCAGCCGGACTGG
>NW_006159579.1:6239180-6256093 GCF_000334495.1 Tupaia belangeri chinensis | reverse complement strand
CTGAAGTGCTGCATTTCTGGAGGAGGTGCTAAGCTCGGATCCTGGCCCTTCCCACCTCGCCGCAGGGAGGGAGGGGGCTGGGTGGGCTGACTCTAGCGGTCCTCCGCCCCCGGACCACCCCCTTCTGAGTCTGGGAGCTGTGAGGCCCCAGATCCTCTGGCTTAGGACCGCCAGGGACGCCCAGAAAGCCAGCAGGGTAGAGTTGCCTGTCTCTGACGGAGCGGGCCGTCCGGACGTCGGTCTGTCTTTCTGCACCCATCGCTCGCACTTAAGCCTGGCCGCAAGTCCTCTTGAAGGCAGAAGTAGCCGGCAAGAATCGCTCTCAAGGATGCTCAGTCCGGGCTGGGTCACCGGGGCTGTCTGCGCCTATCCAGCGACGCCGCGAAGGAAGCGATTATGCCTGTCGCTTGCCGCCAACCGCTCTCCAAATGTGTGCGGAGTGGAGGGGAAAGGTTGGCTTTTCGTTTTGTTTTCGTTTGGGGGGTGGGTATGGGAAAAGGCAGGACTGTATGAGGACAGCTCTCGGTAATCTAGTGGCGGATCTACAAGTGTTCACGCCGAGAGGAGCGCAGTGGACATTGGGCGCCGAGAGAGCCGGGCTCAGAGCGCCGCGGGTCCAGGGCGCTGAGACGCGCGTTGCGCTCTGCCCCTGCTCCGACCTGGGCGGAGAGAGCCCGGACTGTGTCTGTGGAGTGGGTGCGTGTGCGTGCGAGCGTGAGCCAGAGAGAGACCCAGACACAAAGACCGATACCGTATGAGAGATTGCCAGGGACTGGATCTGTCTGGACTCTGAGGGTGACATTTGGTAACCATGTGTATTCGGAGGATGTATGGTTTTAGGCGCATTCAAACCTGTGTGCGTGGGGAGATTGTGAGCTGGATTGCGTGTGTACATGTTTTCTAATATGATTGCCTGCTTCTGTGCCTGTGAGAGTCCCTCTGTATTTGTCCCCACGCGGGTCTTCTGCTCAGTATAGATCTCTGCTACCGTCCCCAGCTGGGTTCCTGGACGAACTATTTCTAAGCCATAAACTGCAGGTTCCAGCTGTCAGAACCATCCTACGTAGAGAAGTAGCAGCTTTGGTTAGAAGCAGGGAAGAGAGAGCAGAAAATGGAAGAAAACAAACACAAAGGAGCCCCCATCTCCCCTCTCCCCAGGCCCTTCTCTCTGGGAACCCCAGTCTCCTCTGCTGCAGTATTTCTCGATTAGCTCACGTCAGCGCACAAGTAGGACGGCCTGAGGGCTTTGACCAGCAAGTTAGAACTGCCAGGACAAGACAGGCTTCCCTCCCTATATGCTCCCTACCCTCTCCCACCCCAAGCATCTCCAGGCCTCTGGAGGGAGGTTTCTCTAGAGACAAAGAATCTCCACTGCATTGGACAAAGATACCCCTAATCCCTTCTAGGAACCTTTCTTAGTTTGCCTCCGGAGCTCTGGAAAGCCCACACTCCCTGCCTGGCACACCAAGATTGAAGCCCTCCCCCAGGCTAAAGAATTCTCTTCCACCTCTAGCTGCTATGACGAAAATACCTCTCCATAGGCCCTTCCCCAAAACACAAACCCTCCAAGTGATAATAGCACTAAGAACAAAGACAAGACAGAGTCTTCCTCCCCAAATACAGAGATCCTTGCCTGCAAAGAGGCTTTGAAATAGAACTGTCTATCCCCTACCCCAAAGATTTGACCTATGCAGAGACCCTCCCCCACACCAATCCCTAGAAGGAGAGGGAGAGATTATTCTTTTCCCTATAGATTCCTGTAGACAAAGATCTCAACCTCCTTGATCCCCTCCCCTCCCCTTCTGCTCCTGCTGAGATTCCTTTGGCCCACAGGAGATAATCCGGGCAGAGACTGTGTGTCTTTGTAGGGTTCTCTAAAGCATCTCTCTACCCAGACCTTAGATGGCCATCAGTTCCTTCTTGACAAGTGAATCCAAAGTGCTTACCTGCTCTTTCTTATTCCCTTACGATGCTCGTGTTGCTGTAGGACCCAAGGTGAGCTGATATGTTCTTTATCAGTGGGAAATGGGGTCATTAATCCATTCATTCAAGGAACCTTTTCACAACCTTTACGATGCATGAGACTCTGTGCTGGCTGTTTTGGGAATCAACAAGATGGCACAAGCCTAGTCCCTACCAACAGTCCCTGCCTGTGTAGAAGGGACCTTACGGAGCACTCAGGTCTATTACCCCTCCTGTGATGTGTAAACCAGTCCCCAAACATCCCAGAAGAGCCTGACTTTCATCTTAATTTTGCAGATAAGCAGATCCAGGACTGAGCAGTGAAATATCTTGCTCAAGGTCCCACGGAGTCCAGGTTAAAGCCAGGCTAGAACCCAAGAATCCTGCCTCTCCCTCCAGCGTGCCTCTGCAACCTCACCTTGTCCTTCATTTCTCTCTCTCAGGTTGTTGTTTTGTATTTGGTCACATCTTTGTCCAAAGAGATGACATTTGAAATCAGATTCCACTCCCTCTAGTTGCAATTAGATGCCAGCATTGGGGAAGGGACTCCTCTATTTCTGGCCTTTGCTGCTGGTAGCTATAAAGACCCAGGCTAAAGGCAGGTGTGGCAGTCTCCCAAGCAGCTCACCCCTGATTTAAAAATCTGGCCCCATCACATACTAGCTCTGTGCCATCGGACCACTTACTTAACTTCTCTTACCTTCCACTTCCTCATCACTAAAATGTGAAAATAATAACAACTCATAGAATTATTCAGTGAGATCTTGTATATAAAATGCTTAGCAATATATGGTAGCAATTATTTTATTGTTGATGGTCTTGGTACTCTACCCAGTGGCCATTTCTCATTGTGAATGTGTGTATGGGTGAATGCAAAAGAAAAAAAACAACCTGTAATTGGATCTGAGAGTCAAATGAGATGCAAGGTGCCCTCTTCTCTCTTTGTCCTGCCTCTCTCCGTCCATACTTCTCCCAGTCCTGGCATGACCTGCAGGGAAAGGATGGAGGTCAGGAGTAGGGAGGAAGGCAGGGGACCTGGCAGGCTGTTCTAGGAGATGGGATGATTTACCTAGTTGGTAAATGTGGTGAGTTGTGTTCTAGTGATGCTACCAACTTCAAATTCTTCTAAACAGCTTCTTTAGGGACACTTCAGCCTTGAGAAGGTTTTGTAGCAACTGGCTCCCAGAGTTGAAACACAGCACACACATGCACTCATACACTGAAAATGACAAGCCGTGCAAAGAACTGAGGCTTCACATGCAGCTTTGGATACATAAGAAGATTCATATAGATTGACAGTACGACACGCTGGCACACAGACAGCTATATGTGTAAGATCTGTCAAGACTGCCTACCACACAGAGAACCAGGACAGACACCCGTGGAGCCATCTGCATGAGCACAGTCTCCAGATAATAGGCTGAGACACAGCAGTACGAAGACAGGTATACACATGGACAGACCCCTTCCCCCAAGACGCACACACACAAATTCATTCTGAGGCCAATAGGCACCCCCAGATGCAAGAATATCCCATGTGCTCACTGAAGGAGAAAGGAAGAGAGAACAAAGGGAAGAGAGGGGCAGGGGACACAAAAGGAACGAACAAGAAGAGGGCAGCAGGGAGATGGTGCAGGCCATGCCAAGCAGAGCCACCAGTAAGCGGACACAAAAGAGACAAAGGTGCCACCGCCTTCCTCTTTTCTGATGACAGAAGCTAGATCTTGTGACTAAAAACTGGGGACTGGGAGGGAATGTGGAAAGGGAATGGAAGCTGTCACTTCTGAGGGTGGATATGGAACTCTCCTCACAGGGTCATACCACCTTGGGGGGACCCGAGCTGCCCAAGAAAAGGTAGGTGAGGGCTCCCAGGACTCTTGCCAAGCCCTGCAAAGCAAGGAATTCTGGACCAGGATTCAGGCTCAGGAAGGGTCTGCATTGGGCTTCTGCAGCTGGGTCCCCAGTGAAATGCACTTCCCCAATGTGCACTCAATCTCTGTGTCTGAAGCCTTCAGTACATAGGGGGTTAAACCTGGCTAGCAGAGATGAGGCCACTTTGGGGGAATAAATAGGGTTAAATAGAACTGGGCTTATCTCCCAGAGCAGGCAGTCACATGGGAGGAGGGGGCATGGAGCCCTTGAATTAATGGCCTGGAAATCCAACATCATGAGCATCATTTCGGGGCTGAATGATCACAGACAGACCCCATCCCCCTCCAGATTGCCTGGGAGCCCTCTTCCAGAGCAAGGCTGTTCCTGCAGCAGGGATGGGTGCTGGCTCTCCCAGCCCTAACATACTGGGACTGAAGCCTTGGTAAGGTTACCTGCAGCTGGAGAAGCCATGTCCCAAACCAGAACCCAGTTTCCATATGCTGTGTCCTTGGGCACAGAGAGGAGAGGGCAGCAGGCTACAGGTTTCAAGCAGGCAGCCACAAATGGAACAAAGACCATGATTCTTCTGCCTTCAGTGGAACAAATAAGGTGGGACTGCAGACAGTGTAGGCACTGCCTCTGCTAGCTCGGCGTAAGACATGTTAAATTACATTAACCAGGCTAGCCTCATAGCATAGCAGTTGAGCTCCATGGAAGGAAGTCAGATCCTGCATGGCTGACCAGGGTTTCGGTCCCAGCTCTGGAAGCTGGAAAAACGTGCTGGTTGCTTGTGCATGCCCAGATTCAGACAGGTGGGCAATTGGGAGAAAAAAGATGTGACTTGACTGGCCCTTTTGGAGGATTTTTTTGCTGTCTTTCTCTTTCTCTCCCATGACATGCCCACTGACATTAAAACAAACAAAACCTAAAAAGAACATATTACTGACTGTGTGAGTCTTAGCAGTTTTCTTTACTGAGGCAGTGAGCATCTCCTCTCTGGAGGCATCCAGGGACAGGTGGCTGCCTGAGCAGGGCCCAGCGGAGTCCTGCCTCAAGGCAAGAAAGTCTGGATTTCATGACTTGTGGGCTCCTAGGTTCATGCCTTCTGTGCTGAAGCTCTGAGATGCGGCTAGGGATGGGGGACATGGACTCATAGGCCTTGTCCTTGGCAGCCTTTAAAACCAGGAAAAGCTGCCTAGAAGTGAAGGAGGGTCCCTGGGCCTGATTTGGGGGGTTAAACCAGTGGTGCCCAGCCTTTTCTAAGCACACAACCTTCCATGAGCTGGGAGGCAAGGAGAATGTCGGCCTTATTCCCTACAGGGCCTCAGCACTCAGTAGACACTCAATGAACATTCATGGCGTTGAATTAGATCAATGGCACAAAACCACTTTTTCCTCATGCACTTTTAGTGTAATTGACTCAGGAAACACACATACATCACAACCAGTGTCTGGCTTTGAATTCTGAGTTCTGTAGCTCTTCTGAATGGGTTTGTCTTTTATGCTCACAGCATCTTTTATGTGCTTGAAAGCCAGTCATACACACACATATGAGATGTGATTTTTTTGTTCTGAGAAGACTTAGGGTACACACCTAGATTCAGGGGCTCCTTGAATGAACTCTTGGTACCTCTTAAGAATCTGTGGGTCATAGGTTGTAACAACTGGGAGAGAGAGCGTGGTGGAGGCTCGGGTTCCAGCAAGCCCTGTTACAAGGACCCTGGACTCCAAGGATGCAAAGGGGCTATATGTGTTACTTCCTACACTGGGAGCTTGTTGGTGCAGAGCTACCCTTTCTCGAGTGCTCTTAGTGTGTCGGGCACTGTTGGAACCCTCTGGGGACTGGTTCCTTCAATTCTCACAATTCTGAGGTTAGTTCACTGTTATCGTAGAAGGCTTCAGGCAGGTCTGCAGGACTGAACATGGGGAGATAGTATTGGATGATTGTGTGGGCATAGGTGGGGAAAGGGCACAAGTTGGGAGGGGTGATGATGGGAGGCAATGGAATGTGTTAGATCACTGGGGCCAAGGAAGCTGCGGGTGATGGTTGCTTTAGGAAGAAGCCTTGAGTCAGCCTTTGCTGGTTGAAACCTCTCCACACCGACAGGTCTGGATTAACTTACCTCACTATGGACTGCATCTTGTTCTCCCCAAATTTCTATGTTTTTGGTTTTTTTTTTGAGAAGTTTTTTGCTACAGGGCACGTGTGCTCGCCAGAAAGACAGAGAGAGAGATAGAGAGAAATCACCTCCTGGGGGAATGGCCACGCAGCAATCCCTTCTCCTCCATTCTCTTCTTGGGATCTTGGGCACGCACGCACACGCACCCGGCATGAGTTTAAGCCATGGGTCTGGGACTTGAACCATGGTCAACTACATGCGAGTCCAGTGACATAGCCATTACACTAACTGCTGGTCCCCCCCAAATTTATATGTTGAAGTTTAACCTCCCAATGTGACTGAATTTGGAGATGAGACTCTAAGGAGGTAACTAAGGTTAAATGAAGTCAAAGGGTTGGGTGCTGATCTGATAGAATTAGTGTTGTTATAAGAAAAGGCACCAGAGAGCTCTCCATCTCATGTGAGGACACAGGGAGAAGGCCGCTGTCTGCAATCCAGGAAGAGCGCCTTCACCAGGAAGCAAGCCTGCTGGACCTCCATCTGGGACTTTCAGTCTCCAGAACTGCAAGAAAATACATTTATGTTGCTCAAGTTATCCAGTCTGTGACATTTTGCTTCAGAAGCATGAGCTGACCCAGACAGTGGGGCTCTGCCAGCCCTAACCAGCCCTAGCTCAGTGATCAAAGATTTTTCTAGATCACAGCTCCTGTGGACATGAAATGAGGCTACAGATCTTCTCTCCATAAACACACACAAAATATTGCACAAGGTTTTAACTCTCCTAAAGCCTATCCCTGGTGAGTTCATGGCCTCCAGTCCAAGAGCCTAGTCTGGAAATTTCTTTCTCTTCCAGTTCTAATGAGCGCTGGAGTCAGGTGAGATATCAACAGTAACATGAAACCAGTGCTTATTCACTGCCAGGTTCTAGGCAAGGTTAGCTCACTGTCATCTTATGAGGCTTCAGCGTTCTGTCTGTATTAAACCCCATGTACAAGCTTTACAATCTTCCTGTGAACAAAGGTTGGTTTCATGTTCGTTTGTTAGAAAAGGACATTGGAGTATGAAGAGGATTAGGTCTCATAGCTAGGTAGTTGCAGACCCAGGTTTGAAACCCAGCATCAGAACTGTCCTGATCATCTCAGTACTCTGTAGGTTCCAGGGAGGGACCATAACCTGGGTCTGTCTCCCTTTGGCCCACCATATCTGTGTCAGCTCTCAGGCATTCTCCCAGCACTGAATGGTGTATGCATCCCCTCTGGGCCATCCAATTCTCCCTCCTGAATTCATAGGCAACTCCTGGGATGGGAGGTGGGAGCCACCGAAGTGGGCATATGGGAAGTGCTCAGAAGAACTTATGATTTCACTAAAGTCTCAATGAGGTCTGGATAAGGTCTGGCTTGGGGTGAGCTGGGCCCTGCGTCCTGGGTTTTCCAGCCCCAGGAACACATGGCTCTTCTCCATAGGTTGGCTTAGACCTGCATAGCTGAAAAGCCCCTAGGACATTTAGGGTTTCTTCTCTTGGAGTGTGTGAGCTCTCTCTTAGAATTGGTTACTTTTATATTATTTGATCTCTGCAGAATCAGCCTGCAGAGCCTAGGTCTCCCAGATGACCAAATACTGCTCTAATTGCCATGGGCCTTAAGACAATAGAACAGAGGGGGGCCACACACTGAGGCATATAGAACCGTAGTCAATGCGCAAGGGCCGTTTAATTCAGCAACACACCATCCATCACGTGAAATTAATCGTGCTACTTTGAAATTTCCAATTTTGTAGCTTCATTTGTATTGCATTGGTATAGTATTGCTTTTGCTTTCCCAGCTGCGTAGAGCTAAAAGGATAGGAGTTTATTTCTAGCTTGATGTGTGTATTTCAGTAAAAATTGTAATAAAGATCATTTGTCTGTCGTTGGGAGCGGCTGGGATTTTTTTTTTTTCTCCCTTACAGACCCTGTAAGTGGCTTGTGTACTACTCAAGTGTGAGGCGCACGCGTTTAATTCATTCTGACCGAGTAGAAAATAAGCCTCACACGTTGGTGCCCCACACACAGCCCCTGCCACCTGGATGGGTCCCCATCCTCGGTTCGGCTCCCCCACTGCTGCCTTCGAGGGGAAATATGACAGCGTAATGAACAGTTGTACGACGTGCTATAAAAAGGCAATTAAGGGAACTATTGGACTGGGACAAGCCAGCGTGACCTGGTTAATAGCTCTGAGCCGAGCCTGCAGTGGGAGGAGGAGATGAAGAAGGGGGAGGGGCTTCTGTTTTACAGTGCAGGGCCGAGGTTCTCCATCAGCTGCCTGCCAGGTACTGAGGGCGCCCAGTCTGGCCTCATGACCTGGGCCATGGTCAGCCTGAGGTGGACACAGATTCAGAGCTCAGCTGTGAGTCAGCTCTGCCACTGCTGGTTGAGGGACCTGGGCAGGTAATTCAGGGGCCCTCAACTTCAGTTTCCTCATCCATTAAATGGGGACACAATGATCATCCTAGTACTGTCCCTGGCAGTGGAAGGAAGGGAGGAACATTCACTATGAAAGTGGTCGGAGTGCAGAACTGCACACTGTGTCTAGGGGAAGATGTGGAGGAGTTGATTCGCTGTTCAAGTAGGGTCTTTGAGCACAACATGGTGCATTCTATTCTAATCAGGTCACCCCAGCTTCCACCCTCCAGAGGGAAAGTTCTTTTGGTCAGATCTCCCATGGCTGTCCTTGTGGACATCTATCTTGAGGCCACCTCTCCCCAGGACCCTCTCTCTCATCTCCTCAGTCCTTCAGTCCTATTTCCTCCAAGGCCCCTCTTTGTTAAGCTTTGGCATAAACAGCCTTTAGGTTGGGGACAGACAGAAATGCTTCCCGCCCCATGGAGTGTCAGGGTGAGGAGGGAGGATGGGTGAGACATGGACAGCAGGTAGCAGAGCACTTGACATACAGTAAATGCTCCATAAATGCTAGCTATTGCAGTCAAGTTGAGAAAAATGGTGGGTCTTTACTGAATACCCAATATGGTGCCTGACACATAGTTGGTGCTCAATAAATGTTTGTCGAACGAATCCATGAATGAAACCTCATTTGGCTCCATGGTCTACTCTCTGCGATCTCACTTACTAACCCTTCTCTGGCCTCAGTTATTCATTAGTCCAATAGGGATGTGACCCTGCCTGCTAGCCAATTGTAAAGTGCTGTCCATGGTGGGAAGTGGTCCTTTCATCCCCACACTGTCTGCACCTGCCTGTTTGGTCTCTTAGAGCTCAGAGGGTGCTTAGAGCCCCACGACATGTGTTTGTCCTACACAGCAAACCAGGCAGGCGCGTTGGTCTGCACGGCCCCCACACCCCCTCCCTACAGCCTCAAACGGAGTGGCTCTGACAGCCAGCCCAGGAACAAAGGGGCAATCAGGAGTCATTACGGCTCATTTCGGGGTGGCTCGGTGATTGGCTGGGAATCCCCAGCTAGCTCCTCACTCTAGATGAAGAGGGTCTGAGTCCCTGGGCTCCTTCTCCCCAGTGCTCATTCCTAAGGGGACAGGAGATGGGGCTCAGGAAGAAGCCCTGCCACCCAGGGCGGCCGTGACCCTCCAGGAGGGAGTGCAGATTCACCGCCCCCATCACAGACCTCGAGGCCCTGCGTGTCTTGACCCCGTCTGCCTCAGCAGCTTCCTCTCCTGCAATTTCACTGGATCTTAGTCCTGGTGCAAGGAGTAGCCCATTCCTCCACTCTCACTTACTCTCATTTCTGTGGTTCAAACACACACTTTCAAGGTGGGCAGAGCTGAGGTCAAATCCAATCTTTACCACATTGTGTCTGTGTGACCAGGAGACTCACTTCCCCTCAGAGAGCCTCAGTTTCTTTATTTGTCAGTGGGCATTGTCAGACTGCTCTCTCAGGGTGGAGGAGAGGATTACACTAAAGGAAGTAAAGCATCCAAAACTTCTCATGTGGAATTTGTCCCCCGTGGATATTAGCTATTATCATCACTTTCTCTAAGGTCACTGCCTGGGTGTCACCTCTTCTAGGAGGCCCTTTTGGATTTCCCAAGTTTTGGCAATGCTCCTCCTAGGTATTCCTACCACCTCTGTGCTTTGCCCTGGCATGTTACATGTACCTGCGGGTATGACCTGAGTCTGCCTCATCCTTGTATCCCGGAGTTTGGCACAGAGCCTCCCTTGGAGAAGGCTCTCCACAGGCCTGTGGACAAACCACTGTGCTGATAGCCAGGAAAGAACCCAATAGGGATGCCAGGCAGACATCCAGGGGCCTGGACCAGGAGAGGGGGGACTATCCCCAAGCTGTCCAACTCAGTACTTTGTGAAACCCTGTCTCCTCATTCTAGCCCCTCCAGCAATGTCTTCCACCCTGCTCCTGGCCTCCAGGGAACTTTCTTGGAGCACTCCAGCTCACAGTGATGTATAGAAAATAGCATTTAGGGACCAGCAGTTAGCGTAATGGCTATGTCGCTGGACTCCCACGTAGTCAACCGCGGTTCTCGTCCCGGACCCGGTGGCTTAAAACTCACGCCGAGCACATGTGTGTGCGTGCCCAAGATCCCGAGAGGAGAATAGAGGAGAAGGGATTGTGGTGTGGCCATCCCCCCTGGGGGGTGATTTCTCGCTTTCTGTCTCTCTGTCTCTCTCTGTCTGGCAGGCTCACGCGCCCTATAGCAAAAACCTCTCCAAAAAAAAAAAAAAAGAAAATAGCATTTAAAAAAATAATTTATTGGGACCAGCAGTTAGTGTAATGGCTATGTCGCTGGATTCCCATGTAGTCAACCACGATTTGAGTCCTGGACCTGGTGGCTTAAACTCACGCCGGGCGTGTGTGTGTGTTCGTGCCCAAGATCTCAAGAGGAGAATAGAGAAGAAGGGATTGCGGCGTGGCCATCCCCCCTGCAGGGTGATTTCTCGCTTTCTGTCTCTCTGTCTGTCTGGCGAGCGCACACACCCTATAGCAAAAAACTCTCCAAAAAAAAAAAAGAAAGAAAAGAAAATTTATTTTATGCATTCAATCATTGTACATCGCTAGGCTTGTAAAGTAAAATTACACGACACAAATACACCTCACAGCAGTCCAGCTGAGGATACTATACACAGTATCATCAACAGATAACAATCAATTTCTGTGTCCTATAAATGTCTTTCTTCTCTATTTTTCTCCCTAATTTCTTTCATCACACTCTCCACCTTCTCCCACCTTCTTCCTACATTGTCTCCAGCATCTATAAGAATACTTCTTTACCACCAATCTTTCCATTTCTGCCATAGAGTGCAGACAGATGGTGTATATTAAGTGGAGACGTACAATGCCTCTCATAGCCTGGTTTGCTTCACTCAGCGGTAAAGCTTCCATATTCATCCACTTTCTATCAAATGTCAGGACCTTGTTTTTTTTTTTTTTTATGGCTAAAAAACAAACAAACAAAAACCCTCTTCATAGAGTATATGTGCCACGCTTTTTCAATTCATTCATCTGTTCATGGACATTAGGGTTGGTTCCATGTCTTAGCGATCGTGAATCATGCCACAATAAACATAGATGTGCAAGCGCTGACCTTCTCCTATCTTAGACTGTTTCTCAGGATGTGCATTTGAGCTGAGTCTGTATGTCTTACTGGTTTGTCCATTCATGAAAAAGAAAGGGAGAAGAGAGAAAGCATCCTTAGGGTCTTGTTTTTCCCTGGCTATCCCAGCTCCTCATGATCTTGGGTGCTCATGAACACCCAACCTATTTTCAGGCCAACTCCAGGATCCAAACCCAAATTCAGCATGTGGCTTCAGTATGCTACGGACTGTGCCACCGAGGCTGTCTATATCCTCTTAGAAAGAGATCCTTGTGCCTGAACAACATTCAAGTCCCTCAAATCTTGGCCAGCCAGACCCCACCACTGGCTCCCTCCCTCCCTTTGGCTTGAGAATCAATTCAGACCCCAGATGTGGTGCTGTAGACTCCCCCACTCCCCATCCTCATTCTCCCAGTTCACAGTGCTGGGGCTCAGCTGCTGGGGCTCAGCCCCTGGAGCCCTCAGTGTTCAATACCCCTTGAAAGTATTTGTGCTCTTTCTGCATCTGTCATGATAAAAGTAGTCTTGATAACAGAGGGTGGCCCTGCAGGATGGCCCCCACCTCAGCTCTGCAGCTAGTGGAAGTCTCTCTCCAAGACATTGGACATTTCCATGTTTAGGTGGTGGATGAAGGGGAAGGGTGCAGCTAAGGCAGGGACAAGGTTTCATTCTTTTTGTATTTAAGCCTTTGAGCTTCTCCTCTTCCCCTTCCTCCCCAGGTTGGCCTCTGACCCCTCTGAAAGGTCTTTTCTGGTGCCTCCAGCCCAGCAGTAACCACCAACTGTACTCCTCAGGCATTGCAGGAGTGCACGAGGATGCTGGCCACGACGAGAGAGATGTGGAGTCCAGGGAAACAACTTCAGAAAGCTCATGGCACCTGGGAATTCAGCTAATGTTTTCTGGTCTGAGATCAATAGGTTGGGAGATCTCCAAGTCCTTAATTATAATTACACAGAGTCTGAGATGATGAGCTGTAACTAGGTCTTAACTAAGCTGTCCCTTCTCTCCCCAGGCATCAGGCAAGGAGAGACTCTCATTCAACGTTTTCTGGGAACAGAAAGTCCTTGTATTTCTCCCTTTTGTTTTCTTTTATAAATTTGCTATAGGACACACATGTTCACCAGAGGGAGACAGAGAGGGAGAGGGAAAATGAGAAAGCACCCCCAGGAGAGATGCTTACACTACAACCCTTTCTCTCCCATTTTTTAAAATAACATAATACTTTATTCAATTTTATTTATTTATTTTAATTTGACCAGAGAGAGGCAGAATGAGAAAGAGAGAGGGAAAGTGAGAGAGCAAGCTGCCTGGTCCAGGACTTGAACCACAATTGGCCATGTGGGAGTCTAGTGCCCTTAACCACCACACCGCCTGCCAGCCCTGCATTTCTTTTTATTTTTAAATAATTATTTATTGGGACCAGCAGGTAGTGTGGTGGTTAAGGCGCTGGACTCCCATATGGGCAACCACGGTTCAAGTCTTGAACCCAGTGGCTTCCTTTCTCACTTTCCTTTTCTATCTATGTTTCTTTCCGGTCAAATTAAAACATAATAATAAAATTAAATAAATATTTGGTTGTTAGAAAAAGCCATGACGTATTTTTAAAATTATTTACTTACTTTTATTTATCATTGTCATTATTATTATTTTAATTTGCTATAGAGCGTGTGTGCTCACCAGAGAAAAGGAAAGCAAGAAAGCAAGCCACCAGCTAGGTCCAAGACTCGAACCACAGTTGTGAATGTGGGAGGCCAATGCCTTAACCAGCATGCCACCTGCTGTCCTCTGCTTGGTTTTTTTTTTCCATTTAATAGTATATCTTTGGAGATGTTTCACATCAGAATATAGAGATTATTCAGCACTTCTTTAAAAGCTTGTTTATTTCTTTCATGAAAAAGAGTGATGGAGAGACACTCATGACACAGTCTTCACATGTCTGTTTATTCCCAGCCCTAGTCAGCCTGTCTGGGCATGAGTACACTCCTGGCATGTACAGGGAGAACTCAGGATGTGAACCTGGGACCTTCCCGTATGGTTTCAACATCATGGAGTGTTATGATACCACTGCACCACTGCAGATGTCCTAGGCAGTGTTTTTATGGAGCTGAGAATAGGTGGCACTCTTTTTCTCCTTCCTTCTTTTCTCTATAAACAATATACTATATAGCTTCCCTCAAATAGATATACCTCTCATTTATTCATTCACTCGTTCATTCATCCCTTTACTTGGCATTCACTGATCCCCATTTTGGGTGCTGAGTTTGCAGAAATGCATTAGCCCAGCCTGCTCCCCAGGGCTCAAAGGCTGGGGCGTAGTCAAGACATTCCTAGTATGCCGCGAATAAGAGAGGTGGCCATTCCTGGCTGACTCTGGTGTCTGTGCCCTGCCTTTTGTATGCCATTGATCAGACCTGGGGTCTTCTTTCTTTTTCCCTTTGCCTCTCCAGGGTCACACACTCGCCATTCTGCACATTTAGGTGTCCAGTGGGGAGTAATTTCTCCCAATCTCAGGCAGTGATTTTTCACTAGGTTGAGAGATTTGTAAGACTCTCTAGCAGGGGAGTGTGTCTGAGCTTTATACAGGAAATTCATCATTAGAATTTAAATGGCTCTTCTGGTAACAAGCAACAACTTCTATTATGATATATATACATGTGAATATATATTCATATATATTACAGAAAATGACACCCAACCGAGCTTGTTGGCTCATGAGGGATGTAGAAAAAAGAGTAAGAGAATTCAGATGGTGCCTGAAATTTGTGAATGAAAAACTCCTTCATTACTTGGAATGTTTGTCGGGATGTAGGGGGCAAACAGTATGTGTGATGATCCACTTTATGAACCTAGCACATTTACTGTTTTAAAATTATTGCAGGAGAAGAATACAACAGTGCCTCTCCTCTAAAGCTACATAACTAAACTTTACTGAATGCTCTACCATCCTAGCAACCCTATGAGGTGCATCTAACCATCACCACCACGTTATAGATGAGGCACAGAAAAGCTAGGTAACTTGACTAGGTCCAACGACTAGTAAGCAACATAAATGGATCTGTTCGATTCCAGAGCGTGTACTCCAAGCATTACATTATAACAGAGCTCCTTCTATCTCTCTGGGTCTCAACCATTCTTTGGAAAAAGGCATGAAAATTTACATCAAAGGACTGATTTGAGAGCGAATGTTTGTCAAGTCCGCAGAACCTTACCTAATACACCACTATCAATAGCATCTGACTATTGACAATATCAGCCTGAGGGCTGTCAGGGACAGACCACTTCAAAACAGAGCCCTGAGGGAACCAGCAGTTAGCGTAATGGCTATGTCGCTGGACTCCCACGTAGTCGACCGCGGTTCGTGTCCCGGACCCGGTGGCTTAAAACTCACGCCGGGCGCGTGTGCGTGTGTGCCCAAGATCCCGAGAGGAGAATGGAGGAGAAGGGACTGCGGCGTGACCATCCCCCCGGGGGGTGATTTCTCGCTTTCTGTCTCTATGTCTCTCTCTGTCTGGCGAGCGCACACGCCCTACAGTGAAAATCTCTCCAAAAAAAAAAAAAAAAAAACAGAGCCCTGAAATGACTGTCACCTGCAGCCAAGAGGCAGGGAATGGTGAGGGATGATGGGTCACGGAAGCTCATGGTTTTAATAAACTCACCTCTGCGTCTCAGCCTCTCACCACTACCTTGGAGCACACCCTTTGCTGGGCGTGCCAGGGTCCCTGGGGCAGGGGAGTCTGTTTTGGTCCCATTTCCATTACACACTCCGCTGAGCAGAGGAGGAGAGCCAGCCGCACTCCAGGCAGTAATTAATTGCCTGTTTGGACTCCTGCTGTTGCCTGTACGGGAGGATGCAGGCGAGCTACCACCTGGCCCTGTCCAGACTGATGGCTGCAAGGGGAGGGTCCCTGTCCATCCTGTCACCACTGTTCCCTTTGAGTCCATGCCCAGGCTAGGTTGGGAGGGACCATGGCAGTAGCAGGAGCCCCATCTGCCCTCTTGGAGAAAAGACAGCTAGGTCTTCCCCAGCGTTACTGAGGACCAATGAGTGGAACGTGGTGAGGGTGGCTTTGCTTTCCCTCCAAGAAGCAGCTCTAGTGATAACGGCAACATTCTGACCTCAGGGCTTCAGAACCTTGCGTTTCAGTCCTGGCTTTCCCACACTGGTGGTGTGACTGTGGGTGGCGTCCCCATCTCTCAGCATCCCTCTGTCCTCTGTAACACGGGGATTCAGTCACACCCTGTGTACCTCCGGAACCCATTCTCTTGGAGCATCATCCCCCCCTCCCTTCTCTGTTCCCATTTCACCATAATCCTCCTCAGGCTGTGTGGCTTGGGTGGAGCCAGCCCTGTGGATCCAGAGACAGAGACGTGATCCAGGTTTAGACATCAGATTGATGTGGGGCTTTATTTATTTATTTTTTTCCTGTCATGGAAATGAGAGACAGAGAGACAGAGAGAGAGAGTTGGACAACTGCTCTCAGCAGGGCTCACCCAGCCAGCTGGAATCACGGGTGTATGTGCCTGGCGTGTGCAGGTCAGCCAGGGGACTGGACTTACAACCTTCCATATGGAACCACCTTTGCTCAAGCAGAATACTAGCACTGCAGCACAGAGCTGGTCCTCTGTGGGACTTTTTTCTAGCATGATTGAGAAAAAATATCCTTGTTACTTACTGCCTAGGGAGGCCTGAATCACAGGGTCACCTAGCAATAGCTGTAGGGACAAGCTGCCGACAGTACTTCATGAGCCTCAGACTACAGGTACATCTGCAAACAGGACCATCCAGACGAGGTGCTGGAGCACTGAGCAGGCCTGGAACTGTCCTGCGAGGCTCAGGGTGAACTCAGAGGTAGCCAAGGAATGTGAAGTGTGCATCTGGTCTCTTGTTACCCTGACTGCAGGCTCTAGGGTAAGCCACACCCTTTCCTCTGAGTCCATAGGGCTTCAGAAGCCTCTCGCTGCTGTTCGCGGATGGCCATGCAGTTATCAGAAGGGCTTTCAAAATGAAGTGTATTTGCTATTCTAGTGAAAACCATGGATTCTGGGATTAGACATGGAGCCCCCACTTTTTAGCGCTGGGAGAAAGGCTAGAATGGGGCCTGTGTTTATTGAGAAATGCTGGCTACTTGTCAGGGGAGTCATGGAATGATTCCAAAACTTGTGACACAAAGGAGCTGACCAAGGCCAGCAGGTGGTGTGGTGGTTGAGGAGCTGGACTCCCACAAGGCTGACGGAGGTTCAAATCTCAGATCTGGCAGCTTGCTTTCTCACTTTCCCTTTCTCTCTTAGTCTCTCACTAGTGAGCACACGTGCCCTCCAAACCTTCTTGAAATAATAATAATAAATAAAAATATTGTAAAAAGCAGCTGACCTTTGAGCAGCCGTGTCCCATCGAAGAGGGGCTTT
>NW_006159579.1:6233606-6239165 GCF_000334495.1 Tupaia belangeri chinensis | reverse complement strand
CTGTAGGAAATTGCCAAGGCAGATGGTGGAGGTGCCCCAGGGATCAGGCTGAGTTTACCAGAGAATAGCAACATCTGACCGTGCAGACACAGCATCCAAACACAGCCTGAGCAGAGGAATTCCGTCCAGATGGAGCTGGAAGGGGCATTTGACAGGGCCTGCCCTGGCCTGGGGCTGCCTCCTAGGCTGGAAGACAGGAACCTGACCCTGGGAGGTGCATGGGGCCAACAGCCTGTGGCCTCAAGAACCATGTTTTGGAAGTGAAGACTTCCAAGGATCTGTCAAAGTGATCAGAACTTGCAAGACCAGAGAAGAAGGAGGGCCACTGAGGGAATCATTCGCCATTTAGTCTTCAGGGGCCCTGAGCAGACAGCCATAGCTGTCCTGAAATGGGGGAGGATCTCAAACAGCCAATGAGAGGAGGAGCCTGTGCCTCCCCGTCTGGGCAGCTCCATCCCACTGGCTTTGGTTCTTCAGGCTGAAGAACTTTGGGGTTTCCTCTTCTCACCTGTCCAAGGTTGGAATTCCTGAGAAGCCAGTACCGAGACATGAATGTGGGTGCTAGTGTTACAGTCCGTTTGGCAGGTGATTCCAGAAAACACCAGTAGGAGAGCAAGCAAGTGAGAGAGGGAAGGAGAGAGCTGGGAAATTTACAGGATGGGAGTTACTGAGCAGGCTCTTGCTGTGGTCAAATGGGGCTCAGTCCCACTGGGGTCCATGGGAGACAGCACAGAACACACCTCAGAGGGACCAGCAGTGCATAGCAGTCATGCACTGAACCCACGTGGGAAAGGTTCTGGGTTCATGTCCTGGGACCTCTCTGAGCCTGTCAGGCAGGTGAGTCAATGATCCAGACTGAACTGGGGGTGAGTCACAGTGTGAAGACCCTGTGGGGGGTGCCTATCTCTTGCTCTCTCATTCTCTCTCATAGAAGGAAAAAAAGAAAACATGTCTCTGAGCACCCCACACACACACACACACAATGAGGGGGCTGGGCATTTTCCTCTCCCATCCGTCACTGGCTGGCTGCCCCCAGGCACTTCTGGCTGCCCCGTGCACAGGAAAAAAGCGTTCTCTGTGAGGAGGTCCCAGGACGCAGGCGCAAACGGGAATGGCAGTGCCCAGGACACGAGTGGGACGCTGACACACCCACCAGGGCACCCTTCTCCATCTCTGCTCCCTGTCTCCTTGTTCTCCTCATTTGCTTTCCTCTCCATCTCTGGATTCACACTGGGCCTCATGTTCCCAGCATCTTTTCCTAATGGTTCCTGGAACCCAATGCTTCTTTTTTTTTTTTTTTTGAGAGATTTTCACCGTAGGGCGCGTGCACTCGCCAGACAGACAGAGAGAGACATAGAGACAGAAAGCGAGAAATCACCCCCCCAGGGGGGATGGTCACGCCGCAATCCCTTCTCCTCCGTTCTCCTCTCGGGATCTTGGGCACGCACGCACACGCGCCCGGCGTGAGTTTTAAGCCACCGGGTCCGGGACACGAACCGCGGTCGACTACGTGGGAGTCCAGCGACATAGCCATTACGCTAACTGCTGGTTCCCGAACCCAATGCTTCTTAAAGTGTGGACCTCGGCTACCTGGAATTCTAGCGAAAAATGGAGACCCCCAGGGTACTGCCCAGCCCGATTAAATCAGAATAGTTGGTTTGGGGCCTGGGAATCCGCATCTGTACAAACACCCCAAGTACTTTTATTTTTTCCCATTGCCAAATAGTGCCTGCTCTCACCAGAGAGAGAGAGAGAGAGAAAGAGCGTGCACCCCCCCCAATGGGGTGAGGTCACTCCGCAATGTTTATTTTTTCTTTTAGATTTTTGCCATCGGGCATGTGTGCTCATGGGGAAGAGAGAGAGAGAAAGAGACCCAGTGAGAGGGAAAGTGGGAAACCGCCCCCCAGGGGGATGGCCACACTGCAATTCCTTTTCCTCTATTTTCTCCTGCTAGGATTTTGGGCATGTATGCACACATACTTAGCATGATATTTTCAAGCTGCCAGATCCAGGACTGGAACAGCAGTCCCAGGAGTAAAGTGTCTTAACCATTCTGCCCCCGTGCTGGCCCCAATCTCTTCTCCATTTCTCCATCCTGTTTGGATTTGGGTTATGCACAAACACATGCCTGGGGTATTTTTTAAGCTACCAAGACCAGGAATCAAGCTGCAGTCAAGACTGTGTGGGATCAGGCTCCCTTAACTAGTAGGCTACAGGGCTGATCTCCAGGTGCTTCTTGATGCTTGTGGAAGTTGCAAGTCTAACCCCACTTCACCGTGTCAGCAGCAGAGATTTGCGGGTCTGTTCTGGAATCTCCATGCCCTGCCCTTGCCCCATCTGACTACCTGCCTGCTGGGATCCATTGCCCTTGGCCGACCACCTCGCTTCCCTCCAGGCAGTTTTCGTTCCAGCTACTGGACTGGCTGCCTCTGCCATGGGCTGGTCCTTCTTAGGAGTCAGAGCTCGGACCTTCATCCTGCAGTTGAGAAGTGATGCCCACCCCACCTGCCATCCATTCTTATCTGCCACATCTGCTGGGACTTCACTGTGTCTAGCACAATGCCCATTGCACAGAGTGACACACCATCTTATTGTCCAGATCCTTTTGTACGTGAGCAGACAACGTGACATAGCATGTGCAAAAAAAAAAAGTGATAATTTTACAGAGTGTGTGTGCACGCAAACATGCACACACACACAGAGGAAGCTTCACACAGGGAACCACCCAATCACACACCCAATCTCACAGTAATACATGGACACAGAAAATGTCGCAGCATGGAAAGAAACAGAATAACACTGGACTCAGACATGTGGTCTTACGGTGATACAGCCACATGCTGCATGGTACAGTTACACAGCAAGAGAGCGTCGCATATAGCCATACGCTGCATGGTAGAGTTACACAGCAAGAGAGTGTCGCAAACATGTGCACGTGCACCTCAGTCCACAGCAGCACACATGGACTCCTGCACATTGACAACAGGAAGCCTACCCAGGCCATAGTCCTGCAGAGAGGCAGAAACACACGGCCCCCATTCAGGCAGTCAGACACAGCAGGCCAGGCCAAGGGGAGTGCCACGGAGTCTGATGGAGAGGAAAAGGTTGGCTATGTTTGAACAGATGTCTCGTAAAGGAGCCGGGATATTAGCGAGCTACTTCGAGGAGCTAATGGATTCCAGGAGCTCAGGAGCCTGGGGGATTCATTAGTGGCCCCAGGAGCCCTTGCTCCCCCTTCACACCCTCTGCCCTCTCTGATTTCTCACTTCCTGCCATAGCAGCCAGCCTCCAGCCCCAAGGCGAATGCCCTGTTTGAACAAGAAGGGCAGAAGCCGAGCAAATATTTGTGTCTTCAGGCCTCCCTTGGCACTCACTGGGATGGGGGTTTCCTTCTGGGGTGGAGAGCAAGCTTGGCTAGGCTGACTTGGCTAGGCTGGCCAGGGTGGGAAGCTGGTGCTCAGGCTGGGATCTGCCCTGGCCTCTCACATATGCTGGGATGGCCCTCCGCCTGGCCCCACCAGCACTCACCTCACCTCCCCCTGGTTCATAGCCAGCCTCTCCCAAGAGCAGTCTCCTCCAGCCCCTCCCCTCCCCTCCCACTTCCAGCCCCATGATCTGGCTGCCACACTCCACTGTCCCAGGCTGCTCTGGCTGACATCCATATCCTCCAGAGCAGTCTGAACCTGTGCTGCCTCTGCCCAGGTTCTCTACCTCATATCTGATTCCTGTATGCGTCCATCTCTTGCTTCTTGGCCCACCTCCTGGTCTAGTTCTTCCTGTCTCCTTCCCAAGCTCTCCCTTTGCTGCTGCCCATCCATGTTGGTGCTCTCCAGCACTCAGTCAGACCCTCTGTCCTGGGAGAACCTGGGGACTACTAGGGCCCACGCCATTCCCTACCCTTCTGCCGGCGGTCACTAGGAAGACATACTGTCTAGGTTGCCTTAGTTCAAACCCTCACTTTGGCACTTGCTAGCTGTGTGGCCTAGGGAAAGCTCCTTGGCTTTTCTGTGCCTCCATTTTCTCATCAGTAAAGTGGGAGACAATGATAAGTTCTACCCCACAGGATTGTTTAATGGTTAAATGAGTTACTATATCTACTAGGTTGTTGGAAAAGCCATGACGTATTTTTCTATGCAGAAATGCATCATGACTTTTCTGAAAACCCAATATAAAGTGCTTAGGTGGAAATTGCCATGTCTTTTATGACCTAGCCACGGGAGTCGCATGTCCTCATCTCCACAATATCTCTTTGCTTGTGCAAGTCAGCCCTATTGAGTGTGAAGGTGAGTACACAAAGGTATGGGTACCAGGAGGTGGGAATTACTGGGAGCCATTTTGGAGGCTGGCTACCGCAGTGGGAGGTCTTCCCAATGTGCTTAAGTCAAGAGTCCCTCAGTCCTGTCTGCCTGTGCATCTGGAGGGCATCAGTTAGGCTTTAATTGTCCATTTCTGTTTGCACTCTAGTTCCATGAAGCCAATGGTAAAGCATATTTTTCTTTTTATAATTTGCTATAGGGCAACAACGTCCGCTTCCGGTTGGCTCTGGCCGGAGTGTCCTGAGAGGTCAGATTGCCGTCAGTCATGGCCCATGGACATGAACATGGTCATGGTCATGGTAAAATGGATTATAAGCAGTGGAAGATAGAAGGAATACCGTTAGAAACTGTCCAGGAGAAGCGGGCTGCACGAGGACTAAGAGATCCATGGGCCTGAATGAAGCTTGGAGATACATGGGTGGCTTTGCAAACAATGTTTCCTTCATTGGTGCATTATTGAAAGGATGCAAGTGGGGATTTGCTGTATTTGTGGTAGCTGTAGGGACCGAATATTTCCTGGAATCCCCGAATAAAGATAAAAAGCATCACTGAAGAAAATACCTGGAAGTATCTTAGTGGCTTCTTAACACTTATAAAAATATTTCTTCACTTAGTCTGTCTGTTTGTGTGTTAGTCCCTTTTAAGGGACAATACTGGTAAGATTTAATAAATTAAGAACATCAAAAAAAAAGAAAAAAAATGATTTGCTAAAGGAAACGTGCACTTGCCTGAGAGAGAGAAAGAGAGAGATAGAGAGAGAGAAATCCCCCAGGAGGATGGCCATGAAACAATCTCTTCTCCTCCGTTCTCCTTTTGGGATTTTGGGCATGCATGTACATGTATCTAGCATGATTTTCAAGCCACTAGGTCTGGGGCTTGAATCATGTGGGAATCTAGCGCCTTAACTACTAGACCACCTGCTGGCCCTGAGCTTGAGCCTTTTTTGCCGACAATCAGAACCAATTTGCCAGTTGGATGTGTAAGCCACCTTGGAAGTGGATCCCCAGTCCCAGGCAAGCCTTCAGATGACAGCTGACACGTGACTATAGTGTCATGAGAGACCCACACAAGCACTACCTAGGTAAGCCACTCCTGAACTCTTGACTTACTAAAGCTATGAGACATATAAATATTTGCTGCTGTTTTAAGCCACTAAGTTGCTTTTTATGATTTTTTTTTTTAAGTTTTTGCCATGGGGGCGTGTGCGTTCACTGGAGAGAAACAGAAAGAGACCGTGAGAGGG
>NW_006159579.1:6208963-6233589 GCF_000334495.1 Tupaia belangeri chinensis | reverse complement strand
CCCTGTCCAGAGGGAAAGTCATGTCGTAATCCCTCCTCCTCCATTTTTCTCCTGTGATTTTAGCCATGCACACACATGAGCCCGGAATGATTTTCAAGCCATCAAGCCTGGAATTTGAACTACTGTTGGCCATGTGGGAGTCCAACGCCTTAACCATCATGCCACCTACTGGCTCCCTAAGTTGACTTTTTTTTTTTTTAAGGGCGTGTGCGCTCGCCAGACAGACAGAGAGAGACAGAGAGACAGAAAGCAAGAAACCACCCTCCGGGGGGGGGTGGCCACGCCATAATCCCTTCTCCTCCATTCTCCTCTTGGGATCTTGAGCACGCACACACATGCACCAGGTGTGAGTTTTAAGCCACTGGGTCCGGGATACGAACCGCAGTCGACTACATGGGAGTCCAGCGACATAGCCATTACGCTAACCGCTGGTCCCCCTACGTTGCCTTTTTTAATCAGAGAGAGAGCACAGGTGCATATGGGGAAGTGAGAGCAAGGGGGTCCTTTTTAACGGAGTCTCACCACAGCGTGTTCCTCCTGCCCCAGCCTCCCGATTAGCTAGGACCTCAGGTATCCAGCACCAGGCCCGGCCAGTTTAGGTTGGGCTGGAAACTGAACCTGAGCCTGCCATACAGCCTCAGCCATTATGCAGAAGTGCCCTCCCAACTGTGCCACTGCAGGTGAGTCAGCCACTGTTTTGAGGACTTTCCTTCCTGCCTGCCTTCCCTTTTTCTTTTATGGAGCAATACATAATATACTCTCATTTTTCCAGCTCAGCACTCTTGGGAAGTGACTGAAGAGGAGAAATTCTTTTATGCTGTTTTGGTCTTCAGAGAAAATGAGCAAGACCTACCCCATCTCCATTCATATTTGTCCAGTGGAACCCTTGAACTCTGCCTCTTACCCTCTGTATCCTGATGTGGAAAAGGTTGTTATATGGGCTGGAACAACATAAGATCAGCAACCCTTTGGCCAAAAATCTGAAAAGGCTTACAGAATTTATCTACTCCACATGCTCTACCCTAGGCTTCAGGGAGTTCATGTTCTTCCTGAAACTGTCAACAGAATGTAGGTAAAAGGGCACTCTCCTGGGGGCAGGGTCTAGAGCATCAGTAAGCTTTGTGAAGGCATAGGGACACTCAAATATCTAGAATATCTAGAATCACTGACCCAATGTAGCGCTCATTTGAAAGAGGGGGATACTGAGACTCAGCTGTGATTTCCCAATGAGTCCGTATCAGGATTAAGCTTAGAACCCACAGGTGGTGACAGTCTTCTTGTGCCACATTCACTGTAACTCCATTGTTTAGATTTAAGGGGCCTAATTGGCCTGTGTTTTTGCAAAGATGTAGACAGCAAAGTCATCAGATCAGAGACACTGGGGAACATTTTCACAGAGGGAGCTTAAGAATGATGTAATGGGGACCAGCAGTTGGCAATAATAGTTACGTCGCTGGACTCCCATGTAGTCGACCATGGTTTGAGCCTCAGACCCAGAGGCTTAAACTCATGCTGAGTATGTGTGTGTGCACATGCCCAAGATCCCAAGAGGAGAATGGAGGAGAATGAAGGAGAAGGGATTGTGGTGTGGCCATCCCCCCGAACGCATATGCCCTATAGCAAAAATCTCTACCAAAAAAAAAAAAATGATGTAATGGCCCAGTCTTGGTGTCATAGGCTTACCGATGTGCAGTGCTGGAAACCACACAACCAACTGCAGGATTGGATCCCATATTGACAAGAAACATGCTGGTCATAAGCACATAACATCGGATCCCATGTTGACCGGAAGCATGTTGGTCACATAAGCACCAGGATCCTGACTAGCTGGAAGGGCTGAGGGAAGGGAATCAAAATGCACTGAGAAACTATCAGAGGTGCCTCTCTCTCTCTGTCTCTTGCATACTGTCTCTCCATCTCTCTTGCGTGTTTCTCTCACTGTTCCTTTGGGCACTTTCACTTTCATGAAGAAAATAAAAAATAAAATACATTTTTTTAAAAAAGAAAGTGTTACCTTAAAAAAAGAAAAGAAAAGAAAGAACAAGGTGATATTTGAGACAGTGCCTGCAGAATGGAAGACGGAGAGTGTGGAGAAGGACTTCTGATGATGAGAGTCCAGAGAATGCTGGAAACCAGAAATGTGTAGGAACACTCAACACCGCAAGTGTAATAACCAGATTAGATTGGATTAAAGTATGGAGCTAGAGGAGAACTAATATGTGTTTTGCTTACCATAGTCTTTCTAGAACCTAGCACTACACCTGGCACATAGTAGATGTTCAATAAAAAGTGTATTGGTGAACTAGCACGTGGTCTGGTGGTTAAGGTGGCTGGATCCCACATAGTTGACTGCATAGTTCAAGTCCCAGACCTGGTGGCTTGAGAAACATGAGGAGTGTGTGTGTGTGTGTGTGTGTGTGCCCAAAATCCTGACAGGAAGCAGAGATGAAGGAAAAAGGATTGTGGCTTAAGCATGTCCTTTGGGGGGAATTTCTTACTTACTTTTTTTTTTTTTCTAAGAGAGATTTTTTGCTATAGGGCATGCATGCTCACCAGAGAGAGACAGAGAAACAGAAAGCGAGAAATCACACACTCCCACACTCCCACCAGAGGGCATGTACATGCTATAATCCCTTTTCTTCCATTCTTTTCCTGGGATCTTGGGCACATACACACATGCACCCGGCATGAATTTCAAGCTACCAGGTCTGGGACTCAAACTGTGGTTGACTGCATGGGAATCCAGCAACATAACCATTATGCCATCTGCTGGTCTCTTGCTTGTTTTCTTGTCTCTCTCTGTCTCTTTCCATTGAGCATATATGCCCTGTAGCAAAAGAAAAAAATGAATGTATTGGATAAGTAAATGAAAATGAGTAAGTAAATGAGGGCAGAAGAACAAAGGAGCTCGTTGGCAAGATGTCTGACATGATGTATTCAGGTAGAAAGGGGGCCCAGTGGTGTGGAGGTTAAGGCAGCTGGATTCCACATGGCCAACAGCACAGTTTGGGTCCCAGACCCAGTGGTTTGAAAATCACACAAGGCACATATGCATGTATGCCCAAAATTCCAAGAGGAGAATGGAGGAGAAGGGCCTGTGGTGTGACTGTACCCCCCATCTCCAAGGGGAGTGGTTTCTCATTTTCTCTCTCTCTCTCTTTCTCCCTCTCTCTGGTGAGCATACATCTCCTATGGCAAAAATCTTTAAAAGAAAAGAAAAGAAAAGGAATAGAGCAGAGGGTGCAGGCCTGCTGGTAGGAGGTAGACGTGGTAAGGAACTGGAGAGCCCGGTGATGTTGCAGAGAGGGCAGAATTAGAGGACCAAGAACATAGGAGCCTATCGTCAGGCAGTTCTGAATTTCAGAGGTGGGAAAGTCAGGGGTGATGATGAAGTCTAGAAGGTGTCCATGGGTACAAGGGGCAGGGGGTGAAGGTCATTGGAGTTGAGAGGGTCAAAGAGCTGTGACTCTAGAGTGTCCGGTGGTCATTCATAGCAACATCAAAATTCTCCACAGTGGCATCAATATTTGGGCTCAATAAATTGCCCCCTCTGCACGCATTCTCCATAGGCAACCACAGCAGCAGAGTGAGGTTGACAGATGTAGTGAAACACCAGTGAAAGGGCAAGAGCAGGAACCAATCGCATGACAGGAATGGAAAGAAAGAAAGCAGAAGAGGACAGGCGAGCCCAAGGCTAGACCAATGACAAATCACAGCCTAGACTTGGAAGAACTGGGGCAGAAAGACTATCAAAGGGACAGCAGAAAGCAAGCTGGCATCCTGGGGAGTCAGACAGTGCTAACCTCAGGCTGAGACCAGCTCTGCTCCAGCTCTGCCTGGGGCCTGGGGCCTGTTTTGTTTTGTTTGTTTGTTTGTTTTGTTTGGTTTTTTTTTGAGAGGTTTTAGCTACAGGGCACGTGCGCTCGCCAGACAGACAGAGAGAGACATAAAGACAGAAAGCAAGAAATCACCCCCCAGGGGGAATGGTCACGCCGCAATCCCTTCTCCTCCATTCTCTTCTCAGGATCTTGGGCACACACGCACATGCACCCGGCGTGAGTTTTAAACCACTGAGTCTGGGGCACGAACCGCGGTCAACTACGTGGGAGTCCAGCGACATAGCCATTATGCTAACTGCTGGTCCTGCCTGGGGCCTGTTGATAGAGGGGCCATCTCCAGTCTCCCTCCCCATACCATGTAGTTATCTCATTGGACATTTACCCTGCCTGAGAGATCTGATAGTCACATATCAGAAACCCTAATTTACAGTTGAAAAAACTGAGACTAGACAGTGAAGTTGCTCCCAAATCACTCACAGAGCTGGGGCCAAGGAAAGGACTATAACCCAGGCATCGGACTTCCTGCTTCATGGCTACTGGGAGCACAGGAAACGGAGTGTGCGGCAGGGGGAAGGCATGGCGCGGAAGCCGGGCAGTCAGACCTATGGAGAACGAGGGCCTGAGTGTGTTCCATGGTGGGGCAAAGATGGGAAGACACTAGAAAATGATGGTTGTGGCTCCCCCATGCCCATCCTCCTGATCCTTGAGGGTTGTCAATGGGAGTCCCTGGCCTGGATAAACCATCTGCAGGAAGCTTTGCCCTCTGCCCACTCCACTCCGTCAGCAGCCTCAGTGAGGCAGCGAGGTGGGGAGGGAACCTCTTGTCTGTTATTGTCCATTAACACCTGTGCTCTAGCGATAACCCCAGAGAACCGGGGTCAGAAGAGTGGGTGCATAATAGGGGCCAGTGTTCCCTGAATGACAGGAGGGAGCTCTGGAGGCCCGCTGGTAGGAGGGGGCTCTGGTGGGGGGTGTGGAGGGAGAGATAATCTCAGTGCCTGCTGTTCTGCTGGGGGGGCCTTCCCTACGTAGAGGGGTCTCTCATTGCTCCCTTATCTCTGGGAGCCAGTGACGGTCTGTCCTCCAAGGCTGCTGGTCACATGGCATTGTTATCATCCTGTGCCTGTCGCCAGCCAGGGCTGTGGGGCTGTCACTTTCTGACAAACATCACCTGAGTGCCAAAGGGATCTGTTCTTGGCCTTATCTCTGGGCTGTGTATCCTGCTTGTGATCCACATTTGCTATCCCTGTGGGGCCATCGCTGTGCCAATAGCCATTCCTGGGACACCTAGATAAGTCATCTGTGTCCTGGGGCTCTGAAGTCAATGACTGAAGGGAGGGGCAGCACCCAGACCCGCATCTCTGGTCTAAGTCAGCATTTTCTAGGACACTGTAGCAGCCCTGGCCCAACCAGAGGAATGGAGCTTAGCTTGGGGAACGTCTCCAGCTCCCAGCTCAAGGCTGTGGGGCATCATGGGCCTTTCTATTTGTGTATGCAGTTTCCTTTTCCAGCTGAACAAGGGCGAAAAAATATGAGTCAACACCAAGGAGAGCTCCTTGTGAGGCTTCTCACTAAGAGGAGGGACAGAAGGAGGGAAGGAAAGGGGAAATAGAAGTGGAGAGGGAAAAAAGGGCAGGGAGAGTGTCTTTGCAGGTCAAATAATGGTGTGCTGTCTCTGGGTCTCTACTTTTCAGCTTGCCCAGTGGTTGAAGAAGAGACTGACTCTTTTTTTTTTTTGGAGAGGTTTTTCGCTATAGGGCGCGTGCGCTCGCCAGACAGACAGAGACATAGAGACAGAAAGCAAGAAATCACCCCCCAGGGGGGATGGTCACACCTCAATCCCTTCTCCATTCTCCTCTCGGGATCTTGGGCACGCACGCACACGCGCCTGGCGTGAGTTTTAAGCCACCGGGTCTGGGACGCAAACCGCAGTCGACTACATGGGAGTCCAGCGACATAGCCATTACGCTAACTGCTGGTTCCCAAGAGACTGACTCTTCAGCCCAGGCAAAGGGAGTGAGGTTAAAGGTCCTTCTGACCTTTACAGGCTCGCAGGCCTTGCCATCAGCGAGGACTTGGGGACAATCAGATGTTTCACACCGTTAGAGGCCTAAGAAAGGGACTTGAAGAAAGTGACAACCATAATAAGGCAAGCGTTTGTGTGCCACGTCCCATGCTCAATCCTTACAGGGAATAACTCATTTAACCCTCCACCAACCTTGTGATGAAGGTGATGGCATATCCCCCATTGCAAATGAGGCAACAGAGTGTGAGGGAGGATTGATGACTAATCTCAGTGCCTGCTGTTCTGCTGGGGGGGCCTTCCCTACGTAGAGGGGTCTCTCATTGCTCCCTTATCTCTGGGAGCCAGTGACGGTCTGTCCTCCAAGGCTGCTGGTCACATGGCATTGTTATCATCCTGTGCCTGTCGCCAGCCAGGGCTGTGGGGCTGTCACTTTCTGACAAACATCACCTGAGTGCCAAAGGGATCTGTTCTTGGCCTTATCTCTGGGCTGTGTATCCTGCTTGTGATCCACATTTGCTATCCCTGTGGGGCCATCGCTGTGCCAATAGCCATTCCTGGGACACCTAGATAAGTCATCTGTGTCCTGGGGCTCTGAAGTCAATGACTGAAGGGAGGGGCAGCACCCAGACCCGCATCTCTGGTCTAAGTCAGCATTTTCTAGGACACTGTAGCAGCCCTGGCCCAACCAGAGGAATGGAGCTTAGCTTGGGGAACGTCTCCAGCTCCCAGCTCAAGGCTGTGGGGCATCATGGGCCTTTCTATTTGTGTATGCAGTTTCCTTTTCCAGCTGAACAAGGGCGAAAAAATATGAGTCAACACCAAGGAGAGCTCCTTGTGAGGCTTCTCACTAAGAGGAGGGACAGAAGGAGGGAAGGAAAGGGGAAATAGAAGTGGAGAGGGAAAAAAGGGCAGGGAGAGTGTCTTTGCAGGTCAAATAATGGTGTGCTGTCTCTGGGTCTCTACTTTTCAGCTTGCCCAGTGGTTGAAGAAGAGACTGACTCTTTTTTTTTTTTGGAGAGGTTTTTCGCTATAGGGCGCGTGCGCTCGCCAGACAGACAGAGACATAGAGACAGAAAGCAAGAAATCACCCCCCAGGGGGGATGGTCACACCTCAATCCCTTCTCCATTCTCCTCTCGGGATCTTGGGCACGCACGCACACGCGCCTGGCGTGAGTTTTAAGCCACCGGGTCTGGGACGCAAACCGCAGTCGACTACATGGGAGTCCAGCGACATAGCCATTACGCTAACTGCTGGTTCCCAAGAGACTGACTCTTCAGCCCAGGCAAAGGGAGTGAGGTTAAAGGTCCTTCTGACCTTTACAGGCTCGCAGGCCTTGCCATCAGCGAGGACTTGGGGACAATCAGATGTTTCACACCGTTAGAGGCCTAAGAAAGGGACTTGAAGAAAGTGACAACCATAATAAGGCAAGCGTTTGTGTGCCACGTCCCATGCTCAATCCTTACAGGGAATAACTCATTTAACCCTCCACCAACCTTGTGATGAAGGTGATGGCATATCCCCCATTGCAAATGAGGCAACAGAGTGTGAGGGAGGATTGATGACGAAGCTGGAGTCACACTGCCAGCCGATGGCAGTGCCTGCGACCTGGAGAGGAAGTGGACCTCCACTGAGCTCCTCTCTATCCCACCCCTTCCTGTCTCCATCCATTGTGGTTTTTTTGTTTGTTGGTTGGTTTTCCTTTTAATTTGCTAGAGCGTGTGTGCACTCGCTGGAGAGTGATGGAGAGAAAGAGGAAAAGTGAGAAAGCACCCCCATGGGGGATGGCCATGCTGCAATCCCTTCTCTTCCATTTCTCATTTTACGATGTTGGGCAGACACACACACACACACACACACTGCCATGTTTTTCAAGCCACCAGGTCCAGAACTCATACTGCACAGTCACCCTGTGGGATCCAGCTGTGTTAACCACCATGCCACCAGCTGGTCCCTCAGTCCACTTTGAGGTACTCTTATCTTTTTGAACTTTTAATATGAAATTGGTTCTCTTTAAACCAAATGGCTCATATATGCCTATGTTTTAAAAAGAGTCCTGGGTTCCTTTTTCTTTTTTTTTTTTTTCTTTTTTTTTTTTAAGGTTTTTGCCATATGGTGCATGTGCTCACTGGAGAGAGAGAAACAGAGAGAGGGAAAGTGAGAAATCACCCTTGGGGGGACAACCACACCACACTCCCTTCTCCTCCATCTTCCTCTCAGGATTTTGGGCATGCACATACATGAGCCCAGTGTGATTTTCAAGCTGTAAGGTCTGGGACTCAAACCACAATCAGTCATATGGGAATCCAACGCCTTAACCACCAGGCCACCTGCTGGCCCTTGGGTTCCATCTTTTAGCTTAAAGTTCTTTCAGATTTCCCATGACTGAAATCCTTCAGTGTGTGGTTTGGTTGCATGAGGCAGTGGAGGAGCTGTCCAGGAAAGGTCCCAAGATCTGTCTTGCTGCCTGTGGTCACACTGTGGCTGATTCCTCAGGAGAAAACAAGACTTGTCAACCAACCTTTGTGACTATTAAAGTTATCTTCAGAAAGTTCCATGTGTGTTTGGCTAATTCAAGCAGAAGAGAGTAGTCAGAAAGCACCAAAAACCCCAGGTCAAGCTCCAGATTTGCTATCAGATTTCCATGACCCTGGACAAATCCCCCTTCTCTTGAGACCATAGAGGGAAATCCTGGCGGCCTCATAGTCTCCAACAGGGCAGATACGAGGCACATGTTAGTGGTAAGGGTGAATTTTCTCCTGGTTTTCTTTGGAAAGGCTTCGCTACTTTGTAGCATAGTCCTATCTGAGTGCCTGAACCTGTGTTCCATGCTGAGGGTAACAGTGAAGGAGGAGACCACAGAGCACCTGCTCTCGGGACAAGAAGAACACTGGGCAAGAAGCAAGTAGGCGAATGCAGAGGAAGGTTTGTGGCACTTGATAAATAAGTGTTGCCATACATGCTTAACTGTTGGGTTGTCGGGAAAGTCATGATATATTTTTGCATAGAAAAATACATATCATGACTTTCCCAATGACCTAATATTTAGAAAGCTCAGAGATCCTCCCTTATATCCCAAGCACACCAGATATAAAAAGTCCATGTAACACCACCCCTACTCTTGTGGGGAATACCAGATAGACACTTTTTCTTCCTTCCTCCCTTCCTTCCTTCCTTTTTTTTTTTTCTTTTGGAGAGGTTTTTGCTATAGGGGGTGTGCACTCACCAAAAGACAGAGAGAGACAGAGAGACAGAATGTGAGAAATCACCCCCCAGGGGGATGGCCAAACCACAATCCCTTCTCCATTCTCCTCTCGGGATCTTGGGCACGCACACACATGCGCCCAGTGTGAGTTTAAGCCACCGGGTCCAGGACTTGAACTGCAGTCAACTACATGGGAGTCCAGCAACGTAGCCATTACGCCATCTGCTGGTCTGACTCTTTTTCTTTTCTGAGAAATTTTTGCTATAGGGTGCATGTGCTCATCACAAAGACAGAGAGACAGAAAGTGAGAAATCATCCCCTGGGGGAATGGCCACACCCCAATCTTTCCTCCTCCATTCTCCTCTCGGGATCTTGGGCACGCACACACATGCGCCCAGTGTGAGTTTAAGCCACCGGGTCCAGGACTTGAACTGCAGTCACCTACATGGGAGTCCAGCAACATAACCATTACGCCATCTGCCAGTCCCTAGACATATTTTTTAATGTAAGGGGTAATCTATGAGTCCAGCTAGAAAGGATAAGCTCGTTCTCCAAGTGGCAGTGGTAGGAGAGTTCAGAGTCAGAAGTCATAGTTGGGAGGAAACTTCCATAATCCTTTTAGGATGAGTTCCCGGGAAAAACCCACATTATGTGCACGCATTTCTCCATCTCACGCGTCTCAGTGCCGTCTGGGCAGTCAGGGTTTCAGCGCTTCCAGCTCCTCCCCATTCCAGAAGCCAATGAAGCTAGGTCTGGGCAAAGTGTGACTTCAAGCCAGCTCCATTTGCCTCTTCAGATGAGCCAGTGAGGCAGAAAATGTAGATAATAAGGAGAGTTAATGACATACCTCCCCAGCTGCCTGAGCCGGCCCTTGGGGAGAAGGAGTCGATGCGCTCCTGTCGCTGCTGTGCCGGATTCTCGACTTCATCTGCTCGCTCCTGCACAGCCCCCTTCCTTGCCTGGCTCACTGCCTTGGACACTGACTGCAGCAACTCCCACAGCAAAATGAAACCCCAGGGCTCCGGGGTATCTCCAGGTCAGTGGGAGAGAGGGAGGATAGGGAAGCAACCTGTTTTTTTTTTTTTTTTTGGCAATGACGATCCTCCACTCCCCAAATAATCAGCTTCTTCATGAATCCCATGGAGATGACACAAAAGGTAGGCCCCACTCTGGACCTCGTGGTTACTTTTGTTTGTTTCTTATAGGGCACATGCACTCACTGGAAAGAGACACAGAGGGAGAGAGAGAGGGGGACAAGAAGGAGAGAAAGGGGGAGAAAGAGAAAGAAAAAAATTGAGAAAGCACCCCTGAGGATGTTGCTCATACCACAATCCCTTCTCGATTCTCCTCTTAGGATTTTGGGCATACATGCATGCACATATACCCAGTATCATTTTTAAGCAGCTGGGTCCAGGACTCGAACCACACAGTTGGAATCCAGCTACCTTAACTACCACACCACCAGCTGTCCCACTTGTGGTTAATATTACCAAACGCTTTGGGGAATTACAATGTGCCAAGCACTGCACCACGTGTGTTACATGCCATATTTCATTTAGACCTTCCACCCATCTCCCGATGATGGTGCCAGTATCATTATTCCCGTTTTACTGTTTAGGACATCGAGCTCATGGGAGCGGCATCACTTCCCTAGGATCACACAGCATGTACTTGGTAGATTTGGGATTCAAACCCAGACCAGTATTATTCCAAAGTCCAGGCTACATTGCCTTCCTCCTTACACTTTTTTTTTTCGGCAAGGCAATTTTACTAATGTATTCAAAAGTTCGGCTCAACTGTAATAGCGCAGTTTCAGCTGGGAGGCTAAGGCAAAAGGATCGTGACTGAGTAAGACCCTGTCTCTAAGAAAATAGCAAATAGGGGGCCAGCAGATGGCATGGTGTTAAGATGCTGGATATTCCCACATGGCTGACCACAGTTCAAGTCTCAGACCTGGTGGCTGGCTTTCTCTCTCTCTCTCTCTCTCTCTCTCTCTGACTCTCTCTGGTCAAATTAAAATAAATGAATCAATCAATAAATAAAATTAAATAACTCTAAAAAGGAAACAGTAAGTAAATCAGGACCAGCAGGTGGTTTGGTGGTTAAGGGTGCTGGACTCTCACATGGCCAACTACACTTTGAGTCTCAGACCTGGCGACTTGCTTTCTCACTTTCTCTCTCTCTCTCTCCTTCTCTGGTAAAACTTAAATGAATGAATGAATGAATAAATAAATAAATAAATAACATTAAATAAAATAATTCTTTAAAAAAGAAAAAAAATAGTAAATAAACAAAACAATAATTCATTTAAAAAATTACCCAGTCTGGCAGAGAAACGGTCACTAAGCCAGGTTCCCTATGCCCTTTCTTGGTAGTACTTTGCATTCACCACTAAAATCTTGGGTTGTGTGTTCTCTTAATACTAAGTCCCATAGTGTACATTCTTAAGTTTGTGGTCAACTGGGACCTTCAAATCTTTTCATGTGAACTGGGATCAAATCAGTATTGTGGGACCTGAATTCACACAAAGCACATTAGTTTAAAAAGTTTCTTGCCACCACAGGACTGGTATCCTTCCCCTAATATAAAAAAGGGATTTACATTTAGAATGAATTTTAATTTTTTGTGTTTCTACTTTTGAATGCAATTACAACTAACACACAGCAAAGTACGCTAATCTCACATATATATCCATTTCAATTAATTTTCAACCAAATTAAAATAGAGAACATTTAATATATGAGATTTCCAGTCAACTCTCCTACTCCAGAGGTAATCATTCTGGATTTCAATTTTTAATTTTAAACATTCACTATCAAAACTGGTCAACTTTTGCAGAATGAGATTTAAGAGCATAATAGAATTATTTCATTCTGCCAATTAGTATCATTAATCTTTCCCCTTTTAAAAATTCTTTCTAAGCTTTGTACATCTTTTATTCCTTCTAAAATTTAATAACTATCCAAGTTTACATTTTCTGTTTCTTTTCCTATGTTTTAAAAATACTTTGTATATTTATATTATTTACATTGAAGTATTTAGCTCATTTGGAATTTTCTGATGACTGCTCTATTGTGAGGGTCAAATATATTTTTAATCAGTTACTATTACTGCATTCATTGACAAACTCTTCTCTAATTTTCAGCAATTCTTTTTTTGGGGGGGGGTGGGGAGAGGTTTTTGCTATAGGGCATGTGTGCTCACCAGAAAGACAGAAAGAGACAGAGAGACAGAAAGCGAGAAATCACCTCCCAGGGGGGATGGCCACGCCGCAATCCCTACTCCTCCATTCTCCTCTCGGGATCTTGGGCACACACACACATGCACCTGGCATGAGTTTAAGCCACCAGGTCCAGGATTCAAACCACAGTAGCTGACTTGGGAGTCCAGCAACATAGTCATTATGCCAACTGCTGGTCCCTTCAGCAATTCTTTATTGTAATTTTTTTTTCCTTATAGGGCATGTGTGCTCGCCAGAGAAAGACACAGTGAAAAAGCACCTCCCCAGGGGGGTTGGCCACACCACAATCCCTTCTCCATTCTCCTCTCAGGATTTTGGGTTCACACATGCCTGGAGTGTCTGTTTTGCAAGCCACTGGCTCTGGGACTTGAAATGCACAGTTCACCATGTGAGATCCAGCCACCTAACCACCATACCACCAATGGACTCTTAAATTAAATTCTTTTATGTAACACATTTTTCATCCAATATTGGGATGCTAATAACATTCATCTCACAAAATAAGAGAACAACAAATTCTGGGGGACGAAGTAAGTGTAATATCTGTTGCAGGGGCTGGGCAGTGGTGCAGCAGCTTTTGCAAGGCTGACCCATGTGGGGCGATTCCAGGTTGGCATCTGGAGACCTCCCTGAGTATTCTAGGCATATGTGTGTTCATGATCAGGTCTGGCTAAAGCTGAAGGAGATAATGGCATCAAGACCTTGTTGACACTGACTGACTGTGTCTGTATGTCTCTCTTGCTCATGAAAGAAATAAATACATTAAAAAAAAAAAAACATCGGTTGCAGTTTAAATTTGGCACATAGTAGATTCTCAAGAAGTGTTATTCCATCCCCTTCCATCCACCCCCTATAGACACTTCCCCACATATATTTAAAGCCCTATAACTATGGGCCTGACCTCATTGCCTAGTGGTTAAGGGACCCAAATCTCGCATAGCTGACCACAGTTCAAATTCGGGACCTGACAGCTTGAAAAATATACCAGCATGGGGCTGGCATGGTGGTTGAGGCACTCGACTCCCACATGACCAAACATGGTTCAAATCCCAGACCCAGTGGCCCCAAATCACAACTAATACATGGATGAATAAATTAATAAATGTGTTTTAAAAGAAGAAGAAAGAAAAATACAGCAGCACATGTATGTGTGCATGCCTTAAATCCTGACAGGATGGAGAAATGGAATAGAAGAGGTTGCAGCTTGACCATGCTCCACTGGGGAATGCTTTCTCCCCTGTTCTCTCTCTGACTCTCTCTGGAGTGGGAATGCTCCCTTTGGTGATAAAAACAAACAAATAAAAACTCACTGTAACTATGGAAAGAAGAAAAGCTTTCTAACAGGTCTGTACAACAGACAGACCTGGAGGTCAGATGTTCAACCAGAAATTAGAGGACCTTAGATCAGCATGCTGAGAGAGAGATTCTATTTGTTTCCTGAGGGCCTGGACTTTCAAATGCCAGGTTTGAAACTGATACCAGTGCATGGTGATACTTTCTATGATTCTTAGTGAAAGGAGATAAAAAGGCCAAAGAGGTCATCTTTTCTTTCCTTTCTTTCTTCTCTCTCTCTCTCTTTCTTTTTTAGAGAGAGAAATGTTTTGCTATAAGGTGTGTGTGCTCACTGGAGAGACAGAAAGCAAGAATTCACCCCTAGGGGGTATGGCTATGCAATCCTTTCTCTTCCATTCTCCTCTCAGGATTTTGGGTACACATATACACGTGCTCAGTGTAAGTTTGAAACCTCTGGGTCCAGGACTCTAAATGCAGTTGACCATGTGGAAATCCAGCAACGTAGCCATTATACCATCTGCTTGTCCCAAGAAGTAAGTTTTTATAAAGACAACTTTAAATAATTCTTTATTAGTTCTTTATTCTGAGATTATAGTCTTCCTGTTTTTAAAGTTTTAAGTGTCTTTTGTTCTTATTAAGGGGTAGAAAGAGCGTTATTCATTATTCTTAAATTGTCTTTATTTGGTATTGTCCTTAATTGCTTAAAATTTTGCTGGCTTACAAAATCTAGAAGTCTCACAAGATCAACTCTGAGGTTCACTGCAACATCACAAGAGCAGAATCCAATGATTCTGGGTCGACTCCCCCCTTCCCCAGTCCCCCATTTCTCAGAGCACCATGCACTGCACAGAGTAGGTAAAACTTTTCTGTACTGAGTGAATGATCCTGGAGTACGACACCTGGCAGTCTGTTTGTCATTAACCAGGAAGAAACTCATGAAGGAGACCAAAGTTAATGGGAGGTAAGAACTGTAGATCAGGCATTTAACTCTGAGCATCGAGCGTTCAGGAGAGCCCCTTGTCCAGCCGTCAGCACCTCGGACAGCTCAACAGCAATTACGCAGGTCTCCAAGGAACCCTAACTAAACATAGACAAAGGCATTTTTACATTATCTTTTCTCTACTTCATTATTTAAACAAGCATCTCCTGTGTGTGAACAAGCATCTCCTTTGCGCCAAGGAACCCTAACTAAACATAGACAAAGGCATTTTTACATTATCTTTTCTCTACTTCATTATTTAAACAAGCATCTCCTGTTCACACACAAGCCTTCCTTTGCGTTCTTAAACCTCCCCCTCAGATTGTTTGCCGCAAGCCTGCAATTCCCCAGCAAAATGGCTAGCTCCAATCCGCGCTTCAGAAATGCCAATTTTAATTAAAAGTGCAATTTTCAAATCCACCCAAAGCTCAGATAGGATATGGCACACTTGCTGCCCTGTGATCTTTCTGACTGCTTTGTTGATTAAAATGGGTGCCGCTCTAAGTGCTTTGTCAAATCCTTACAAAAAGGAGGAGAAATTGACATTTACACCTTTATACCAGCAAGAAAGTGATATATTAGATTCACCTCTATTGTCACAGAAGCGTGATTGTGGCTTAAGGGCAGCATGAGACCAAAGGTTCCAAGTGATAGCTCTGTTTCATGCTCCAGCCTTGAGGCCTGTCTCTGAGGCTAGTGGTGACGGGGGTGGGAGGATCTCTGCTTTTTCTCCATTTACTTTCCCACCCTGTCTTCCCAGACAGGACCCTTTGTGCCTAGGCAAGGACTTTGTGCTTCTAGGGTAATAGTTCTGTATTTTTAGGGAATACAAAAAAAACCCCAAAATCTAAAAAGCTCTCTTAAAATGCAGATTCCTTGGCCCCACTCCTAGATCTTGTGATGTAATAGGTTTGGGATGTGGCCAAATCAAAATCTGAATTTTAATGAAGTGCTGATGATTTTGATAAAGGAAGTCTCTAGCGCATACTCTGAGAAAATGAGTTCTAGTAATTTTCAGAATATTGACGACAAGAGTCTGAGCTATGGAGAGCCAAGGTTGAAATCCTGTTCAGGGAATCTAGAAGGTTGACCCTACCCAGCCCTGACACTTGCACTCAGATCCTTGGGCAACTCACTTTCCTTCTATTAGTATTTGTATATTTTTAAAAAGAATTATTTATTTATCTAATTCCATTTGTTATTATTATTTTTAATTTGACCACAGAGAGAAAGAGAAAGGGAAAGTGAGAAAGCAAGCCACCTGGTCTGGGACTCAAACTGCAGTCAGCCATGTGGGAATCCAGCATCTTTTGCCACCATGCCACTTGTCAGACCCCAAATATCTTTATTAATGAAGGGTCATGTAAAAGACAACATTTTTATGTTCTTTTGTTTGTTTTTGAGAGATTTTTTTGCCTTAGGGTACCTGTGCTCACCAGAGAGAGAGCAAGGCAGAGACAGTGAGAGGAAAAGTGAGAAATCACTCCCCGAGGGGATGACCACGCTGCAATTCCTCATCCAGTCTTCTCTCTGGATCTCAGGCATGCATGCACATGGACCCAGTGTAATTTTCAGGCCACTGGGTTTGGTGCTTGAACCATGGTCAGCCATGTGGGAGTCCAGTGATGTAACCACTACACCATCTGCTTGGCCCTATTTTTATGTTAATATGCAAAGCTCTCCAAATCAATAAGGAAAAAGAGGAAAACATTTGAAATAAACATGGATAAGTGATATGAAAGAGCATTTGTTGGAGAATAATATACAATTTTTAAAATTTTGTATTTTATTTATTTATTTTTTAGTTGGCTAAAGGGCATGTGTACTTGCCAAAGAGAGATGGGAAGAGGAAGAGCTGGAGAGGGAAAATGAGAAATCACTCTTCGGCGAGAACAGCCATGCCTCAAATCCTTCTCTCCCATTCCCCTCTAGGGATTTTAAGCTTACGCGCACAAGTACCTGGCTTGTTTTCCAAGCTGCTAGGTCTGGAACTCGAACTGCGCAGTCAGCCATGTTGGATCTGGCCACCTTAACCACCATGCCGCTGGCTGGCTCTGCTTTCTTTTATAGCTTTACGGCATTCGTCCACATCCGAAGGCAGTATGTTAGTTTTTCCTGCTTTGAAAGAACTACAAATGGACACCTGTTGAGTGTATTTGTTAGTGTCGATGTAAGAAATAAGTATCCACGTTGCTATGTGCAGCCGCGGCTGTGGTTCATTCATTTCTCACGTGTAGTATTCTGTCTATGATTACATCACAGACATCCTACCTTTCGCAGGTATTCAGGTGGTTTCTAGTTGTTGGCTGTGACAAACCATGCTGCTCTGATTTTTGTGTTGTATCTACAAGTGTTTACAGAAAGAACTGGAATTGCTGGGTCACAGGGCCAATAGATCTCCAACTTTACTAAATAATGTCCATTTTTTCTTCCAAATGGTTCCCAGCTTACACTCCCATCAGAAGCGATGAAGAATTCTTTTTTTTAAAGGAATTATTTATTTACTTTTATTCATTCATTTTATTTTAATTTGACCAGAGAGATACACAGAGAGAGAGAGAAAGAGGGAAAGTGAGAAAGCAAGCCACCAGGTCTAGGACTCAAACCATGGTCAGCCGTGTGGGAGTGTCCAGCGCCTTAACCACCACGCCACCCACTGGTACCACAATGAAGAATTCTTAGTACTCCATACTCCATCTCTCAGAATTCTGTGGATGCTCTTTTCTCTTTTCAGTCTTTGAACATGCTGATCTTTCTTCCTAAAACAATCTCTTTCCCCATTTTCTCATTTATCTTGCTAGCCCTAGGTCATTATTAAGGACTCTTTCTTCTGGCAGCTTTCCCAGACTCCTTTTCTCTAGTGCCCCCCTAGGTCCTGTATCCCCCTATGTTGTCCCCTCCATAGTAGGTATCACACTATATTTTTAGTGTCTGTTCACTTTTCTAAATTGCCCTCGACTACTAAATAAACAGGTAACATCCATTTCTCCCCTCAACCCATGGCTCTCCTCAACCATCAGGAAGCCAGGTGAGTATTAAGGTTTTTCAGAGAATTGTTGCCAAAACAACAAATAACAACTCTAGGGAAATTAATTGTCAGATCTGGCTCTTTCATTAATAGCTCATCAAAGGACTGTGAGCACCCAGGGGGACTCTTAAAAATAAGTAACAGATCAGCATGGAAGGAAGGGCATCCTCTTCCTAGCATCCCTACCACCAACAACACACAAACAGACACACCTCCTGCGAATTACTGGGCCTGGCCATTTAACACAGTTATTACCAACTTGCACTTAGTGAATTATGAGGAAGAGCCTCGAGAGAGCTTTCAAAGATCTTCAAATGGATGTTTAAAAGCCTGCGGTTGCTCAGACAGGCTGAGCTAATGGCATTTATTACTTGGAGGATAGGGTATTTACATAAAGCTGGATTTTTATTATAATGGTCAGATGGTTTCTGAGAGGGAGGGTGGAAAAGAGAAGGAAGGGTGAAGGTGCAAGAGTTCTACTTCAATGAAATCTAAGCAGGTATTGTCAAACCCTCTATTCCCACCACAGGGTTGATTCTCTTTATAATAGCCAAGGCGAGGGTGGGGGTTGATAGGATGACCCTGAGACAGAAGGCATTGGCCACTGATTAGTTGGTAATTTCCTTATTTCCTTCCTCCCTTCCTTCCTCCCTTCCTTCCTTCCTTCCTTCCTTCTTCCTTCCTTCCTTCATTTCTCAGAGGGAATGTGCATTTGCCAGAGAGAAACAGAAATCAGGAAGTCATCCTGCCCCCAACACAGAGAAGATGGTCATGCCACAACCTCTTCTCCATTTCTCCCTCCTTTCGAGATTTCGAGCATGTGTGCACAAGCACCTGGAGTGATTCCCATGCTGTCAGACGGGAGGTGGGGTCCAGTTCACCTAACCACCAGGCTGTAGGCTGGCCCGGTGGGCACACTTTCAGATAATTCCAATTCTTACTAGGGTCCTTCCATGATGCCCCAGGGAAGGCCCCTCATCTATCCCAGATACAGTCTGGAATGGAGATAATCGAGGGTGTTTACTCCTTCTTGACTTCTCTACTGGTTCTAGGGATCCCCATATGGTTCTAGGGGTCCTCATGTACTCTTCTGCATGACAATGGGCAAGATGAAGATGAACTGAAACCAGCTATTACTGGCCTTAAGGAACTTGTATTAAGTGGCATGGTGGTTAAGGCACTAGACTTCCCTCATGGCTGACTATAGCTCGAATCCTAGACCTGGTGGTTTGCTTTCTCACCTTCTTTCTCTCACATGTACACACACATATGCCCTATAGCAAATACAATAATAATAATAATAAATTAAATAATTTTTTTTTTAGAGAGAGAGTTTTTTTGTTTGTTTGTTTTTTGTTTTTTGGTTTTTTTTTTTTGCTATAGGGTGCGTATGCTTGCCAGAGACAAAGAGAGACAGAGAACAGAAAATGAGAAACCACTCCCCAGGGGGGATGGCCATGCTACAATCCCTTCTTCTCCATTCTCACAGGATCTTGGGCATGCACACACACACACCCAGTGTGGGTTTTAAGTAGCCAGATCTGAGACTCAAACCACAGTCAACTATGTGCGAGTCCAGTGACAAAACCATTGTACCATCTGTTGGTCCAAAGAATTATTTTTTAAAAAGAAATACATATGGAGTATACTGGGTTAAACAAAGTTTGCCAGAAAAAAATCCTGGTCCACTAGACTTCTCAGACCTGTGATATGCTAACGTGCACCAGGAAGCAGGCTCCGTGAGTGCAGAGACTTTTGTCCCTTGTATTTGACAGTTCTATCTCCAACACCCAAATCAGTGCCAAGTAGTAGATGCTCAATAAAAGAGTTCAGGATTAATTGATTGAGTGATCGATTGATTGGAATATGTCAAGGGCTTCCATTTGTCAAACTTAGTTAACTACAGAATAGTCCTTTACCAATTTCCCCCTACTGATTCTTCTTCTTTTTTTTTTTTTTTTACTTCTTTTTTTTTTTTTTTTACCTTTCTTGCCCAGGTGGAGAGCTGGTGCTGGTGACCAGCCCTCTTAACGCTCCTTCTTTCACCCATGAAATGTTTACTGTGTGCCTCTGATGGGACAGGCACTAGGCTTACAGTAACAAACAGGACTGTCATCACGGAACCTCCAGGAAAGACAGATGACAGTCACACAACAACCATTTGAAGGGCAATCTCTGTCTGCCCTCATCTCTCAGATGGGAGCTGGGGCCACAATCCCAATCTATCTTTCTTTGCTATCACACCCTGTTAGCTAAGAGCAGACAGCACTGAGCTAGACTCAAGTCTTGCAGGGCACTTCTGCCTGAGAGTGACTTCTGCCTCTGGAGGTGCCACTCCCCAGAGGGTGGGCAGCCACCACCTGATGGAGCTCATGGCAGAGGCCCCTCATCATTTCTCCATGGGAGGTGGACATTTCTTACAGACTGGTTCTCAGGTGTCCTGACCCTCTGTCACGTCATTCACAGAAGTATCTGAGGCTGGTGAATTACAAAGGAGTAGGGTTTACTCTAGATGCTGCCAACAAAATTGGGCTCATCTAAACTGAGTCCAGCTGGCTATTCTAAATTATATATATGCACATACATATATATATTTCACTATGAAAAAAAAAGAAATAGAACTTAAAAACTCACAATTCTGGTGGCTAGAAAGCCCAAGGGTATCACAAAACAGAAGAAGGCAGACCTTTCAGCAGAACGTGGCCCATAGCCGCGTGGCTTTCTCCCTGCTGTGCTGTTCTTGTTTCCTCTGCTCACACACCCGCCATCTCTGTCATCGAGGCCCCACCCTAAATGACAGTATCACACCCACGGGCCACATCAATTAAATCTCAACTCACGACTTTCTGAAACAACCAATCAGAATGTACTAAAACCAACATTTCCGTGAACTTTTTGAAGATCCTGGTAGACGTGCATGCATGCACACATGCACACGCATGCACACACACACAGAGAATGAGATTTTTTTATAATAATGTTCTGGAGAAGAATGAGTTAAAAGGAAGGGAACCATTGAAATCTGTCTCCCCTTATCAGTCCAATTCTCCAACATAAACTGATAAGACTCCCACAGGCTTAATTCAAATGAAACGCACGTTCTCGGTGCTATAAAAATGACTTTATCGCAGTTGAAAAGAGAACGATCAGAAGAAATAAATACGTGCGTGATTGCACACAGGATGTCCAGCGACAGGGCATGGAGGACGCAGATTGCTATCTTGGCTCGGCCTCGCTGGGTTTATGATGCTCCCAGGGACGTCCTCTCATGGGCATTGGCAGGATGGCCTCAGGTAAACACTCCACACCTGGCAGACCCACCTGGCACAGAGGAATGTCTGCGTGGGCTGGGCTGGCCACACCTGGTCTCCTGGGACCCTCAGCCACTGGTTCGGAGACTCTTCTTCCTCTCCCTTTCGGTTCCCCAGCCCCTGCCAGGTAACTGATGTCCTCTCCCACCTGGGCCACAGCAGTTGCTGGGCCTCCAGTCTTACCACACTCCCCGAAAACCAGAGGGATTTTTCTAGAGCACCACGTGACCAAGACCTCCACCCACAGCCACCCTGGGCTTCCTCCCTGCTGCCCTCAGGTTTGGGATGTGCTGAGAATCAGCCTGGGATCTTGCATCTGGGTATCCACACTGAAGGAAGGGACGGCCCGCAAAGGTTAGGCTGGGGGTCGGACTGAGCACAATTCAATTTAAAACTCCCTGCCCATCCCGCGTCCTAGGCAGGAAAGGGGGCTGGAGGCAGGGCCTTCAGTCAGAACTGTTGGCGTCCCTCCCTGGGCTGCGGGGAGCCCAGAAGACAGGAGAACAAAAGGGCAGTAATGGGCCCCAGCTGGGAGACCACCGCCCCAGCCTTTGATGTCTCCCCCCCACCTCCCCACCTGCGCAGAGGTCTGGGCTCTGGGAGGAGACCTGCGGCTGTGGACAGGGCTGCTGGGCCGCTGGCAGGGGAGATGCCCGAAGCCGCGGCCTGGTCCCCAGCTGCGCAGCGCGCGAACCGCGGTAATCAGGCGGCTGAGGAAAATACCCCCACTTTGCATTGCGGGCGGCGGAGCCAAGCAGAAAATTGCCAAGAAAATGAGAGCCTGGACTACACAATGGCTGAGGGGCAGGACGCCCATCGGCTGCTGTCGCTGTCGGTGTCACCCCCTCTCGGATAGGAGAGGTGGGGAGGAGCAGAGAGCAGCTAAGGATGCGCTCACCAGAGGGGGGAAGCACCTGCTCTGGAGGCTGGAGGCACCGCCCCAATACTGACCCCGAAGCTCTCAGACATAGTGTCCCTCCCTGGCCCTGCCACACTGAGTCCAACTTCGAATATTTTCCGACAAGTTTCCTATCCAGGGTTGGGTCATCCTTTCTGACTCCCAGGGTAGAATAAAACTGACGCCTCCCTATGACTGATAAGACCCTGCATGATTGACCCAGCTCACTGCCAGCCTCATCCCACAGTTCAGGGCCCCTCAACGTGGGGCAAGCATTGTCCCTTCTGGTCATCAGATGAACCCCTCACACTCACCCTGCTTGGAAAGCAGTCAACCTACTCTTTGCAGGACTGGCTCCTTCAGGTCTCAGCTTAAATATCACCTCCTCCGAGGGGCCCTCCCTGACCATCTTATCAGAAGTGGAGTTCTCTAGGATATCATCCTGTTCATTCCCTTCTTTTCCAAGGCATACATCAAATGTTGAAATTAGTTCTTTATTTTATAAAAGCTTCCTGAGAGTGGGGGCCTCCTTTTTCTGGTTCACTGCCTTCCCAAGTCCCCAGCTACACACCTGGTGGGTCTTAGGGTCTCACCCTAACTCCCCGCTTTCTCTCCCCCGCCCCCCAATCCCGAGGGCATGTCTTATCTCAACATGATTTACATATTTAAAGGGCAGATTTAACACTAAATCGTGCAGGGGATTTAAAGTCCAAGCCTGGAAGCGCCATATCTGGCGAGGGCATCGGGAGCTGATCTTCTGAGTGCACTGGGCCCATGATCTTCATTTTGCAGAGTGGGAAACTGAAGTACAGGGAGGTTAAGTAACTGGGTCAAGATCACACAGGGTTTGAACCCAGCAGCTGGGCTTCAGCCTCAGTTGCTTTAATTACCGTTCTGCTGCATCTCAAAAGTTAGGGTTTGTGTTTACAACAGCCAGAGTAGGTGATTCAATCATTGTGACACAGAAAATCTCTTAATGAAGGCCTGAATCTTTTAGAGTAAAAAAAACCTAATTATGATGAGAAAGTTGACTGTCTTCAGACAAGGGCTTGCCGTCTGTCACGTGACTACAAATAATCAAGCTGTCCTTGGCAGGGAAAGGTGTACATAAGGATCCACAGGGTGAGACGGGAAGAGCCCTGAGCTCAGGGCCAGAGCGCTAACCCAGGGTGTGCCATTGACTTGCAGATCTTGCGCTCCCTGGATCTCCCAGCACAGCAAAGATAATGATCATTAATACCCAGAGTGTGCCGGACCTGGCTAAGGCATTTTACATGGAACACAATAAACCTTTCAAGTTTGGATGATCACCTTCTCCTGGAAAAAGGAGACTTGAAAGGTCTGTGAGCCCCGGTTTTGGGAGGGTAGGCAAGGGGAGGCGGCTACAGCGCTCTGGCTGGGAGGGAAGCGGAGAGGCGGGGCCAGCCTGGACTCTTTCACAATTATGAATAGTTAAAAGGCAATTACGATGCTAATTTGTAGCGCTAATGGCTAACCCCGCCGGGGGGGGGGGGTCCCCCTGCGGAGTGAGGGGGAGCTGACAGGCCCTGCCAGTCAGGGGTCTGCAGGGACGGTCCCCTCTCCTGAAAACTGGGCCGTGGCTTAGTCACAGCACTGGCTCTCTGTACCCCAAATGAAGTAGCCCCTGGTCTTGGGCAAGGTGAAGCTCCACTTAAAAGCTCTATGCGAAAGAGAGTATAGCCAGGGGCAATGAAGACACTCAGGAAAACTTCTCCTTTCCCCTCACTGCCCTTCCTCCCCAGAACAACGCACAGCCTCTGTTCTTATATTGGAGGCAGGCTGCCCGAGGCAGAGGCTCGCCAGCTGCAGGGCTGCGGGCAGTGTATTTTGCCTCCTGTGCCTTAGTCTCCTCATCTGTCCAATGGAGATGAAAACAGTAGCACCTATGGCACACGGCAGTGAGAGTTAAAGGACACAGGGCTGGTAGAGCCCTCCCGTGATGCTCGGGGGCCCAGGAAGCACTAGGTGCAATGCTGGAAGGGTGGTGACCTCAGGTGGGTTGCTAGGGATGACATGCTAAAATATACAAAGTCCAGGCCTTGGAGAAAGCGACAGTTAAATAAGCAATTAGAAAGACCGAGCATGCTGTCCTAGGGGAAGGCCAGGGGCTTTGGGCTCATGATACTGAAGGGGTGGACTTAAAGGGGTGGGGATGCTTCCAGAGGATTCCATCTCAGTCAATGTCCCATCACCAAAGCCATCTGTGTTTGGCAGAGCACACTCCAGCGGCCACACATGTGAAGTTGTCTGTCTTGGAAAACAGGGCTTGGGGACTGAACTGCGGGAGTGGTTGATGTGACATCTGTATGCCACACAGGCACATAATGAGGAAATTGCCACAATTACCCGTGATTATGTCGTGTGATGGATGCTGTGATACATGGCAGAAGTGTCTTCAAGTGGGAGAGTGACAAGGACAACCAGAAGCAGCCAACACGGACGGAGGAAAAGGACAACCCTTGACCCCTCCCGTGAACTCCTGTCAAGGGGTCTCCCCAAAGAAGGAAGACTTTGGAGGCTGCAAGAGGGAATCCTAGACCTGGAAAAATGCTTGGAATGCCACCCTGTCACTGTGGAACCTCCCGGGGCTCCTCGCTGGCCTCCTGTTTGTCCCGATGGCTGCCAGGCTCCAGTGTACATCAGAACTACCCAGAGGACTTGCGAGAATGCAGATTCTGGCCCCACCCCCAGAGTTTCTGACTCTGGAGGCTTTTTGTTTGGAGAGGTGTGGTTTCAGATCGTGGATCTGCCGGCCTGGTGACCACAGGTGGAGTCCCCAGTCCTCCT
>NW_006159579.1:6195920-6208931 GCF_000334495.1 Tupaia belangeri chinensis | reverse complement strand
CTCTTCCCCATCCCAAGTTTGTTGCCCATACTGATGGCTGTGCTACAATTCCCTCCGCCAGTTCTTACCTCTTATCTGCCTGGAAAACTCCCACTCCTCCTCTGAAGACCAGTGCTGACGCCAGTCCTCCTGGGAAGCCTTCTCTGACTCTCCTAGGTGTGGCCATTTCCCTCTCTGCAGGACAGTCCTGCTCATGTGAAACTCTGTTCATCAGAGCTGTGTGTCTCAAACTTGAATGTGCTCATGGGCCACCTGGAGATGTGGTTAAAGCGCAGGCGCTGATCAGGCGCTGCTGCAGTGAACCTGAGAGTGTTTCCAACCAGCTCCCAGGTGGTGCCAAGGCTGGTTCTCAGACCACACCTCCTGGTCTTTTTTTTTTTTTTTTTGAGCGGTTTTTGCCATAGGGCGCGTGCGCTCACCAGACAGACAGAGAGAGACAGGGAGATATAAAGCGAGAAATCACCCCCCAGGGGGGATGGCCACGTGGCCATCCCTTTTCCTCCATTCTCCTCTCGAGATCTTGGGCATGCACGCACACACGCCCAGCGTTAGTTTAAGCCACCAGGTCCAGGACTCAAACCACGGTCTACTATGTGGGAGTCCAACGACATAGCCATTACGCTAACTGCTGGTCCTGAGCGCCAGGTGTTTAGAGCACTCCTCAGCCAGCTGTGGACGAGCCTGACTCTCATATGGTGTGGGAGCCAGCTGCCATCGGCTGGAGAGAACCAATCATGCCTCCCATCCCGACCCTGTGGTCGGTGAGGACAGGTTTATGGCTTGAAATGGCCATGATGCAAGTCTTCACATTGCATAAATCAGCAGTCGCTAGGTGTCAGACCTCTTTCCCCTGGAAAACAGGCAGTTACTAGCCCATGACTGCTTCCTTACCACCGCCCCCTCAACCCCATCCAAACTAGACCACCTCTTGACGACCAAAACTTTCCTCAGCTTGTATCTCCAGGGCTTAGGCAGCTACTTCTCACCTCTGGTTGCACTTCAGAATCATCTGGGGAGTTGTAACATCTGAGGCCTGTGCTGGAGGGTGGGCTAGAGCTCAAGAATCAGTATTCAGACAGAAAAAGCCAGGGCCAACAGGGGTAGTGGGCTCTGGCTGACACTGCTACAGGGCAGGCTGAGGCCGTGAGGAAGGCCTGGGATGGTTTCCTAGCCCACCCTGAAAAGCTGGGGGGCAGTGAGGTTTGCCTGTAGTCTCAGCCGCCAGGAAGGATTGTGATTTATCCAGGCCCTGTCTTAAAAAGGGGGGTGGGGTGGGACCACAGTTGGTGTAATGGCTATGTCGCTGGACTCCCATGTAGTTGACCGTGGTTCGAGTCCCAGACCCAGTGGATTAAACTCACGCTGGGCACGTGTGCATGCATGCCCAAGATCCCGAGAGGAGAATGGAGAAGGGATTGCAGCGTGGCCAGCACCCCTGGGAGGTGATTTCTTGCTTTCTGTTTCTCTGTCTCTCTCTTTCTGGAGAGCGCACATGCCCTATAGCAAAAACCTCTCCAAAACAAACCAAAAAACAGCAAAAGGGATCACAAAACAAGACAATAGAATATTGAACTGAATTGACTAGGAGACATTAAAAAACAAAACAAAACAAAAACCTAGACATAAAAACCAAAAAACTCACAAAAAGACCCCTCTGAATCTGCCCTGTTGGTTTTTTAGGGGGTCTGTAACTTGTGATTAAAAAAACCTAAGGCACTTCCGGGGCCTCTCTGCTCCTGCATCCCTGAGGCCTTCCTGAATGACTTGCCTGTTTTTCAGCCTTCCTCCACATCTAAGCAGGCTCAGAAGAGTTACCCACGGAGGCCCAACTCAAGAAGCACATGGGTGACACACATGCTCCATCCTCCTCTCCTCACCCACTGCAGGCATCATCAATCAATCACATCCTCCTTTACTCTGATACTCAGTCTTAGCCTCAGAATCCTTAATATGGCTCAGGCTCCTATTTCCAAATATGCAGAACTGGTACCTGAACTCAAAACTGGGTGGTCTGATCAGCAACTAAGACTTCCTTTCCTGACCACGTTAGTGCAAATCGCTTATATTCTTCTCTGAGTTCTTAGTCCCACTCCCCTGCCCCTGTGTATCTCCTGAGGCGCCCAGCTCCCCAGCATTTGAGAATTCTCTCCTAGGAGCTTGGCTTAGGCCCAGCATACACCAGATGCCTCAACCTTGTTTGCTGATGTTTGGAGGATGAGGGGGTCTTCGAAAGTTCACGAAAAACACATAGTATAAGAAATTATGGGGACCAGCAGATGGCATGGTGGTTAAGGCACTGGACTCCCACATGGTGGACTGTGGTTTGAGTCCTGGATCTGGAGGCTTGCTTTCTCTCTCTCTCTCTTCTCTCTTTGGTGAGTTCACATGCTCTATAGCAAATTAAAATAATAATACTAAATAAAATTAATCTAAAAACAAAACAAGAGAAACTATGGGGCCAGTCAGGCAGCGTAGTGGTCAAGGTGGCTGGATGTCATATTACTATGTGGTTTGAGTCCTGGACCCAGTGGCTTGAAAAACATCCCAGGCATATGCGTGTGCCCAAAAAGCTGAGAGAAGAATGGAAAAGGAATTGTGGCATGGCCATCCCCACAAAGAGAATACATTTTCACTTTCTCTTCCCCTCTCTTCTCTCCGATGAGTGCAGACATTCTATAGTAAATTAAAAAGAAGGAAAGAGGGGCCAGCAGGTGGCATGGTGGTTAAGATGCTAGATTCCCACATGGCCAGCCACAGTTTGAGTCCTGGACCTGACAGCTTGCTTTCTCACTTTTCCTCTCTCTTTCTGTATGTGCTCTGATGAGCACATGTGCCCTATAGTAAAATTAAATAATAACAATAGTAATAATAAAATTAAATGAAAAATTCTTTAAAAAAAGAAAGAAAAATTATGCTGGCTGAGACCAGCAGGTAGTATAGTGGTTAAGGCACTTCATTCCCACATGGCCAACCATGGTTCTAGTCCTGGTCTTGGCAGCTTGAAAATCACGCTGGGCACGTGTGCATGTGTGCCCAAAATCCCAGGAGGAGAATGAAGGAGGAGGGAGGGCAGTGTGGCCATCCCCCATTGGAGGTGATTTTTCCCTTTCCCTTCACTTTTCCTCTCACTGTATCTCTCCAGCAAGTGCATGTGCCCTATGGCAAAAACCTAAAAGAAAAAAGAAAGAAAATGAACATCACTCTGGGCATGTGTGTGTGTGTGTCCAAAATCCTGAGAGAAGAATGGAGGAGAAGGGAGTCTGGTGTAGCCATGCCCCCGAGGGTGATTTCTCACTTTCCTTCTCTGTCACTCTGATGAGCACACACACCTTATTGCAAAACCTAAACATAAAAAACGAAAGAAAGAAAAACTATGTATGGATTTCAACTTCTTTTTATTTTTTTGGAGAGGTTTTGCCATAGGACGCGTGCACTCGCCAGACAGACACAGAGAGACAGAAAGCGAGAAATCACCCCCCCCCAGGGTGAATGGCCACACCGCAATCCCTTCTCCGCCATTCTCCTCTCGGGATCTTGGGCACACACGCACATGCACCCAGCGTGAGTTTAAGCCATCGGGTCCGGGACTCGAGCTGCGGTCAACTACATGGGAGTCCAGCAACATAGCCATTACGCTAACTGCTGGTCCCAATTTCAACTTCTTTTTACACTATAATCAATTTGTACTTTAATCCAATTTTTCTACAAACTTTCTGAAGTTCCCTAGTATACAAATGAAGACTAAGTTCTCCTGGTGTCTTGGCTATCTATTATTGCATACCAGACTGCTCCCAACTTACGAGCTTGAAGAGAGAACAGTTTCATCAGCTCATGATGCCATGGGTCAGGGATTTGGTAGGGGTTCAGCTGGATGATTCTTCTGCTCCACCCGGCATCATAGGGCCTTCCTCATGTGGCCGGCAAATGATACAGACTTCAGCAGGGCTGCTCCACATGTCCGCTTGGGCTTCCTCCCATCATGGTGGTGGGGTTCAAAGAAGGACATTTCAAGTGACAAAGGCAGAAGCTACTCACCTCTTAGGACCTAGTCCCAGACAGAGTTATACAATGTCAGTACTGTCACATTCTACTGGCCAAACAGGCCATAGACCCAGCCCTCTTAAGAGGGAGGGAAATAGACCACCTTGTCATAGGAGAAATGGCAAAGAATTTACAGTTACCTTTAGTTCACTAAATTGGGAAAGTTTGGGGTTGTGAAATCCAATTAGGTGCTCAATAAACATTTGTTAATGAATAAATAAATACGTTCCTTTGCCAGGACTGGGTGGGGTTGGAGTTCCCTCAGGCCATGCCCTGTCTCCCAGTTCCCCAGCCTCTGCAGCATCCCCTAGCACAAATCCAGACCCAGCTCCGGGCCCAGCTCCTTGCTGCAGTGGTAGGGTGATGGCGAATTTCTACCTAGCTTGGCATGCTGGAGGTGAGAGAGAGGTGCAGGCATTGAGAATGGGGAACTCCACCCAGGGTGGCAGCTTCCTGCAAGTGAGTCACACTTGGGGGCAGGGAGCCTAGGCTGCCCCGGGCCCATTTCCATTTCATCCACAAGGAGTTGGAGATTTTTTTTTTTTTTTGGAGAACTGGAGACAGAGAGCAATCTGGGTTGCTATGCAACGGGCGCCTGTGCCCAGCTGATAACACCAGAGGAATTAACTGTCCTTGTCCTGCTCAGGCTCTGGAGGAGGGGCTGATGCCAGTTACCAGTGCCTCTGCCTCAGCCCCCACCCCACCCCGCAGCTGAACCTCTGGCCTCAGATATGGCTGGGGGAGCCTGGAGCCAAGCCGGGCCCCAGCCCCCCTCCTTGCTTCACAAAGAGCAACCAAGTGGGAGCCCTTTGCCTCCTGCTAAGGGGGGCACCTTGTTACAGTGTGAGGAAGGGGCTGCCTGCAGGTCCCTTGGACCCAGGGTGCCTTCATCCTCTCTGATGTGCTAATGAGCTGTGAATTAAAGACAAACGTGAACTAAGAGGGTGTCTTTAAAGAGCGGTCAGCCTGGAGCGAGGCTAAGATGGGCAGAATGAGGCCAACTCCTGGGGCAACAGAGAAACACAAATATAGCTCTCACCAGGGGCCAGTGCTGCCATACCACAAGTCCCTGAGGCCTGAGTCCAGAAGAAGCAAGCCTGATGGGCAGGGGAGCCATACATTAGGGCTGGCAGGACCCTGGCTTCATAGGAAGGCCAAGGACTTACACATCCAATGTCTGAAACACCGAGGGCAGTCTGCCCGTCTATGGACTCAGGACATGGTATACAAGACCCAGAGGGACATAGTTAATGTGTTTATTCTAGTCTGTTATGTTGCTAATAACAGAAATTCAGGAGTCTGGGTAATTTATAAACAACTGAGGTGGAACCAGCAGATGGGATAATGGTTACTTCGCTGGACTCCCATGTGGTTGAGCACAGTTCAAGTCCTGGACCTGGTGGCTTAAAACTCATGCTGGGCATGTGTGCATGCATGCCCAGCATCCCAAGAGGAGAATGAAGAAGGGATTGTACTGTGGCTATTTCCCCCACCCCTGGAGTTATTTCTCACTTTCTGTTTCTGTCCAGCACATGTGCACTATAACAAAAATCTCTCTCAAAACAAAAATAAGCAAAAACAGTAGAGGTTTGTTTAGCTCACGGTTTTGGAGGTCCAAGGGCCACATTTGGTCTTCCTGTTGGTAGTCCCATGGTAGTGCAGGGTATCACACGGCAAGAGTTAAGAGCAGAGCAAGGATGGGACCAGCAGTTAGCGTAATGGGTATGTCACTGAACTCCCACGTAGTCGACCACGGTTCGCGTCCCGGACCCGGTGGCTTAAAACTCACGCCAGGCGCGTGTGCATGCGTGCCCAAGATCCCGAGAGGAGAATGGAGGAGAAGGGATTGTGGCGTGGCCATCCCCCCTGGGGGTAATTTCTCACTTTCTGTCTCTCTGTCTCTCTCGGTCTGTCCGGGGAACACATGTGCCCTATAGCAAAAACCTCTGCAAAAAAAAAGAAAAAAAAAAAAAGAGCAAAGCAAGGATGACATGTCTCTGTCTGTGTGTCTCCTTCTAAACCCACAGTGTCCAAGCATGGGGACCCCATCCTCATGCCTAATCATTTTCCAAAGGCCCCACCTTTTAATACCATAATCAAAAATCCCTCTCCCCTCTCAACCCTATCACATGGCTCACCAAATTTGAACACATGAACTTCTGTAGGATGCATTCTAACCATAGCAGTGTTCATCCCTCCATCAAACTGGGATTCCTTAATGACAAGGAATAATCCATATTCCAGAGTCAGACCTGGGTTCAAATCCAGTCACTTAATACTGTGGGATCTTGGACCAGTCATTTGAGCTCCCTGAATGTCAACCTTTTCAGCCACAAAGTAGGAATACTATAATCTGCTCTACAGATGAGAATGAAAGAGATCACATATTAGGTTGACCCATATACACTGCCATTTCTGTGGATGAAAACTGGTTGAATGTGGACTGTTCCCTTGGTTCAACCTAAAATGGCAAGCGCCAGTGTAGTGTCCCGTGTAAGACGCGCAGTAAACAGAAAAGCCACTTAGTGATGCCTGTCGTTATGCTAGGTGGTGGTCAATGCGCATGTGCGTGAGCAAAGGAAGAAAACCAGACCAGCGCTGAGCAGGGGCTGAGTTGCAGGTGGTTGGTCTCAGGGGCCAGAAGATGCAGACGGACAACGGGGTTTCCTCTCCTGGGCCAGGGCAGAGCCACCTGATGATCCCAGGATGCTGAGTTTACGGCCCCTGCCTTCTGCTCTTGGTCTGGAAGAAGCAGCTCCCCTCTCCCTTCCTTCTCCTGCCCCCAGCCCCTGCCCTCTGTGTTTATTTCTCTTTCTTGCCCCACTTGCAGAGCAAAAGTCTTGTTTTTAGGTAACTATGGTTACCATTAACTTGCTCTTACACTGTGCAGGGCTCCAAGCTAAGCACTTTGCAGGCATTAGCTCATTTACTCCTAAGAGCCACCTAACTTGAACCTTATTTTTAACCCTTTGAGGTCAGGTTTTAAATTTAATGATTTTATTTTTAAAATATCACTTATTTATTTCTTTGATGATAGGGAAAAACACAAACATCCTCAACAAGGTCTTAAACCACGGTCCCTCACTCCCACCTCAGCCTTTCTGCCAGCTAGGATCACCGGCACACAGGTATGCACCTGGCATGTATTTGTCAGCCCAGGGGTGAAACTCCAATTTTCCACACGGCTTCTAGCATTGCAAAGGGTCGAGCTACCACCGAGCTACTGCAGCTGGTCCTAAAATTCTATTTAATTGAGGTTTAATTCATATCCAATAAAAATGCATCCATTTTCAGTGTATAGTTCAAGGAATTTTGACAAATAGATGCATTCATGTAACCACGACCACATCCTTGTCACCCCCAGAAAGTTCTCTTGTGCCCCTTGACAGTCAGTCCCTCCATAGACTGATCTGAGGACCCTCTCACCTCCCAGCCTCATCTGAGGACCCTCCCACCTCCCAGCCTCAGGTACCCACAGATGAGCTCTTCATCACTGGAGATTTGGGCTTTTCTTTTTCTTTTTTTGGAGAGGTTTTTGCTACAGGGCACGTGCGCTCGCCAGACAGACAGAGAGAGACATAGAGACAGAAAGCGAGAAATCACCCCCCCAGAGGGGATGGTCATGCCGCAATCCCTTCTCCTCCATTCTCCTCTCGGGATCTTGGGCACGCATGCACACGCACCCGGTGTGAGTTTTAAGCCACCGGGTCCGGGACACAAACCACGGTCGACTACGTGGGAATCCAGCAACATAGCCATTATGCTAACTGCTGGTTCCTGAGATTTGGGCTTTTCTAGCACCTTATATAAATGGAATCGTGCAGTGTCTGGCTTCTTGTGCTTATCATTTGCTTGTTTCTTTTCATAGCTGAGTTGTTATAAAATGAATTGTGTGCCCCAAAATTTGTAGGGTGAAGCCCTAAGCCCCAAGTCATTGTATTTGGAGACAGAGCTCTTAAGGAGCTAATTAAAGTTAAGTGAGGTCCTAAGGGAGCCCTAGTCTGTAGGACTGATGACCCTCTAGGAAGAGGAAGAGATACCCCAAGTGCCTGCACACAGAGAAAGCCATGTGAGGAAACAATTGGGGATTATTTCCTTAGCTTAGAAATGCAGATCAACTGAGTTGAAGAAAGTGAATGCTTTTTTATTGTTCTTCAAATGAGTGACATTCTTCTTTTTATTATTTTGTGTTACCTTTTAGGTTTTTGCCATAGGTAGCAAGCACTCACCAGAGAGAAAGAGATAGACAGTGAGAGGGAAAGTGAGAAATCGCCCCCAGGGGGAAGGCCATGCTGCAGCCCCTTCTCCATCTTCTCTCAGGATTTTGGCATGCACGTACACAGACCTGGTGTGACTTTCAAGCTGCTGAGTCCAGGACTCAAACTGTGGTCAGCCATGTGGGAGCCCAGCACCTTCACCACCCCGTCACCTGCTCTTTTTTATTTCGTCAGGGAGATGGAAGACAGACAGACACAAGAGAGAGAGAAAGCAACTCCCAATGGGGTGTGGTCACACCACAATCCCTTCTCCTCCATTTCTCCAATTTGTCTAAATTTTGGGGCATGCTCGCCCACACACCGGTGTTTATCAAGCCTCTTGGGCTGGGATTCTAATTGTGTGGTCAGCCACGTGTGATCCACTTAACCTCGCTTAATCACTAGGCCATGGAACCGGCCTGTGAAATTCTACTAGAAATAAGAAGAGTGATAAAAACTGGCAAACGGGGCTGGTGCAGTAGGTTAAGCCCTGTGCATGGGGAGAGGATCCCCCATGGCAGTCTGTGTTTTGAATCTTGGCCCCAGGGCCTTGAAGAACATGCCATCCCCATGGGGCATGTGTGTTCCCCAAATCCTCATGGGATGGAGAAGTGGAGGAAAGATTGTGTGTGCACTCTCAGTCTCTGGCAAGTGCATACATTCTCTGGCAATAACTGTGGTAGTAACAAAAGTTGGTAAATGATGTGGTGAAATAGCAAATAAATTATCGCCAAAGCCGAGCCTCATTGACTGGACTTACTGAGGAGTGGTCAACAGGAGGCCTACATGAGTGAGGTCACCCCAAGTTCTACAGCATTGACATCGTTGTTAGGGTGATGGGGCTACCCTCTTCTCAGTGGGGTAGACCTGCTGGCCATAGCAGAGTCTTCCAAACTGCATGTGTCCCAGTAGGAGCTTCAGGGACTGAAGTCCAGGTTGGATCAAGAAGCCACAGGAGGGGAGAGTTGGGGTGATTTAAGGGGAAGATGATTTTTCCAGTAACGTACCTAGTCTGCTAGCTGGTACTTCAATTCCTCCACCAAACATCTCTCGGGTGTGCACCAAGCAGGGTCACCAGGCAGAGCCGGGGTGAGTACAGAGGGAAACTGGGCCGGCATCTGGTCTCTAGAGCGTCCAGGCCAATAGCAAATGCGCGACAGCCTCATCTATAAAGCGGGACTAACCCTCCCCAGGTGGGCCGAGTGAAGCTTGAGAAGCTCTTGCCCGCCCTGGCACAGAGCTGGGACCCAGGAGAACTAGCCTCACTGGTGGCTTCCCTACCTTTGTCTCCCACCGAGGTGAAAGAGCAACAAAGCCAGGCGGCGGAAGGGTGTAAGGTTTTGTGAATGCAGAAGTCAGGCAGAGTTTTGGTTTCTTTGGTTTTTGCTTTTGTTTTTCTTTTCACTATAGAAGAAAAAAAAATCTTAACTGAGGGAGGAAAGTGGGGTCCTGGCTAGTTGTAATCCCTCTGCATCTCTCCCTCCCTGCCCCATCTGAGAGCCTGGTTCAGTATCAGCTGCTGCCCCTCCCCACCACCCCCTTCACTATCCCCCCATCCTTGTGACTCACACACTCCTGCTCCAGCTCCCTGGCTCCCGCTCCCACTCCATCAGGGCCCAATTGTTCTCCAGGCCTCCTCAGTCCAAAGCTCTTGATGGATTTGGTAATTGGGGTAATTACGGTAATTTTACCTTAAAGACAGGCAGCTGCAGATTTCCTGTTGGGGAGCCCCCTCCCTGGGCCTCCAGCCAGCCAGTGTTTCGGGACAATGACAAGTGGCTCCCATTCCCCTCCCCGAGAGTGCAAAGTGGTTGGGGTGGGTGTGGGGAGCACTCAATAGAAGCCATCTCCCACCCACAGCACACCCAGGAAGGGGGCAGGGAATAATAAAATAGGTTTGCCAGGACTGATGTTTCTTCCCATCGCCCGGCTTTGGTTCCAGGGAAGGACAGCAGTGTTTGCCGTTTTCCCATTTGGGCCTGAAAAACAACATGGGGGCTCCCACCCTCCAAGTCTGTGGCTGAAGGTCCTTACGGGTCCCCGAATGCCCCAACTGCCTGTATCCTGTGACTTCCACGTGTGAGCGGCATGCGGGGATGATGGGCCCTTGGGGTGTGGGAGAGTTGCTGTCCAGGGCCAGGTACCAGGCAGCTCCCTCCCCCACTCCCCAGCCAGAACCTGGGCTGCCCTGCCCCCAGAGGCAGCCTGAGGAACACCCATCTCATCCCAGTGCCCCCCAGATGCCTCGGAGCCTAGTGCTGGGAGGGTGTATCTGGTTTCAGGTTAGGCTTCTCAAGGGGAAGGGCTTCAACGAAGGCCTCAAAGCATGTGTAAGACCTCTGGGAGATCCCAGGACAGTGAGGCCGATTCAGAACCTGGAGCGGGCCAGGGCCAGCATAGCAGTCTTGAGCAGGAACATTTGGGGGCTATATTCAGGGGAGCTGAGGGCAAACCTGGGGCAGCCTCGGAATTCTGAGACTGGATCCTTGGCAGATTGAAACCTTTCCAGTCCTCTCAAACCTCTCAGGATCCACTTCCAGTCCCAACCCACTCTGCCCACTGCTCCCTCACCCTCTCTCACCAGCCTTTTGGCTTGTCCTCGTCTCTCGGGTCCTCATGCACAGTGTCCCCTCTGCCTGGAATGCCCCTCCACCTCTCACCTGCTCATTGTTCAAGTCTCGGCTTCAGTGTCGCTCTCCCAGAAGCCCTTGGGAGACCCAGGCCTGGCCCAGCTCCTCTCCACTGTGCATTGGCAGCTCCCTGTCTCCCTCACTGCATTCGTCTCCCTTGTCAGTAAGTGGCATCTTGTGCCATGGCTTATCCCAGCCCCTCTCGTCCTCCACTAGATGCAAACTTCGAAAGGAAGGTCAGCATTGAGTCACTGGCCCTCCCCAGTGCCTGGCTTGCAATGGGAGTTTTTGTTGATTGCATGTTGAATGTGTTCTACAGGCAGACATTGGAGCGGTTGGGGCTGTGTTCTAAGAAAAGGGAAGAGCATATGAAAGGCTTTGAGGCAGGAATGGACAGAGCAAGTTCAGGAGTCACTGGGGCTGAAAGGGACCAGGGAGGAGGAACAAGGAGACAAGTGAAAAGGAGCTGGAAGGGGGTTTGTTCCGTTGGTTGGAAACCGCCAACCCCCAAAAGGAAAAAAGAACCCTGGAGACACTGTGCCTTGCAGCTTGTGCTGGGAGGAGGGGCTCAGGGTTAGGACAAGGGCTGAGGGAGCAAAGGTCAAATGAAGGACCTAGTACCCAAGTTAGCCTCCTGGGTTTGCAGGAATTGCAAGGACTGGAACTCTGGTTCATCGAAGTTGTGGTTACGGAGGCACCACGGTCTGCACCTGATCCAAATCCCTCAGGCTTTGCCATTTCAGAACACTCCAACAAATCCAAGGAGGTGGGCTTCCCCCAGCTCTCAGGCTGGACGTGCAAGGCGGCCTTCAGCTGACGACCACCGAGAGCTTTCAACCAGACCCGGTCTCACTATGGCGCAACTCAGCCTCAGCTTCCTGAATAACTGGGACTTCAGATGTGCACCACCATACCAGCGTTACAGGTGGCCCAGAGGCCATCTTCTTCACTCCTCATGTGGCATACCTAGGAGGAATATGCTACACCACTCCCCAGAACCCCCAACAGCATGGAACCCCAGTTGCCCACACATGTAACTTGCTCATTAGCCTACCCTTCAAGGTCTCTCCCCCCTACTCCTGCACTGGCTCTTCCTGGGGGTCACCTCCCAAACAAACACTTGCCCCAAGGTCCTGGCTCAGGGACTGTTTTTTTTTTGTTTTGTTTGTTTGTTTGTTTGTTTGTTTGTTTTTGAGAGGTTTTTCGCTATAGGGTGCGTGCGCTCGTCAGACAGAGAGAGAGAGGCATAGAGACAGAAAGCCAGAAATCACCCCCCAGGGGGGATGGTCATGCCGCAATCCCTTCTCCTCCATTCCCTTCTCAGGAGCTTGGGCACGCACGCACACGTGCCCGGCATGAGTTCTAAGCCACCAGGTCTGGGACGCGAACCACAGTTGACTATGTGGGAGTCCAGCGACATAGCCATTACGCTAACTGCTGGTTCCCTCAGGGACTGTTTTTGAGGGCAGCCAAAGAACCTTCCCTGAACACCCATCCAAAGATCTGCCTTGTTCCACATACCCTATTCTATTTTATTTTCTTGGCAGAACTTGATCACAATGTGAAATCTTTGTGTGTCTAAGTTGGTGTGTGTCTCTCTCACTAGTCTGTGAGTTCCACGTGGCTGGGCTCTGCCCTGTCCTGCTCATTATTCTGACATCAGCCTAACCCAGTGCTGGGCACATAGTAGGTACTCAAAATTGTTGAATGGCCATGGATTCCCTGTCATCCTCATCATCTCCTTTGATGATCTAGGAAGAGCAGAGAGAAGCGGGGCAGTTACACAGAGGTGGGGTGGAGCCCAGGGCCTGCTGTCCGACCCAGCATGGCCCTCACTAAGCGCTGCCTCTCCCAGTGAAGACCAGGTGAGCACCTCTTCTGCTGAGGGATCCAAGGAACTCTCCCATTTGAAGACATCTTTTTTTTTTCTTGTAGGTTTTTGCCATCGGGTATGTGCACTTGCTAGAGAGAGACAGAAAGAGGGAAAGTGAGAACTCACTCCCCCCACACCAAGGCAGGTAGTCACTCTATAATCCCTTCTCCTCCATTCTCCTCTTGGTATGCTTGATTTTTTTTTTTTTTTT
>NW_006159579.1:6191125-6195889 GCF_000334495.1 Tupaia belangeri chinensis | reverse complement strand
TTTTGGAGAGGTTTTTCGCTATAGGGCACGTGCGCTCGCCAGACAGACAGAAAGAGACAGACAGACAGAAAGCGAGAAATCATCTCCCAGGGGGGATGGTCACACCACAATCCCTTCTCCTCCATTCTCCTCTTGGGATCTTGGGCACGCACGCACACGTGCCCAGCGTGAGTTTTAAGCCATTGGGTCCGGGACGCGAACCGCGGTCGACTACGTGGGAGTCCAGCGACATAGCCGTTACGCTAACTGCTGGTTCCCGGAATGCCTGATTTTCAAGCTGCTAGGTCCAGGACTTGAACCACAGTTGATCATGTGGGAATCCAGCGCTTTAACCACCACATCACCTGCTGACCCCTGAAGACATCTTTATAAACCTAATTCTTCTTCCTCTCAGAAAGTGGAGGCAGCAGGGGGCCTGTATGATGGGTCTTCAAGGGTTCATGGAAAATGCATATTATGAAAGAACTATGCATAGATTTCAAAAATTTTTGGACCAAACTAAACTTGTGCTTTAATCCCATGTTGCTACAAACTTTTTGAAGTACTCTTGTGTTTGTTTGCTAAGATTCCCATAACAATACCACAGGTTGGATGGCTTGAACAACAGAAGTTTATTTTCTCAGAGGCTGGAAGACCAAGATCAAGGATCCAGAAGATTTGGTTTTAGGTGCACGTTCTCTTCCTCCTTGCTTGCAGATGGCTGCCTTCTCACGGTGGCCTCACATGGCTTTTCCTCTGTGCTATCAGGAAGGTGCTCTGGTGGCCCTTCTCCTTGTGAGGACACATGTCCTGTTGGATTATGACCTTATGATCTCATTTAACCTAACGATCTCCTAATTTAGGGACCTGTCTCCAAATGCACTCACAGCGGGAGTCAGGGCTTTAAAAATGGATTGGGCGGGGGAGAGCCACGCAGCTCCTTCCACACAGGGCTCCTTAAAAGGAACACTCCCAGCCCAAGCCTACCCCAGGCTGCAAAGAGCCCGGAGAAGCTGGGCACCCACTGTGAGCTGTGCTAACCCTGCAGCGGGGCTGGCGTGGGATCATTAATCACGAGGTTGCCACAGGGTGGAAAACGATGAGCCCTCAGATATCGCCGAAGATGAATGGGGACACTGACATGTGATTAAATTGGGATCCACCGCTGATGGCTGATGGCCCATTCCAAGTGCCAAGTGAGCACAGCCTGGCTGAACCCCTAGCATCCCCGTGGGCACCTGCCCCTCCTCCTGCCAAGGTCAAAAGATTTTCCCCTCCCACCACACAGCGTCTTGTCATCCCGGGCCCATGAGTGAGCGAGCGTGGGATGTAACAGGACCAGCGTAGGAGCTGGGAGCCATTGGGGGGGGGGGTTAATATCATTAGTCACCATTTCAGGCTGCCTGGCTCCTGTTAATCATTAATAATAATAATGAAAACTCTGAGCACTGGCTAGAGATCCTGCAGATGCATTTTCTCATTTCACATATCAAACCAGGGAAGTCAGAGTTAAATTAGTTGTCGAGGGACCCGGTTCTGGAGCAAACAGACAAAAGGACAAAGAGGAATTGATTTCTTCATTCTGCTGACCACTTTTAACTGAGCACCTACTAGTACCACATCTACCACAGTGAGAGAAAACTCACAAGGGCTTTGCCTTCATGGGGCTACATGCTACTCAGGGAATCAGATGAACAAATGAGTTCAGGGCCCAGACAGGGCCCAGTGGTAAAACGCATGCTCTGTGAGGCTGACCTGCAGGGGAAGGTTCTGGTTTTGCACCTGGAGACCTCCCTGAGTCCACTGGACATATGAATGCCCATGATCTGGGCTGGCTGACGCTGGGGCGAGTCAAAATATCAAGACCCTGTTTGGGGATGCTGTCTCTCTCTCTCACTCAAGACACAAGTTACTAAATAAACTTCAAAAGAAGCAGGTGGGATGGGAGCAGATGGTGGAGCAACAGTAAAATGCAACACTGTGAGGCAATCCTACACGGGAGTTTCTGGTGAAAAACAAAAACTAATTCGATAAGATATTGTTCTTCTTAGCATTTGCCATGATCCGATGTTAATTAAAGTGACGAGACAGAAAGCAGGAGAAGCAACTTCAGATGGGGTGGCCTTTTGGGATAAGGGACATCTGATCTGAGACCTGAAGGTGAAAGGAGCAGACCACGGCCGTAGCTGGGGGAAGAACACTAGGCAGAGGGAACAGCAAGTGCAAAAGTCCCAAGGCAGGGATGAGCGTGACATCTGAGGACCTGGAAGGAGGCTGGGGTTGACTCTGTAAAATGGGGGTGGGATGGGGATAGACAGTGGCACAGTGGTAAATGGGACACTGTGAGGCAATCCCACATGGGAAGGTTCCTGGTTCAAGTCCAGAGACCTGAGTATGCCAGGCACATACTTGCCCATGATCTGGGGTTGGCTGGAGCCGGGGGTGGGTGGAATGCCAATCTCTCCTTACTATGTCCTTTTGGTGTAATAAAAATGCACTTTTTCTGGTTCTGAGGCTATTTGTATTATGGGGAAGAGAAAGGAAAAAGAGAGACTAAAGAAGTAACCATCACCAAAATATTTTTATATCTGGATATTCAAGGCAAAGTAGTTCAGATTTATGATCTAAAATAATTAAGAGCTTGTATTTAAAAATTTTTCCAGAAAACATGTTTGCTTGCCAGAGACACAGAAAGAGAGAAGGAAAGTGAGAAAGCACCCCTATGGGAGATGACCACACTGCAATCTCTTCTCCTCCCTCTCTCCCTCCTTTTAAGGTTTTGGGCATGCATACACACGCACCTGGCATGGTTTTCAAACCACTGGGTCTAGGACTCAAACTATGAAGTCAGCCATGTGGGATCCAGCTGCCGTAGCCACCATGCCACCAGCTGGCCCAAGAGCTTGTGTCTTGATGCCAGCCTAATTCGCATCAAAATTTAATCCTGTTACTTATTACCTATGTGGACAACTAATGTTAACTTTCTGAGCCTTGATTTTTCTTTTTCACAGAAAGGGAATAATAATGTGTCTTACAGGGCTGTTATGAATATTAGTGGAGTTAATATATATAAAATACCTGGTTCAATGTAACAGTAACTGTTAACTGTCACCATCACCACCCAAACTAAGACACTAAAGTAGTGTTAAGATCATGTTTGTAAAACGTTGGCATCAGCAGCAACAGCATCACCAAGACGATCATTGTTACCATCATCACCTCCATCACCATCAACACCATCACCACTGTCACCACCATCAGCACAACCATTACTACCATCACCACTATCACTATCACCAGGATCATTACCACCATCATCACCACCATCAACACCATCACCATCAACACCATCACCACTGTCACCACCATCAGCACAACCATTACTTCCATCACCACTATCACCATCAGGATCATTACCACCATCCTCACCACCATCACCACCATCACCAACACCATCACCACTGTCACCACTATCAGCACAACCATTACTACCATCACCACTATCACCATCACCAAGATCATTACCATCATCATCACCACCATCATCACCACTGTCACCACCACTAGCACAACCATTACTACCATCACCACTATCACCATCAACAGGATCATCATCACCATTATCAACACCATCACCACCATCATCACCATCACCAACACCATCACCATCAACACCATCACCGCTGTCACCACCATCAGCACAACCATTACTACCATCACCACTGTCACCATCACCAGGATCATCACCACCATCAATACCATCACCACTGTCACCACGATCAGCACAACCATTACTACCATCACCACTATCACTATCACCAGGATCATTACCACCATCCTCACCACCATCACCACCATCATCAGTATTATTACCACCATTAAAACCATCACTGGCATTACCAAAATGATCAGTATCACCATTACCCATCACCACTATCACCATTATTACCATCATCACCCCGTCCCCATCACCACTATCACCATTACCACCATCATCACCACCTGACTAAGTGAAGTAAGCACCGTCAATGCTCATCCTTAGCCTCTCAGCACTTACCATTTCAGTGGACAGTGGCTAATTTTGAATTACCAGTATCTGTATCTCTTTACTTGAGTGCTTTTTTTGGCAGTCAAAGTCCACTACGCCTGTGCTCAGGCAGGCTGGAGGTGCCAGGGAACAAATGCCCAGCCTCCCAGGAGCTGCGTAAACACCAGCTGTCTTCTCCCTGGGTGGGCATAGCTCTGATGGACATCTACACTCTTCTCAGAGTTCCCTGGTAGAATGAGTGGCAACTGGCTTGATGGTGCAGCTTTGTCTGGGCTTCCTCCCCTTCACAGTCTCTCATCTCCACTCTCTGTGTTTCCTGGGATCACCACTAAATCTTTGCCTTGGGTTCTGCTTTTGGGTGAACCCAAACCTAAAACATTGGATTCTTGTGAGGATTCTTCCCCAGGGCAAGGGAAAAGAGAAATGGTAAAACCTGGGACCACAGGAGATGAGATACTCGGGAGGATCCCAGAGCTGTCTCTGCACCCCTCCAGCAGCTGCTCTCATAACTCCAACCCACCCAGTCTGGAATTCCCTTTCTGGCCCCTCTGCAGGTTCGAGGTATGGCCAGATTATATATGTATATATGCACACATGTGTGTGTGTGTGTATATATATATATATAGTTTAGTTAGCTTTGCAGAGGACGGTGGCAGTGACTGGTAGTGACTGGTTCACTTACTTGTTCTCTCTTCAACTCCATCACTTACATACTGTATACAAGCTTAACTATTATG
>NW_006159579.1:6185768-6190320 GCF_000334495.1 Tupaia belangeri chinensis | reverse complement strand
CCCCCCCACCGCCCTTTAACGTTCAAGCAATTTAAATATCACATTACAAAATGACAAGACTGTACAGACCCACACTGAAAGCAGGAGAGCTGTGAAAGACAGTTTTTCTTCAGTTTTTCACAGCCACAGCCTTTGTTCCCTGAAACAGAACCCCCTCATCTGGACGGATTCAGAGAGGGCAAGGGACTTGCTGGAGGTCACAGAGCCTCTAGGCTCTACACACCACAGGGCTACTTTCAAAGCAATTTTCTCCTTGGAAAAAAATCCAACTGCCTCTCAGTGGAGGTGCTGCTTTATAAATTCTCCTTAGGTCTAGAAATTGTGGACAAAACCTCATCGAAATCCACATGCTCCAAGCAGTGCAGGAATACAGCCCGCTTGGTGTAGGAGCCCTCTTGAGGGCTGAGAGGAGGTGGGGGTGAGGGCTTTGTGCTGGCGTTTGAAGGGGGGAGACAGTTCCAACCCTGTGTCCTTTTCAGAATTTGAGAAGCATTTCAGAGACTCAGACCTTCCCTTTAAGTCACTTTGCTCCAGTGCGGTGCATGAGCTCTGAGTCAGAGAAGGGGGTAGAGCGAGCCCCCGCCAGGCTTAGGTGGGGCTCTGCTTAATGACCCACTCGCCATAGGGGTTGGCACGGTACAGATCCAACAGGTATGCATCTGGGTCCAGACGATGCTCACCTGTGGGGAGAAGGGTGGAGAAGGTTGAGGGGGGTGGGCCTGGAAGACGCCCCTCACTGGAGAGTGCACGTGCCCCCAGCTATGAGCGCTCAGCTGCCATGGCTCACAGCTGCCCCCTTCTCTGGAGAACTGACCTCTGCTGAAGGAAGATGCCTCACCAGAGACATGTCCCCATCCCCAGAGGAGACCACAGCCAAAAACTGACCGCTGCAAAGGTCAGCCTTGCTCCCTCAAAAGGGAACAGGTCTTGTGGATCAGGCCAAGCTCCAGGATAAGAACCTCCTTGGCTCCTTCCCTGGCCTGGCTTTCTCAGGGAAAATGCACGTGCACTCCGGAAGCCTTTTCTCAGCCCTTGCTTCTCAGCCAGTTGGCTTTAAGTGTGGTCCCCTGACCAGCAGCATCAGCTTCACCTGGGAACTTGCTAGAAAGGTGCCGTCCCAGGGCCCTCTGCCTGTGTCTTAATGGACCTCCATGTGACTGTGAATTTCAGGGTCGTTGCCCTGGAGGATGCGGCCAGAGCAGCTGCCTATTCTTGGTTCCCACAAAGCCCCTCACAGCCGGATGTGCGTGCATATGTCCTTCCAGAACCCACAGCCCATGGGCCTGTGAGGGAGTCCTTCTTAGCAGGGGCCCCAGGGGCATCCATTTCACTGGTGGCACCGACAACCTTCCCACTAAAATCCGTCTGCCCCGCCCCCAAGCCTGAGGCCAGCTCCAGGCCACACCCCAGACTACAGAATGGATCCTAAGGCATGTCTGGGTTGACCTTGACCTCACAGCAGGTGCCACCTGGCTTCACTAGGCACAGAGGCCTGATGGGAAGGCTCAGCTCCAGGTGGACACTGGCCTCCCCCAGGACACCCATTAGGCCTTCAAGGTCAAAGAGCCGGCAGGGACCTGAGCTCTGGGCCCATCTTCTGCAGCAAACTTACTGATATTCCCTCCAACTTCATAAAGGAGGATGTGGGCCGAGTCCATGGACCTGTTGCTGCAAGACAGAGAGAAGAATGCTGCTGAAGATCCTGACAGTGGCGCTCTGCAAGGGTGATCCCCACGAGGAGGTTCTAGTTCCGCGTCCAGAGACCTCCCTGACTATGTCAGGCACACACGTGCCCATGAGCTGGGGCTGGCTGAAGCTGGTGGTGGGTCATGGCAGCTAGATCCCGTTGAGGGTTCTCTCTCACTCAGAGAAGAAAGAAGTAAACTTTTAAAAAGTATTAAAAACAGACCAACATAAAACTGCGGGCCTTCTTCTGGGGGAGGCAGTAAGACTGACAATTGCATGTGGACCCCAGACCTGGAAAGGAAAAGAGGCTCAAAGACCCTCCTCCTCCTGAGAGTGCTGGAGTCAATGAAGGAGTCGCGCTCTCAGGGTGGGGAAGAGCAGGGGGTGGCACACGTGGTAAGGGGCAGCTTGGGTGCCCCTGCCACAAGGCCCCCTCCTGCTAGGCTTCAGTGTAGAGCTGTGAGGGCAGGGGAAGGAGAGGTGACAGACAAGGCCGGGACCCTGCTGTGAGGGGCAGATTCTGAGTCAAGGCCGATTATGGGTACTGTATGAGAATGTGTAACCATACAGTTAGTGTAGGGTAATTATGGTTTTTTTTTTTTTTTTTTTTTTTTTTTTGCCATAGGCCACATGCATTCACCAAAGAGAGACAGAGAGAAGGAAAGTGAGAAATCATCCCACGAGAGGGTGGCCACACTGCAGTCCCTCTCCTCCATCCTCCTCTCGGGATTCTGGGCTTGCACAAACAGGCACCCAGAGTGAGTGATTTTCAAACCTCTGCAAATCCAGCACCTTCGCCACCACGCCACCTGCTGGCCCAGAATATTTTGGGTTCAATTCCGGGATCTGTCTCTGATTTGTTGTGTGGCCCTAGGCAAGCCTCGTCCCTTCTCCGGGCCTTCATTTTCTCGTCTGCACAAGGAGGAATGGACTGGACACGGGCTGAGGACTGAGGTTTGAGCGCCCCTCGTGGCAGCCCCACGTAGGAAGCTCCTTCTGAAGGCTCAGGCTGTCTGTGCATCCTGGGAAGGATGGCTGCATGCCAGCCTACTGGCCTTTTCGTGACGTCGGCTGTGCTGCGTTCCTGGCTGCCTCAGGACCTTTGCACACACAGTCTCCTGTGCCTGGAAGTCTGACTTCACTCCCCAGACGACACCAGGGGTCTTGTTTTACATTCGCATTCCCCGTATTTCTGAAAAAACTAATGCAGCTTGTAACTTGATATTGATTTCACAGCTACTTGGTTTATGTCTCTCTCTTCCACAGGGCTAGGCGCTAGAAGGCCAGGGCTGTCTGCTCTTTTCACTGATTTTGTGCACTCCACACAGTGGCGGGCCTACACTGCATTCACTAAATACCATTCCGATGATGAGTGAGGGCTAGCAGGCAGCATGGGGTTAGGGTACTGGGTCCCACATGGCTGACTCCACAATTTGAGTCCCAGACCCGGCAGCCTGAAAAACATACTGGGCACATATGCATGCATGCCCAAAATCCTGAGAGGAGAATGGAGAAGGGCTTGCTGCGGGGATGATGTCTCACTTGCCCTCTCTCTGTCTCTATCCAGCAAGCACACACATCCTATAGCCAAAAAAAAAAAAAAAAAGAAGAAGAAAAATAAAAGAATGAATGAATGGTGGCCATTACAATATTATTTGGAGCTGAGAAGCTCACTCTGAAGGTTCTGACCACCCAGAAAAGGAAGGCCAAGGCCAGGCCAGCAGTGTGTGCAAGTCCCCTTGCTGGCCTTTAGCTCTGAGGTGCCGCCCCTCTCCCAGGCTCACTGCTTGTCTCCTGCAGGGGAGAGGCTGCTGCCTCCCGGGGTGCCCCTTACTGTGCGAGGAGGCCGTCCTTGTCCTCACTGCCCCCTTGACCCTCAGAATCAGGGCTGGGGTGCTGTGTGAACTGCTTCAGGACGTGGGCCACTTTGGTGTTGGGGGTCAGAGGTACTCTCAGAAGGTCCTCGATAGGCCAGGCCACTTGGATCTTTGCCACTTGGGGACTCTGCAGAGAGAGAGAGACATTCATGTTCACAGGCACCGTGAATATGTACGCTTAAACACATGGATGTGTGTGCTTGCACAAGTACCCATGCAAGAAGTCACAAAGTGTGCATGCACACATACACACACGTGCGCACGCACGCACAACCAGAGGCTCGGGCACAAGTCATACACACACGTCCCTCCCCTGATATGTGCAGATGCAGACAGACACAGAAACATGCCTGCATACCCGTGCTCACGCTCATGCACACAGCAGGAGTGCACGCAATGGCCTGCAAACACATGCACGTGGGTTTACATCAAGACTGGCCTCCCACCACACCATCCACAGGCAGGTCCCTCCTGGCAGATTTCTCTCCCCTGGGCTGTAGAGAACTGTGTTCAGGACTCCTCTCAGGCACTGCCCTTCCCGGCTTCTACCCACCCCTCTCCACCCAAATCACCCACAGCCACCAAAGCCCCCACTTTCCCAACTCGGCCAGGCACGCAATGTGGCGGGGAAGATGACCTCCAGAAGTCTCCTCACAGCCCAGGTCCTATTGGCTCTCTGTCACCTCCCCGTCACCTCCCACATTTCTGCGGCACCTCTTTCTCACTCTCTGTGATAGGACCTGGGCGCCCCCTCGTGGCCACAGTTGGCCGATCCCAGCAGCTGGACGGTGAGTGCCTGGAAAATGGCGATGGGACCTGCCCCGGGGGCCTCCCGCAGTCTCCGATCCAGTTCTCCAGCCGCCAAGTGGGTAGGGGACACTCACCGCCTCGGGGCCGTCCACCGCCTTGTCCCTGTCTGCGTGTATCCTCCGCAGCCAAGTCTTGAGGCCGCCATCGCAGAGCTGGGAGCGCCGGCCACTAATGTCATT
>NW_006159579.1:6176849-6185570 GCF_000334495.1 Tupaia belangeri chinensis | reverse complement strand
AGAGGCTTGGAAATCCGCATTTGCTGAACTTGGGACTGATGCACTAGTTTGGTGGGAGCAGGGGCCCCTCAGAGGATGCTGGAGGAGGGACTCAGAGCAGAGCCCACCCTGAGGTTTCCGTGCACAGAGGCTGGGGGGCCCTGCACCTGCTGTGGGATGGCTGGTCTCCGCACACTCAGGCCTGGGAGGCCCCAAGAACACACCTGGAGGGGGCTCTGGCTCTGAGAGAATCGCAGAGACCTGCAGACCAAGCCCAGCCCCTCCCTGCAAAGAAGTGGCCTGCGTGGCAGCCATGCACGTGCGGCTTGTGTTCACAGGACTCCCTGGGGCTGGAGGGCTCAGTGCACTGCCCCTTTTCCACTACCGTCCACCTGCTTCGCCCTCCCTCTCAGCACACCCTGTGCCATCCTGCTGCCGCCACAGAGGAGGGCTCTCTCCCTGCTCTACCCCTCCCTCTGCTGTCGCTGTTACTCAGGGCAAAGCTCACAGGGACCTCTGTTAGTCTTGGGCAGGCCCAGGTTTCTGAGTCTCAGGGCTGGGGCTCTCTCAGTATGTTAAAGTTTCAAGGGAAGGAACTCCTTATGGATGCTCAGGGAGCAGCCAGCCACCCCTGGGGTGGGGGGGAGAGGCTGAAAGGCCGAGGGCTAGCTGAGAGGGGTGGCGGTGGGAACAGAAGGTGCACTCCTTGCACACTAAGGCAGGGGACCCTGGCTTGTACACAAGGTCCATAGAGATCCCTGAAGAGACACAACTAGGGATGTACAAGGACAGGCCTGGGCTCCCAGATGCCCCGGGAATCGCCCTCCCCGCCTGCTCCCCAGGCCCAGCACTCACTGTCCAGAGCAGGTCCTGGTACTGCACCATCATCTGCACCACCTCTGCCGCCCCCTCTGCCAGCTGCTTCTCCTTGCCCTTGAGGAGTCTCGGGAGGCGCCCTTGGTGCAGGAAGAGATTAGGTGCCATCACCGTGGAAACGTTCCACAGAGTCATCTTGTTGTGCTGTTCCCGGGCCACCACCTTCCTGAGGAACTCCAGGAGTGCCTGGAAAGGGCACAGAACCATGGAAACCTCAGCGCCTCCCTGGTACCTTCCTGCTTCCCCAGAAAACCCCCAGGCAAGACACGGGCACCCCGGGAAGGAGCCAGAGGCGAGGCAGGCAGAGGAAGCAGTTTCGGTTTCAGCTTGGCCTCCAGCCCCACTCGATGACCTACTCTGCCAAATGTGACCAAAACCTCGTCCCTTCCCTGCACCCTCAAGATCAGTGAGACATTGGGCCAGGCTTCGACTTCCAGGCAGAAAGTGCCCCAGGTCTGGAAAGCAGGACTATTCTTGTGAGCAAGGAGCCCGAATCTACCCAAAATGCAAAGGAATGATAGGGAAGGAGAGGTTCTGGGAAAGAAATGGGGGAAGGTGATCACAGCTGCTATTTACTAAGTATTCTTTGTGTCTGGTCCTTTTGTTAGCATCTTGCATGCATTTATAATAATCTTCAATCCTCACAGGGATTCTGTAAGGTAGGCGTTTACCAGTGTACCCATTTGACGCAGAAGGAAACTTTCTTGGAGAATATGCCTAGGGCCACATAGCCCATAGAGCAAAGCGAGGTGGGAGCATGAAGGATCAAAGGGTAAATGGATGGATGACAGGAGGGTGGACAGGTGGGAGGAAGGAAAGCAGGAAAGAAGATGAATGGATAGATGGAAAAGAATGGATGGATGGGGTCCAGCAGGTGGTATGGTGGTGAAGGCACTGGACTTCCATGTGAGGTTGACCATAGTTCAAGTCCCAGGCCCAGCAGCTTGAAACTCATGCCAGGCACATGTGCATGTGTGCCCAAAGTCCTGAGAGACTAGAGAAGGGATTGTGGTGTGGCCATACCCCCTGGGGTTGATTTCTCACTTTCTCTCTGTCTGTCTTTGTGTGTGTCTCCAGTGAGCAAATATACCCCTATTGCAAAAATCTCTCTCTCTAAAAAAAGAGAAAGAAAGAAAGAAAGAAAGAAAGAAAGAAAGAAAGAAAGAAAGAAAGGAAGGAAGGAAGGAAGGAAGGAAGGAGAATGGACGGGTGAATGGAGGGAGGAAAGAAGAACGATGGATGGATGAAGAGAAGGAAGATAGAAAGGATGACTAGAAGGAGGTGAAGAAGGAAGGAGATGAGTGGGTGGATGGATGGGTACAGATGGAGAAAGGAAGGGAAAGGATGGCTAGAGGGAGGAGGGAAGCAGGAAGGACCCTCAGCATGGCTCTGTGATGGCCAGCACTGAGCCCGCCCCTGGCATAGCTGTTGAATGAACAAGCAGTTTGGAGCCCTGACTGGAGCATGGCACCTCACAGGTGCATGGTGGACACTGATTGATAAGAGAATGAATGGATGGATGGATGGATGGAGGAATGAATGCTGCAGTGGATCCATAGGACAAATGCTGTGAGCAAATGCTGACTGTGGTGTGTGCTGAGACGATATAGCGGAGGCAGCTCGAGGGAACTTTTACCTTCAGGGCATTTCTGTTGGGCTCTGGGAGGAGCAAGATGAGCAGGTGAAGCGCCTGTAGTCGCTGCTTCAAGTCCGGAATGTCTGTGGGGAGAAGGCGGCTCAGGGACTCTTCCACGCTGGGTCTGGCTTTGTCATAGGGAAGGATCAGAGTTGGAAAGTCCAAGAACAGCCAGGAACCCCTTTTCACAAGTCGTGGGACTTCCCAGCCTTGTCAGCTCAACAGCGCCCCAACCAGTGCTGGTGAGCAGGCTCGGCGCCTCTACTTTGTGAGTAAAGGGTAGATACTACATGTGTGCGCGTGCATGCTGAGTACGTGCACGTACATGCACACGCACCCAAATACGCAATCTGAGAACTACAGCCCGGGGTCAGAAATGCAGAAAGCCAGCAAAGCACCTTTGGGAGGGGGGATGGCTAGCTTCACCGTCCTGGTGAGAAGGTTTAATGTAATCTCTGTTTTGAGGGCTAGAAGGAAAAGTTGTCCCACACCAGGGTCAGGATCTCCAGGAAGAAGAGGGAAACAATAGTTACAGAATTCAAAGAAAGAGTTCACCAGAGCCAGCCCGAACCCATCAGCAGAGGGCTAGCTGGGGCCTGGGGATAGCTGCAAGGATGACAGAGGCTGAGCTCACAAGCATTTGTGCCATGGATCCACTGCAGCATTCATTCCTCCATCCATCCATCCATTCATTCGTTCTCTTATCAATGTCCACCATGCACCTGTGAGGTGCCGTGCTCCAGCCCAGAGGCCTGTGATATGGGAGGAAGGAAGCAAGCAGGGTCACACACTTCGGATCTTACAATACCAGGGTAAGGCCGGTGTAAACAAAGAAATAAGGAAATGAACACCTCAAGGTACCCATTTGCCAATAAAGAAAACAACACAGTAACACAGGTATCCTGCCTATGCGAGGGAGGGAGGGCTCCTCAGAAGCTCAGCTGGCTGTCAGCCAACATCTGAATGGCCAGGAAGTGGCCAACCTGGGGAGGAGACAGTGGGCTCTCTGGCCACAGAGGTGCCGGTGCAGAGCCCAGCGCACAGGACAGCATGGCAGGATGGTGAAGGAGGGCGCCAGGTGGTGGAGCAGAGCAGGCAGGGCTGGACAGAGGAAGAGGCCCTGGTTGGGGCTAAAATCTTATTACAGGTGCATCGCAGAGGCAGGAGGCAGGGCAATGATGTGGTCCAGTGTGGGTTCTAAAAGAGCTGTGAGAAGCAAAGCCTGGACCAGGACCTCTCAGGGTCCCCACCCTCGGGCCTGAGAGTGGACACTAGACTGCCTGAGCCCAGAGCTTTTTGGAGAGATTGAGAAAAATGGAAAGAGAAGAAAAGAATATTTCCAAGTCTCAAGTGTACTCTCAGGCAGGTTGCTTTCTTCTTTTGAGAAAAATAAAGTGACCCAGTTCCATGTCTGCATGCTGTGACATGTGAAGAAGTCCAGGCAGGAACATGTATCCACAGAACATATAGACAGAGAGAGGGGTCTGTGCAATGCTTGCCGACTTGCTGATGAGCACGCAGGTGGACAGGACCACGCGTGTGCCCACGGACACAGATGAATCTGATATGCTCAGCCCTGTGGATATCAAGAAGAGAAGGAACCTGGTCCTCTGGTTCATGTGAGGTCTGATAAGGTCTCTTCGCCTCGTTGTCTCACTTGACATGTCACATACACGTGCATGCATACATGCAGATGTGCGTACCTGATACCACACACATATGTGGGCAGGCATACATATGCACACGTGTACCAACACAGACACACATGAGCACATTTCCCCCTGTCTGCTCAAGAGCACAGAGAAGAGACATCCTGGGAACAGGAAGTCCTGACTCCCACCACTTCCCCTCTCCCCCAGGCTAGTGGCATCATGCTCTCCTCTCCACGGGTGAAGCGGTTGGAGTTCACTCACTGGGCACCACAGCGAAGGCCGGGAGATACTCAGCAGTGAGCAGGGGCACTGGCAGCTTCCGGATGAACCTTTTGAGCAAATCGGATGCGTCGTTGTGATGAACCCCGTCCCAGCTGAAAAGGCCAGCGTAGAAGTCTCTCTCCAGCTGCTGTTCCAGCCCCTGCAGGAAGGAGGGGCCCTGCTAAGAAGCTGGCCCCAGGCTCCAGCTCGAGCTGCTCTATGGCTTCCCTGGGCCTCAGTTTCCTTGTCTGTACCATGTAACCCTATGAGGATTAACTGGCTACGTGAGTCCCTGAGCGTGGGGCTCCACTCGGTAAATGTCCAGACCCCCACCCTCAACCACCGTGCGGTTTTGTGCCGTCTCCACTCTTGGCAACTCTCTTGGAATTCCATGACTCATAGGGAGACCAAAGACAAGACAACAGCAAGCCCCAAAGGGACCCTCTCCCAGCTTAACACGCACCGGCGGGCAAGGGGAAGGGCAGTCTCACCGAGGGGGAGCCAGCCCTTACCTTGACTCTGGCCTGCGATCCGGGCACCCTGAGGATGCCTTCTGCGTCCAGCCCTCTCTTCTCCAAACAGGACAGCAGCTACCAGAGAAAGACACTAACATTTACGTCAGCAGCCATTGAAGAACGCGATGCAAACTGTCTTCTGTGAAATCCAGGAAGAGGAGACCACCAGGAGAAAGGTTTCTTTCAAATAATAATGTTAACTGTTTTTTTATTTTTGGAGAGATTTTCACTGTAGGGCGCGTGCGCTCACCAGACAGACAGAGAGAGACATAGAGACAGAAAGCGAGAAATCACCCCCCAGGGGGGATGGTCACGCCACAATCCCTTCTCCTCCATTCTCCTCTCGGGATCTTGGGCATGCACGCGCACGCGCCCGGCGTGAGTTTTAAGCCACCGGGTCCGGGACACGAACCGCGGTCAACTACGTGGGAGTCCAGCGACATAGCCATTACGCTAACTGCTGGTTCCCATGTTAACTGTTTTGACCATGTCCATAAGCTGAGTATTGTACTGAGAGCTTCATATGCACCTTCATATTTTAAAATAACGTTTATTTCATGAGCGAGAAAGAAAGGGAGAGAGAGAACAAGATTGGGGCCCCCGACAGGGTCTTGTCCTGCTGCAGTCCACCCCAAGACTCCTGGATTGCGAGCATCCCTGGTGTGTTCAGGTTGCCCTGAAAGCCTAAACCCAGGCTTTCCACGCGGCTTCAGCATAGGGCAGTGACACCACTGCAGCGAGCCCACTTTTCTCATTGACTCATTAGTAAGAGAATACAGTCATTACAACCTCACTTTACAGAGTTAGAAGTGAGGGTCACCTAAATTCATAAGTCATTACAACCTCACTTTACAGAATTAGAAGTGAGAGTCACATAAGTTCATAAGTCTGTCTCAGGTCTCTGGACTAGCAAGTGGTGGACATAGAATTTGAACTCAGGCCTCACTGATTCTGAAGTCTACACATCTTTACCCCTGTGCCAGGCATCTCCCAACAGTGGTGCCTGAAACCAGCCTCTCAAGGGCTGAATGAGCCCAAACTGGGGACGACTTACAGCTTGGAGCACAAGCGGGACCCGTGTGCCAGGGAGGACTTTGTGGTCAGCTTCCAGCAGGCTGTCGAGAGGTACACCAAAAAGGCGAGTTTCTGCAGAAAGTCAAAGGGCAGAAGGTGCATTTTGCTTCTGGAATGACAATTGGGCTCCAGCCTTCACAATCTCCTGGGCGACTAGAATCAGGCTCGCTGAGCTCTCTAGAGACATTTGGCTCAACCCAAATGTCTCCACATCTCTTGAGCAGAACATTTGGCCTCAGCAATAATGAAAATGTTAGCTATGTCATGGAGCAAAAAATCTCAGCTGGGTAAAGAGACATTGAAGGAACATTTGCTACTGCCCCAGGGAGCAATACATAACAGCAGTCTAGGGTAGAGGGCAGCTGCAGGGATTGACCAAGACCCTAACAAATGTATTTCCCAGGTCTTTTTTTTTTTTTTTTTTTTTTTAAGAGATTTTTTTCACTATAGGGCGAGTGACACCACTGCAGCGAGCCCACTTTTCTCATTGACTCATTAGTAAGAGAATACAGTCATTACAACCTCACTTTACAGAGTTAGAAGTGAGGGTCACCTAAATTCATAAGTCATTACAACCTCACTTTACAGAATTAGAAGTGAGAGTCACATAAGTTCATAAGTCTGTCTCAGGTCTCTGGACTAGCAAGTGGTGGACATAGAATTTGAACTCAGGCCTCACTGATTCTGAAGTCTACACATCTTTACCCCTGTGCCAGGCATCTCCCAACAGTGGTGCCTGAAACCAGCCTCTCAAGGGCTGAATGAGCCCAAACTGGGGACGACTTACAGCTTGGAGCACAAGCGGGACCCGTGTGCCAGGGAGGACTTTGTGGTCAGCTTCCAGCAGGCTGTCGAGAGGTACACCAAAAAGGCGAGTTTCTGCAGAAAGTCAAAGGGCAGAAGGTGCATTTTGCTTCTGGAATGACAATTGGGCTCCAGCCTTCACAATCTCCTGGGCGACTAGAATCAGGCTCGCTGAGCTCTCTAGAGACATTTGGCTCAACCCAAATGTCTCCACATCTCTTGAGCAGAACATTTGGCCTCAGCAATAATGAAAATGTTAGCTATGTCATGGAGCAAAAAATCTCAGCTGGGTAAAGAGACATTGAAGGAACATTTGCTACTGCCCCAGGGAGCAATACATAACAGCAGTCTAGGGTAGAGGGCAGCTGCAGGGATTGACCAAGACCCTAACAAATGTATTTCCAGGCTTTTTTTTTTTTTTTTTTTTTTTTTAAGAGAGGTTTTTCACTATAGGGCGTGTGCGCTCGCCAGACAGACAGAGAGACAGACAGAGAGACAGAAAGCGAGAAATCACCCCCCAGGGGAGATGGTCACGCCGCAATCCCTTCTCCTCCATTCTCCTCTCGGGATCTTGGGCACGCACGCACACGTGCCCGGCATGAGTTTTAAGCCACCGGGTCCAGGACACGAACCGCGGCTGACTACGTGGGAGTCCAGCAACATAGCCATTACGCTAACTGCTGGTTCCCTTCCCCAGGTCTTTTCAAGCATCCTAGCTTGAGATCTTCTCACGTGAACTCCTTCCATATTTTCTCTATAACTTCTTTTTCTCTTCACCAGCATGCCTTTACCATCCTTCAACCCACTAGGCCCCTTTTGTCTTAAAAAAAAAAAAAGTTACAATGCATAATGCTGACAATGATGCTGTGAGATGAAAACTTTCATAAATTACCCAACGACACTATTTATCAAGAACTTAACCAGCAAGTATATCCTAAAATAACCCAAGACACATTTAAACAGCAATACAATTATGTTTTATAGTAGAAAAACATAAAAATAATAAATGTCCACTAACAAGAAAGTGGTTGAATATATTAGGATACAGCCATAAGGAGGATAGTACTGCGACTAAAGACTGTTTTCAAAGCTGTCATAAACGATACCATTGTTTCAAAGGTGTTACCCTCCTTGTCACATTTACATTGCCATGCAAATTCATAGTTCTTTCCACTAGGGGGCAGAGTGTACCCCTCACCCTGGCTTTGGGCGCCCATGTGAATAATTCGGAGCAATGGCATGATGACCTATGCCATGCCAGCAGGGGCTTAACATGCGCTGCGTGGGAGGTTTTGCTCTCTGTGTTCAGCCACTGCCATGAGAACATGCACCAGATGGCCTCGGCTCCCAGAGGACAAGAAGCCTGTGAAGCAGGATCCAGCCAACAGTTTGGAGCCAAGCCCAGCCTAGATCAGCCATGCAACCCCAGGGTTACCCTCAGGCATGTGAGCAAGAGGAACAGATTACTAAGTCATTGACTATGGGGTTGTTCGTTATGTCGCATTTGCATGGCAGTTGCTGAATACAATAACCGAGACAAGCCGTACTTCTATAATATTAAGTGAAAAAGGATATTTTCGCACATAAGTGGAATTCATTAAAAGTTAATAGGGCTTATATCTGACTTGGCTTATATTTTTTCCTTTTGTGTTTTACTGTTTTCCAAATCTCTTACAATGAGCAGGAATTGTTTCCATATGCAAAATATATAAAATATATACATATGTATATATTTGATAGAAAGTGGACGAATATGGAAGATCTGTTTCTGAGTGAAGCGAGTCAGGCTATGAAAGAGAGACACTGTATGTCTCCCCTTAACATATACCGACTGTCAGCACTCTATGGCAGAGACTGAAAGACTGGAGGGCATACAAACAGTAAAAACTGTTATGGACCCTAGAGCCAGAGTGGAAAGACTGGG
>NW_006159579.1:6162259-6176836 GCF_000334495.1 Tupaia belangeri chinensis | reverse complement strand
CACGTGGGGTAAAGTCTCTTTAAAATCTAAATGACGTATAGTGATTAAATGTATAAATAATAATTTAAATTAATAAAAATTATTTTTAAAATAAATTTATATATATTATATATAAAAGCAGAAGAAATACAGAAGCCAAGCGCGTTTGGGTGGGAACATGCCCGGGAAGCTCCCTGGAGGAGTTGGCCAGGACGCTGGCCACAGGGAAGGTCCGGGGCTGGGCTGGCTGACCTGCTGCCTTCCACTTGCACACCTTGCTCCTCTTCAGGTCCAGTCCCAGGACGTCACAGAGCGCGGTCAGCTCTATGAGGGCCAGCGAAGGGATCTTCCTCATATCCTCCAGGGACAAGTCTCCTATCCTTGTCACTCCGAGTCTGCCTTTGGGGATTCTGAACTTCTAGAGAAGGAAGTGAAGACAGTGTCTCAGGCCATGTGTCTGATGTGTATACGGAGGCTCCCCTGCCCCGCCAGGCACTTAGGCACGAGGAAGACAGAGTGGATAAGAGCAGAGGAGAGAGGAGCTGTGGATTCCATCCTGGACTCGAGAACGTTCGGAGCCTCAGATGACCATTCTGTAGCCGTAAAGCAGTGCCCGCCCCTTCAGGGCTCTGTGGGGTGAGATGAGCTGATGGGTCCACAGAGCTTAGCACAGTACATGGCACCAGGCACAGAGCGAGGCCAGGACACAGAGGCTGCTTTTACTACCTGCATTATAAGAGGGACTTAGGGGGGAACCAGCAGGCGGTGTGGTGGTAAAGGCTCTGGACACTCCCACATGGCTGACCACGGTTTGAGTCCCAGACCTGGTGGCTTGCTTTCTCACTTTCTCTCTTTCTGTTCAAATTTAAATAAATGAATGAATAAATAAAATAAAATAATTCTTAAAAAGAAAAAAAGAGGGACTAGAAGAGAGGAGTCATCCCATGGGCTTCCTGTCATTGCTTCTATTCTTGTCCTTTGTCCCTCTCCCTCATTCCATCTGTCCTTTTACCCTTGGCCATGCCACCCACGGTCACCTCGCTCTGAACCAACCAAATAGTAACTGAAAAATAAGAGCTCAACTGTGCCATCTAGAGGCCATACTGGGGAACCTCGGGCTACTCCTGGTACTCCTGTTAGAAAACAGCAAGATTGACAGCTTTGCCCAGTGTGACCTGAGGGACCCAGCAGATTATCCTTCAGTACCCACATGAGTGCCCCCAGGGAGAGTAGCAGGCTGTGGCTACATTTAATAATGTTATAGTTAGAATATAGCGTAATGCTTGGTACGTGAGCTATCACACTTCCCGGGTTCAAATTCCGACTTGACTTAGGAGTTCAGGAGAATAATTTTAGTTGTTTGTTGGTTTTCTCATCTGAAAAATGGGACTAACAACATTTCTAATTCGTAGGGCTGTTGGTGAGATTCAACTCAATAAAGCATATAAAACATGCTGTCAGACATGCAGTAATTGATAATTATTAACTATCACTGTTTTCTTTTAGTTTATTTACACAATCACCACCCACATAACTGTATAAGACAAAATCATGCATGTAAATATTTGGTATAGGGCCAGCAGGTGGCAGAGTGATTAAGCCCCTGGACTCCCACATGGCTGATTGCGGTTCAAGTCCTGGACCTGGTGGCTTGAAATACACTGGGCACATGTTTGCACATGCCCTAACTCCTGAGAGAAGAATTGAGGAGAAGGGATCGCAGCGAGGCCATCCTGCCTGGGTAGGACCGGGGATTTCTCACTATCCCTCTCTATGTATCTGTCTATTTTTCATTCTCTCTGGCAAGTGCATGTGCAATATGGCAAAAATCTAAGAGAAAAAGAAACACTTGCATAATGCCTGGTCAGCATTGAGAGGTCAGTCTGTTATATCGCTGGCATTATTAGTTATCAGATCATTCGTAGTGTAATGGGAGAACAACCAAAGGGGAAAGATGGGTTGAGAATGAATGATCTCTGACACTGTAGGAATAGAAACTCGTGCAAAAATCTCCCTGCTGCACCATGGTTATGTCAGACGTTACTTCTGGGAGGAACCAGGCGACGAGTACAAGGGAACTGTACTCTTTTTGCAGCTTCTTGTGTGTACAATATTATTTCAAAATGAAAAGCTTAAAAGTAAATTCCATTAGAATGAATGAAAACACTTTCACATTGAAACAGAAGTTATTGCAGGGTGTTGGGGGCAGCTTTCTTAAGCATAAAGCGTAGTGGTTACTGGGGGAGGTTTGGAGACAGGCTGCCAGGATTCCAGCAGATGGCAAAATGGCTACGTCACTGGACTCTCACGTAGTCAACCATGGTCTGAGTCCTGGACCTGGCTGCTTAAAATTCATGCTGGGTGGTGTGTGTATGTGCCCAAAATCCCAAGAGGAGAATGGAGGAGAAAGGATTGCGATGTGGCCATCCCTCCTGAGGGATTTCTCACTTTCTGTCTATCTGTCGGGCGAGCACACACACCCTATAGAAAAAATCTCCCTCAAAAAGTAAATAAATAAAGTGGGGTCGCAATGACAGCACTCATCCCCTAGGACCAGGTGAAGGGACGAAGCTAGTGCATGGCAGCTCAGAAACCACGCCCAGGCCCAGAGCAGCCCTCAGCACAGTGTCACCCAGGGTCACCCAACTGCATCATCATGGGGTCAAAGAAGAGATTCTTCCTTTCGTACTGACAGGACCTGAGAAAGATGACAGCCCATGAAAGAAGTCAGAACAGTGGTCACCCTGGGGAGAGGAGGCCACCAGGGAAGGGCAGGGGGAGGCTTTGGTGAGGAAGGAAGTTTCTCTATTTTGACTGGATGGCGGTCACACAGGGGCACACATCGCTGTGTGTGGTAAATTCCTGGGCGCCTTACTGTGAGTTATGCTCCATGCTCAGACACCCACAAGGAAATGACTGCGTCCGCCGTGCCAGGACCAATGATCATTTGAAGAGAAAATATGAAACAAAACAAAAATATAAAAAAACCTAGAAAGTTAGGTCTCTCTTGTACCAAACACCCAAATTAAGCTTAAAAATAACTGAAGGCCAGCAGGTAGCATGGTGGTTAGGGTGACTAGACTCCCACCCGGCTGACAGCGACTCGAGCCCCAGACCCGGTGGCTTGCAAAATCACACCAGGCATGTATGTGTGCCCAAAATGCCCAGAGGACAATGGAGGAGACGGGACTGCAGCATGGCCATCCCCTTGGAGGGTGATTTCTCACTTTTCCTCTCTCTGTCTCTCTCCTCTCTGGTAAACACAGACACCCTATGGCAAAAACCTAACAGAAAGACAATTAGAAAGGCATACTTCAGTGGACAGTTGCCAACCTTCTAGATAAGGGAAGACTTTTGAAAGATAAAAGCAAGGAAGAAGAACAGCAGTGAACTACGGGTGGGACTTCTAGACCGGAAGCTCCCTTCTGCCCTTCTCCCCAGCCCTTGGCACCCAGCAGTCACCAGGTCAGTATTTGTGGTAAGAATCAAATGAATGAATGATTCAGTGACTGTCACACTGGGTGCTTGGCAGCCCGGAAGGTGTGGGGAGGGCCCACGACCAGGCCTGGCCACCAGGCAGGCAGTGTCCTCACCGGCAGGGCGCCCCTGTCCCAGGCACAGGCGCCTCCCGGCAGTGGCCTGGCCCTCTGCAGGAGTGCAGCAGCTTGTTCCGAGTAGGCGGAGTCCATATTGAAGGCTTCCTCCCTCCCAGCCTGCTCCTGCGGCCCCCAGGGCTCTGCTGCTGCTGTTGCTACTGGGGAAACAACACAGAGAGGCAGTTAGGACTGACTGCCAGGGAGCTAGTTCTTGGGCTCAGGGCTCAGGCCTTTACCCCCAAGAACAAGTCCGGGGTTCAAGATCAAAGCCCCAGGATCAAACCATTAGGCTTAAGGCTCAGACCTATTGCCCCGGGAGTGATTTCCTAACTAAGGCCCATGGGCCTGATGGCAGTAGCCCACTGAAGGACCCAGCTTATCCCCTCAGGGCTGCTTCCTGCTGCCCTTGAGCCAGGAAGGCAAAGAGCCCTCAGGAAGAAGGAAATGCTCCGAGCTCTGCACCTTCTCTCACTTTAAGGGGCAGCCCCTTTACAGCCTGGAGGCCTCCCCAGGCCCTGGAGAATAAAGACCACTTACCTGGAGGGGATGGAGGAGCCCCGGAACTGAGCTGGGTCCATTTCATACCTGAGTCCCCATTCTCAGAAGATACTTCCTGTGTAAATTCCAGATAGTTGTCAATTAGTCATGTAGGCAGCAGAGGGTACTGGACCATCCCTGGGAGATGGCCATTCACGACACCACCTTTTCAGCCGGAGCAGCGGAAGCTCGGAGGGACCACCTGACTTTCCCACAATCCCACAGCTGCTAAGTGGGGGAGTGGGCAATGGGGGCCAGGTCTGTCTGCCTCTGATGCCTCTCTTTTTTAATAATCTTTTGAGGGACCAGCAGATGGTGTAATGGTTCTGTCACTGGACTCCCATGTAGTCGACTGTGGTTCAAGTTCTGGACCCAAAGGCTTAAAACTCACCCCAGGTACACGTGCTTGCTGTCCAAAATCTCAAGAGGAGAATGGAAGAGAAGGGATTGCAGCATGGTCATCCCCCCCCACCCCAGGGAGTTATTTCTTGCTTTCTGTTTCTCTGTGACTGTCTCTTCGGTAAACACACACCCTCTAGCAAAAATCTCTCTCTCTCAAGAAAATAATAAGCTTTTGATCTCTTTTTTAAAAAAACTATTTATTATTATTGTTATTATTTGCTGTAGAGCACATTTGTTCACCAGAGAGAGAGGGAGAGCGAGAGAAAGAGGGAAAGTGAGAAAGCAAGGCACCAGGTCCAGGACTCCATCGTGGTCAGCCATGTGGGAGACCAGTGCCTTACCCACCATGCCAGCTGTTGGCCCGTGTCTATTGTTTTAATCACTGTGTTCTGCTACTTCGCATGTATGCTAAGAAAGAAGATGCACACCTGTCAAGTGTCAAGTACCAGCAGGTATACAGGTGATGATAAAATGTCCTATAATTGTGTAGACTGCCATTATACAGAGGGGCCCGCCAAGTCACGGGGGTGACAGGCCCATACGCATTGGTGTGCATAGCAGACAGACCTAGATGCAGCATGGGGACACTGGCATGCAGGGAGACGCCTGTGTGCAAGCCTGCTCACTCCACCCACACATGTGAATGTGCACGTGTGATGCATGTGATACATGACACAGCCCTGCAGCGGGACCACTGCACAGTCCCCAGGCAGACAGGGCCCTGTAGGGCCCCTTAGGCTGTTTTACTCACCCCTGAACCGAAGACCCCAAAGACGTCCCTGACATCTCTCACAGGTGCCTTGTGTCGTCTTCGGGCTGAGCGGGCACAGATGTCCAGCCGACGGCACACTGCGGACACCTGAGTCCGTGTCAGAGTGGACAGGAGCCCCCGGTGATCACAGTTCAAGCCGAGGCCACCAAGGAGACCCAACAGGCCAGTGTCCTGCAGCCACTGGGACTCTGCTTCCCCTTCTGCCAACAGAGAGAGAACACCCAGGTGAACACGCAGCTCCACGCTCAGTCACACACGTTAACCAGACCCTGTGTGGAGGCCACGTGGATGCAGGGGCCTCTGCCTATCTTGTGTGAGACCCATTAACACCAACCAGAATCTTCTTGGGAGAAGACTTAACAAGGCTCTGAGAACTCGGGGGGTACCGATGTTGTTAGCCAGTATCTGGATTTGGACCTGTAATAGTCACTCCTGTGGAAATAGAGCAGGCGGTGGAAGGGCCCTGAATGTTCTGACTCTAGAATACAGCAATGAGCTGTCTATACCTCCCATATCTGGCAGAGACCATCAAGCGTTACACAGGCCCAGCTGTGCAGTTAAACTGCTGGTGTCCCCTTGGGAAGCCACCTCTATCAAAGACTTTCTGTTGGAATGGTCCCTTCAACTGGGCTTCATGAAGAAACTGCCATGGTCCTATAGGAAAACCACTAATGCAAACAGTAGGGCCATGTCGAGACTGCAGGATCCTGGGCCCCATCTCCAGGGATCCTGTTCCAGGAGTTCAGGCCCAGGCCTGAGGATCTGCACTTGAAACACCTTCTCCAGATTGTTCTAATGCAACGGGGGCTTCAGATCACACCTGAGAAACATCAGCTTTATGGTGGGTCAAGTGGACAGGAGTCCCTGGAAGAAGTCGTACCCATGTGAGAGGACTGGAGGGCTGTATCTAGCTGTGTCCAGGATTGGCCTAGTTAGTCAATGAGGTGCTGATAGTTTCAAAACCCTCCCATCACCTGCTTTTATGGTTGCTTGGGTTGTGCAAATAGCCAAACATGGAAGTCCTTCCCACCGTTTTTCCTGTATCGGGCAAGTAGAACAAATGCCTCCAGGGCAGCCCCAGCTGTGTGGGTGCACCCCTAAGTCATGACTGGTGGGGGCACCGATTCTATCCTGAAGCCAGGACTTCTTTCATTTGAACAGGATCCTTTCCATATGTCAGTGTTTCCTCAAGTGTAGAGAGTCACTTACTACCCGTATCATCTTTACCTGGCTCTAACTACTCTGTACACTCATTTACCAGACATTCTTCCCTAATCATGGCTGCATTTCTACTTAAATCTATTTTTTAAAAGAAACAGTATCACCATCATAAATGGAGCCTCCAACATCACCCGTCGTTAGTAGAAGTTAGCAGGAAAAGTAAGTATTAGCAATCTTAGCTCCAATTCACACAGAGGCTCCCTCTGCCTTATGAGTCTAAAGAAATATCTGTTTTTATTTAGTTGTTCAAAGAGCCTTCTCCCTTTCCCGCTCTGACTCCAATTCCTCTGTTTTGCTTGAAATTAGATTGCTGGCCATGTCACAGTGCCAGGCAGGGTGCCTGAAGTGGAAGGCATCTACTAAACCCACCTCTCCTATCACCAGGGATTTGCATTCCACACTTGAGACATCACAACAGGTCATACAGCCCTTAGGGGATCTGAGCCACCCCTATGGCCTGTGCAGTCAACCATGGCTAGCACAGCTGAATTATGCCCTTTGCATTTCCTCATTTGCTGAACAGTAAGGATAGAATGTGCTTGTCCTAGCCACTGAGAACACAGTTGTGACAATGGCCTCGTGGAAGTTACGTTCTAGTTGGGGACCCAAACAAACGTGCAAAAAACAAAAACAAAGCCAAAAAAAAAAAAAGAAAAGGTAGTGTCACGTAGTGATAACTGCTATAGTGACAAAGAAGTTAGAGAGTGACAGAGGCAGGGGTGTTATTTCATATGCAGAGGTTGGCAAAGATCTTTCTGAGGAGGTGGCAATCAGCCTAGGACTGACGAGAGAACAAACCATGCAGACAGCTGGCAGAAGAGCACTCCAGGCAAAGGGAGCAGTAAGAGCAGAAGACCTGGGGCAGAGCTGTGCTTTCATGGTCTAAGGAGGCCCCAGGGCAGGAGAGTTACAGAATGCCAGGCTAGAAGGAGATGAGGCTTGTGAGCTAAGATGCGGTGGTTTAACCATGTGTCCCCAGATTCTCTGACTCTCACTTCATGGAGAGGTGGCGTCTTCTTCCCTTCCCTCTGAATACAGGCTGCAGCTGGGGCAGGTGTGACATTAACATCCTTGTGACATCAACATCAGCAGTGAGACAGCTTCTACCTGGCTCTCTCAGAACTCACCATGCTGTGAAGAAGTTTTGCTGAACCCACATGTGGGTGTCCCAGCCCACAGTCACGTCCACTCCGGACACAAGACACATGAGTAAGAAATCCTTTGAGATGAGGCCAGTACCAGCTACCTTCTGACGGGAACTGTATGTATGAAGGTCCCTGAGCGAGAAGAGCTTCGCTGAGCCCATCCCACCCCCAGAGCAGCGAGATACAGTAATAATAATAGTAATAACAGTTGATAGCCATTGCTTTATGCTCTGTTTAGAGCAGTTTGCTGCATAGTATTAGATAATCGGGGTATGATTGTCTATTACTCTGAGAGAGATAGAGAGACATTTGAGGACTCTGAGCAGAGCATAAAAGTTTAGCAAGCAGGTTAGCACCCCAGTGCGGAAGCTAGGTTTGTGTTCATTGCTGTGTCCCCAGTGCCGAGATAGTGCCTGGCAGGTAATAAATATTGGTTGAATGACTTGATCTAAGAAGGAACATAACTGAATTTACATTTTTAAAAAAAGAATTAATTTTATTTTTTATTATATTATTTTAAAATTTCCTATAGGGCATGTGAACTCATCAGAGAGTCAGAGAAAGTAAGAAAGCAAGTTGCCAGGTCTGGGACTTTAATAGTGGTCAACCATGTGGGAGTCCAGCACCTTAAATACCGCGCCAACTACTGGTCCCCAAATTTACATTCTCTTTTAAGAGATATTTTTGATATAGGGAATATGCACTCACCAGAGAGACAGAAAGTGAGAAATCACCCTCAGATAGGATGGCCACACTGCAATCCCTTCTCTCCCATTTTCCTCTGGGGATCTTGGGCATGCACGCACACATGCCTTGCATGAGTTCCAAGTTGCCAGGTCCGGAACTTGAACCACAGTTGACTATGCGGGAGTCCAGCGACATAACCATTACACCATCTGCTGGCCCCCAAATCTACATTAAAAGACCACTTTGACCATGGCACAGACAGCAGATGGTATGGAGCTAGGGCAAAGCAGGGAGACCAGTGAAGAGGATACCACAGTAGTCCAGGCAAGAGAGAAAGTTCTTTCACGTTCTGGGGCAGGTCTGCACTCACATTTCTCCCCCTGGGGTAAGGCCCTCCTCGCCATCCCTGCCAGCTGCAGCAGGCCCCCTCACCCTCTGGAAACAGGCCTTCTCCCCCGCCGTCTTCGTCTTTCAGCTCATCCCTCTGTTGGATCTGCTCCACCTCAATCCAAAAGCCATCCATGGACAAGCTCTCGGCCGAGGACAGTCGCTGGTGGAAGCAGTTGGCAGGACGTGACTGCAGGGCATTCTTTCGGGGAAGCTGCTTCATTCGACCCGAAGAGGAGCCAGAGCTGTAGCGAGCGGGGAGGGAGGAGGGAAGTCAGGCACATCTGCTCATGGTAGTCTGCCATGGGCTTCTTGGTGCTCCAGAAGCCAGCCTTGGCCTCCAGAACCTGGGCAAGCTACCTGAGCAGGGTGGGAGAGAGACGGGCTCTCAGCAACCGACCTGTTACCCATCACCCACCCCAAATCCTTGGGAACAAGTGGTGCCACAGAAGACAGAAGCAGGGCCAAGCAGCTCACGTCTTTCTGCCTTCTGGGGTGAGGTGAGCAGGCATTGACAATGGGACAGCTGGCCTTCGTCAGCGGGGATAAAACACCAGGCCATTACACTGCGACACCTCCCCAGGAATGTGTTACCCTCTAGATCATGGGTTGTCCCCCAAGGTGTCAAGTTTTGGAATTCAGTATTGGGAGGTGGGGACTGCTTCATAGATGCCACATTCTCATGAATGGACTGAGGAGGTCTCTCAAACCCCGATGAGTGCTCACCACATCCCAAGTCACACTGCAACAAGCACTCCAGGACTACTCATTCTGTGCAGAGGAAGTGCTAGAAGTAGAGCTGCTCAAAATGTGAAATTTTGATACTTCTTGCAGAATTGTCCTAGAAGAATTGTTCTGTTGTATTTGTGCTTGTTTTGTGTTGACTTTCTCACCTGCCCTCCTTCTTGTGGGGTCCTGAGCCCATAGTCCCTGACGCTGTCCCTTTTTTTTGTTATAGGGCATGTGCACTCACCAGAGAGAGAGAGAGAGAGAGAGTTGAGAAAGCACCCCCCCAGGGGGAGGGCTATGCCACAATCCCTTCTCTGCCATTTACTTCAGAACTTTGGACAAGCACACACATGGATTTCAAGCTCCTAAGTCTGGGACTTAAACCACACAGCCATGTGGGAGCCAGCAACTTAAACACCATGCCACCTGAAGCTTCTTTCACCCTCAGCCTGAGATCCCACCAATTGATGTCCATCCCGCCAGCTTCCGAAGGTGTGCGCAGCCACACGGGTTCCCATGCTTAGAGGGCACTGCGCTTGGTTTAGTGCTGTGCTGGGACCGTCTTGCCATTCTTGATAACTTTTTTTTTTTTAAATAACTATTCTATTCAAGTTTATTTATTTATTTAATTTTGACCAGAGGGGAACAAAGAGAAAGAGAGAGAGAGAAAGCTGCCAGGTCCAGGACTCAAACTGCAGTTGGCCATGTGGAAGTCCAGTGCCCTTAACCACCACACCACCTCCCAGTCCCCATTCTTGATAACTTTTGAACAAAGCACTCTCATGTTCTTGTGTGTGTGTGTGTGTGTATATATATATATATGTGTATATATATATAAATATAAAAGTTAGGTTGGAAAAGTCATGACATATTTTTTCTATGCAAAAATGTGTCATGACTTTTCCAACAATCATATATATAGAAATAAATGTATATATATTAAAGAATTATTTTATTTAACTTTATTATTTTCCAGTTTGATCAGAGAGAGACAGAGAAAGAGTGAGGAAGTGAAAAAGCAAACCGCCAGGTCCGAGACTTGAACCGTGGTTGGCCATGTGGGAGTCCAGCCCCCCAAATATATATATTTTTCTTTATTTGTACAAGTGCATGCATGAGGGGGAGGGAGGGCACATCTTCTCAGAGACCTGTCATGCTGCAATCTCCTCCATTCCTCCAGCCCATCAGGTCCTGGGCAATTGCACACATACCTGGCATATTCTGTGTTGACCAGGTTGGAGAGTCAAACCCCAATCACCACCATGTGGGCTCCCACTTCTCTTGAGCAGCACATTACCACTGGGTTGCAGAGCCAGCCTCCCCCACCTTCTCTGCACAGCCCGTCCTGCAGTACCTCCATACCCCAGCTTGTGCCTGCCCCCCCAACATTCCGCCAACTCCACCCTGAAATACAGGCCAGCGTGGAGAGCAGAGCTCTGCAGCCTACCAGTGCCCACAGGGAGTCAGGGCATGCAGCCCGGCCCTGGCAACAGCGTGGCCATCTCCACCGAGCAGAAGCTTAACTGGAGACCAATTCCCAGTTAATTATAAAATTGGCTGTTCCGCTCTATTTATGCTTTTTGAGAAAGCCACGAGTCGGCACCTCCTGCGAGTCTGTTCGGCGCCCCATGCTGCTACACACTTGCTTCCCTGAGCTGCTGTGCGATTTGCTTGGAAATTACCGGCATCTGTGTGTTTTCGTGACAATTTGAAAACCGCAGCGATTAAACCAAAACAAAAGTCGTCCACTGTGTCACCATGTGATAGCGAAACAGTGAGGGGGCAATCATCTCTTTGGATAATTTTTTTGAGGTCAGAGAGGGGCCCAGGAAAGAAGAGAAACAAAACACCCACAGTTCCAAAGGTGCAATTGTTCCAAGATCACATTTGGCCGGCCGTGTGGCTGTAAGAACCCCGTTTAGTAAGAGCAACGGCTGCTCAGCACACGCACAAAATGAGTTCAGAGCCTCATGACCATGCCGGCTTTCTGTCTGCTCTGTTTCCGATGTTCTGTTGACCAGAATGGACGCGGAAAAGTGCACCAATCCCACGTGTGCAGGAGGGTGACATGTCTCTAGTTGGTATTTAAACTTTCAGAGTGCTCACGACATGCCCAGCCATAGACATGCCTGAGCATCAGTTTAATACATCCACCCCGTGGGGAGGGTGCTATTGTCTCCAATTTACAGATAAGGAAACACCCAGCAGGTGTAGGGGACCCACTCAGACTTACCCGCTTAGCAAGTGGCAGAGCCAAGATTCGAACGCAGGTTGCTAGCCGCAATGCCAGTGCTCTTAACTGCTGTGCTAAATGGTTCAGGGAGGCCCTGAGGTATAAATGAAGCGATCCAAACACACTGTCTTTCCCACCGTATACCCTGGCCCCCTCTGTGTCCCGTCTCACCCGATCATCAAGCACTCTGGGAGTCACTCCGGACAACCCTTCTCAAGATCCTCCACATCCCAGTAACCAATAATCCCTAGACCCTCAACTTCTTCCCATTCCTGTGGTCACCACCCGGGCCCAAACCTCCACCACCTCTCACCCAGACCACAGCCCCATTACAGACTTCCAGTACGTCCTGTAGGTGCCCTAGTTAGTTTGGAAAGCTCTTCCAGGCTCGTGAAGCTGGCCCAGCAGTCCCCCTTTACGACCCTCACTGGTGCCCCAGGACAGAGGATGAAGCCCTAATGCCTTGTGGCATCGCCCTGACCTGCCTGCGTTGCTAGCCTTCCTCCGTCCCTTCTCCCTCTTGGCTGACTGTCCTTCCTTTATGTTGGCAGACCCCAACCTTTTTAGTACCAGGGACTGGTTTTGTGGAAGACAGTGTTTCCATGGACGAGGTGGGGGTGGGGACGGGAATGGTTTACAAGAACACAACCTAGACGCAGCTCATGCGTAGTTCACAACAGGGTTCATGCTCCTGTGAGAATCAGTTTGGCTGCTGATATGATAAGAGGTGGATCTCAGGCAATAATGGGAGCGACGGGGAGCAGCTATAAATACAGATGGAGCTTCGCTTGCTCGGCTTCTGCTCCCCTCCTGCTGTGCGGCCCGGGCATTAACAGGCACGATACCAGTCTGTAGTCCAGGAGTTGGGGACCCCTGCCTTATCTGACCAACTGTCCTTCAGGCCTTGGCCTCAAGGTCACTTCCTCTAACACATTTTCTTGGGTCTCTAACCTGGGTTAGGTCTTTGCTTTTTGCTTCCACATAGCATTCGTTCATCTCTGTCTTCCCTGTTCACTGCTGTCTCTCCAGGGTTGAGAACACTGCTGGCACATAGTAGGAGTAGATATAAAGGTAGCTCCAGAATTCTTTGACATTCCATTCATGGGGGAGGAGGGATCTCTGCCGCCCCCGCTGAATCTGGCAGTCTTATATCTGGTGTGGCCTGCAGAACACAGCAGAGGTCAATCTCATCGCCTCTGAGCCCGAGCACGAAGGCCACACAGTTCCACCTGCTCTCTTGCTCGCTGTGGCTCCCATCTGGAGCCTGACTGCTGTGCTGAGAGACCCAGGCTGAATGCACGATCACATGCAGGTGCTCCAGTCTCCAGCCCTGGCTGGACTTAACCCTGGAGTCATCTCAGCCCAGGTGTCAGATGTGGGAGTGGAGCTGCTTCCAGATGATTCTAGTTCTCAGCATGAAATTACCCCAGCTGTTCAATAGTCCCAGCCATCATGGAGCAGAGACCAGTCCTTGCCACTTGCCTCATCCCAATTCCTAAGCCACTGAGACCCCTAGCAGAGACAATGGTTCTCTTATGCCGCTGAAGTCATAGACAACCATATTTGTAAGTTTAGAAGTTAAGAACTTTGGCATTAGTGTCACACCGGTGTTTGAGTCCTAGATCTGTCACTTATTAATGGAGTCAACTTGGGGAATCCCTGAACCTGGCTGAACCTGCACTTCCTCATCTTAATAAGAAATTACCAGAAGCAACCTCAGGCAGAGCTAATTAAGAGCTTTAAGAGCTAATTCATTCAGCAATTTAAAATATGTTTTTTTACTTAATTTATTTATCATTATTATTTTTAAATTTGTATAGGACATGTGCACTAGTCAGAGAGACAGAGAAAGAAAGTAAGCCCCCAGGTCCAGAAATCGAACTGTCATCAACCATATGAAGTCCAGCATCAACTACCACCCCACCTGTTGGCCTCCCACAAAGGGTTTTCTTTATTCACACAAGAACACATGTGTGCACGTACATGTGTGAGAAAGATGCACATCCAACATAGGGTCACACTGAGATCCCCTGCTTCCAGTCCTCCAGGATCTTGGGTACTCCACTGGTGCCCTGTGTGGTTTAGGCTGAACTGAAGGGATTCGAACCTGGTTGCCATGTGGCTTCTACCGTTGCAGTCCAGGACACTCTAGACTGAGCTAGAGCTTGGAAAGCATTTTTTTTTCTTTTACATAAAGAAAAGGAAGCCTTGGGACCAGCAGTTAGTGTAATGGCTATGTCGCTGGACTCCCACGTAGTCAACTGCAGTTCGCATCCTGGACCCGGTGGCTTAAAAACTCACGCCAGGTGCTTGTGCGTGCGTGCCCAAGATCCTGAGAGGAGAATGGAGGTGAAGGGATTGCGGCGTGACCATCCCCCCTGGGGGATGATTTCTCGCTTTCTGTCTCTATGTCTCTGTCTGTCTGTCTGTCGAGTGCACGTACCCTATAGCAAAAACCTCTCCAAAAAAAAAAAAAAAAAAAGAAAAGAAAAGAAAAGGAAGCCTCTTTGGCTCATGATTCTGTGGCTGGAAAACCTAAAGGTGTAGGACTGGCATGTCTAGTGCCATGCGACATCCTGGCTGAGAGGACTGGGCAGGAAGTCAGGCATGTGCAGAGAGGATGCTGCGGCAGCCACCTGCCTCCCAGGCCCAGACTATGCTTCATGAACCTCTACCATGGCCTGTTATTGGAAAGTTGGTCTACATAAGGTGCCTGGAACAGGAAGTCCTCCATAAACATTCGTTTGATACAAATGTGTTGTTTCCAGTCTCTTCCTACCTGGGATTCAAAGACAAGGGACTTGCCTGACTGCCCGGTGGGTGTGTAACCTCTAGGCCATGTCTGGCAGAGAGTGGCCAGAGGCTACGAGGCCAAGCCATTGGAGGGGG
>NW_006159579.1:6130227-6161240 GCF_000334495.1 Tupaia belangeri chinensis | reverse complement strand
CATGTGCAGAGAGGAGGGGGCGGCAGCCACCTGCCTCCCAGGCCCAGACTATGCTTCATGAACCTCTACCATGGCCTGTTATTGGAAAGTTGGTCTACATAAGGTGCCTGGAACAGGAAGTCCTCCATAAACATTCGTTTGATACAAATGTGTTGTTTCCAGTCTCTTCCTACCTGGGATTCAAAGACAAGGGACTTGCCTGACTGCCCGGTGGGTGTGTAACCTCTAGGCCATGTCTGGCAGAGAGTGGCCAGAGGCTACGAGCCTAGCCTATGGAAGGTGGTGTCCCCCCGTGGCATCCCTCCAGTGAGTCAGATGGTTCGAGCCCTCCTTAGCTGCTCGGAGCTTTCCCAAAAGCAGAACCTTTCCCTCCCCACACATGGACTCCTTTTCCCTCCAGGTGGCCTGGGAAGGGAGGCAGGGCCCTTAAAGTCCTGAGCTTCAGGTCAAGCTCCCCTGTTCGTGTTCTGTGACCACAGATATGCCCCTTGTCTTCTGTGGGCCTCAGTTTCCATCGTTGAAAATAGGAAAACTAGTAGAGATAGGGCTTTGCAAGATGGCCTTAGCGTGATCCTTGCCCACAAGGTCATGGTAGGCAACAGGGCTAAGTATAGTGGGGCTGAGGCCTCGGCTGAAGGGCTGGGCTGTAGAAACCTATGCAGAGCTGAGAGCCCACAGAATTGACCCCACAGAAGCAAGCACCGGCTCAGAGAAGCCAAAAGTCAGCGTGATCCAGAGCCCAAGAATGTGGCATGGCGGGATGAGCTGGTAAGGCGTGGCTGGGCCTCCTCTCCAGAAGCCAGCCAAACCCAGCTCAGCCTGGACCCAGGAGGGTGGGAACCTGGGCCTGGCTTTAGCAACCCAGCTGAAGGCTTCTTGCAAAAGTGGCCTAGGGTTTAGGGGGGCAGTCCTTGACTCCTGAGTGCCTGCCTTGCCTTCACCACTGTAACTCTGATGCAATTCTGATGGAACTTCACAGCCCCGTGTGTGGCATTCCAGAGCACTGACAGCTGAGGTCAACGCAGACGCCCTGGCATCCCGGGCAAACGGCTCACCTTTCTGAGCCTCAGTTTCCTCTGCAAAGTGAGGGCCAAACAGAGCTACTCTCACTGTGAGGACCGTGAACAATGTAAATAGGGTGACTGGAAAAATATCCGGCCTTTACTGGGTGCGCCAGAATTGGAAGTTGTTGTAATGATAATAGCAATAATATTACTAATCAGCGGTGGCGTCCTTATCGTCATCACAAACGTGAGAGGTGGCGACGAGGTAAGGAAAAGGCTCTAGTCACAAGCAAAGGTCACGTGGCATAAACAACAGGCATTCACATCGAGCACGTGCAGCCAGGCGGGAGTGCAGCCACAATGCAATGGGACCCCCGTGGGAAAGGTGGTGGGTTCTCATCCCTAGACCTTCCTGACTACACTGGGTTCGTGCCTGTGATCCGAGCTGGCGGAAGTTGGGGGTGGATTGTGGCTTGAAGACCTTGTTGTAGCTGCCTGTCTCTCTGTATCTCCATCTTTGTGTGTGTCTCTCTCATGGAAGAAATAACTAAACTTCAAAAATTATTTTAAAAAATTAAACGCCACGTGCGAGGCACTGCTCTAACCCTACCTTACACTTCCTCAGCCCCAGCGTGAATGGTATTTCAGGGGGATATGACTTTTTTTTGGTTTTTAATTATTTTATTTAACTTTCTTTTTCTTTCTTTTCTTCCTTTCTCACTCTTTATTTTTCTTTCTCCTGCTCTCTCTTTCTTTCTTTCTTTATTTCTTTCTTCTTTCTTCTCTCTCTCTTGATTTTAATTTGACCAGAGAGGGACAGAGTGAGAGAGAAAGAGAGAGAGAAAGTGAGAAAGCAAGCCATCAGGTTTGAGTCCAGGACTCAAACCATGGTTGGCCATGTGGGAATCCAAACACCTTAACCACCACCTGCAGGCCCCAGGAATAATTCTTAATCTTTTTTTTGTTAGAGGGTGCATGCACTTGCCAGTGAGAGAGTGAAAGAGAGAAAGTGAAGGAGAAAGGGGAGAGAGAAAGCTCTCCCCAGCTGAGAGAAGTCATGCCACAATCCCGTCTCCATTTCCCCTTTCCATCAGGGTTTTGGGCACATACACTCATGCCTGGTGTGTTTTTCAAGCCCCTGGGTTGGGGTTCCAACTATGGTCGGCTATGTGAGATCCAGCCCCCAATGAGTAGCGCTTACCATTGGGCAAAGGGGCCTGCCCCAGGCAAGTAATTCTTGGTCGGGGTGGAGGACTGTCCTGTGCAGTGTAGGATGTGGAACAGCCTCTCTGGTTTCTACCCTCTGGAGGACAAAAGTATCCCTGTCAGTTATGACCATCAGAACCGTCTTCAGACATTGGCAAATGCTCCCAGAGAGCTCCTTTGCTTTACATGGATTCACTCATTCAATCCTCACAATTTCCTATCACTTTTATTATCCCATTATGCAGATGAGAAAACAGAGGCACAGTAGAGAAAGTCACTTGTCCAAGAAGACCTGGCTAGCAATGGCAGGACCAGACTTTAAACTCAGGAAGTCTGGCTCATTAGCCTAAGTTCTCAACCGCAACACAATAAGCCCCTTGTACAACATTTTTACCTTAATAGCGGCTTTCCTTTTCCTTCATAGGCTGGAAGCAGCATGTGGTTGGAGAGGGAGCGCTTCCAGCCTGGGTGCAGCCCCAGCTCCCTTCTTATCAGCTGGGACCCTTCTCCCTATCACATGAACAACAGGGCTCCTGGACCTCTCTGAAGACTCTCTTGTTCATAATTATCTTTGGATAATGATACACTGTGGCATGATGAGTTCAGATAGACACCCAATGGAGGAGCCACAGGTGGCCACTGTTGGGGCAATGCCCAGTTTTATGATTTGGGAGACGGACTGGGGAAGTTAAGAAGCCGGGGATTGAAGAGGAAGGAAGGAGAAAGGTGGGTGAGTCAGTTGCCAGAAATAGGGGGAGGAGGTGTCTGCGTGATGTTTGATGTGTCTTTGGCTTTGTGCAAGCTGGTCCTCTTGAACCTCTACCAACACCTAGATAGCTGGAGCCTGGCTCCCGGAATGATCACACGTAGCACAGACCAGAGACCAACAAGCAGGGAGGAGTAAGTTCAGCTGGACCACACTTGGAATAGATCCATCTGGCTAGTGGCTAGGCTGGTGGCCTTCAGCCAAATTTCAGATACATGAACACAAATAAATGATTCTTCTTGAATAAGTGATTGCTGTTCAGTTTGGACATCATTTGTTACACAGCATTAGCTGACTGAGACTATTAGTATACATACGCTTGAATAACCCATATACAGCTCTGCTCCCACTCACACACATTCCTGGATGCCAGGTGCACGTGTCATTGAGTGTGATACTCCATATCCCTCCCTATCTCCAAAGCCCAGATTAAACGACACATCAGAAACTGAGTCAGGTATCAGGGAAGAGTAGAAATTGGGTATCTGTAAGCAGAAGTTGAAGGCAATCTCAGGGCATAGCCATGTGCACATGGGTGTACCGAGGAACCTATGGATGCACGTTCTCCCGTGAGCATGCACATGGCCACGTGTGCCAGTGCAGGCTTATGAAGAGGATCTCTCCTCTGCTACTTCAGGGCTTTCTAGGAGCTCTGGATTCTCTCTGCCTGCCGATGTACTCTCACCGAATTTAACAAATGGCCACGATGTGAACGGTGCCCCTCGCATGTAGCCTTCTTACACAATGTACAACTTGAACATCAGTCCACAGCAAGACTGATGTCTATGACACAGTCCCTCTGGAGATGGAGGAAGGAGCAAGATGGGAATGAGAGGTTACAAAGAGAGAACTCTATATTTACATTTTTAAAATAATTATTTAATTTAATTTATTCATTTACTTTTTATTTTGACCAGAGGGGTGGGGGAGAGAGAAAGAGAGAGAGAGAAAGCAAGAAAGCAAGCTGCCAGGTTTGGGACTCAAACCACAGTCGGCCATGTGGAAGTCCAGAGCCCTCAACCATCATGCCACCTGCCAGCCCCTATATTTACATGTTTTGTGCCATCTTCACTGAGCTTCTAAGTCCATATATGGCAACAGCTTTCCATTTGAGACAAAGGAGACCCTGACCATGTCAGCCAGCTCACTCTGGGTTGCTAAACGATGCTCACTGTACTCGTCCACAACTAACTCTGCTAGAGCTGATCTCTGGGTTATGGAATTGACAAGCAGGGTTGTTCTAGACAACATGGATAAAAACAGTCGGGGTCTGGAAGCTGGAGCAGCTGTATGTACATGACTCTGCAAGGCTGACCATGTGCGAAGGTTCCAGGTTCAGGAGCAGAGACCTCCCTGAGTGCTTCAGGCTGGCCGAAGCTGGGGGTGGGCCACAGCATCTGATTCTGTTAGGGTCAGTCTGTCTGTCTTTCTTGCACTCACACACTGGTAATAGAAAAAAACTTAAGTTTAAAAAGAAAGAATATGGGGACCAGCAGTTGGCATAATGGCTATGTTGCGGGACTCCCATGTAGTTGACCACTGTTCAAGTCCTGGACCCGGTGGCTTAAACTAATGCCAGGCACATGTGCGTGCGTGTCCAAGATCCCGAGAGGAGAATGGAGGAGAAGGGATTGCGGTGTGGCCATCCCCCCTGGGGGGTGATTTCTTGCTTTCTGTCTCTCTGTCTTTCTGGCCAGTGCACGCACCCTATAGTAAAAAAGCCTCTCCAATTAAAAAAAAAGAATACAAACATTTCAAACTGCAATCAATATAATTGAGCTTCCTGGATCACCTGCCTTGAAGGCTTAGGGAGGAAAGGGAAACATGCTGGGCCCGAGGAGCTGTGCTCTGAGTGTGGGGACCTGGCTCGGCCTGCAGACCAGTGACTCTCAACCCTGCCTGTGCCCTGGGACCCTCCAGGCAGCTTTGCCGAGGCCAGTGCCCAGGCAGTGCTCCAGGCCGAGGGCACCCAAACTCCTGGGAAGGGGGATTTGAGCATCCGTATTGTTGGAAGCTGCCCGGGTGGTTCCATGGGCAGCCAGGGTTGAGAAACCCCACCAGGGCATTATTACGCTGCTGGGTTCAGAGAATCACACCAGATTCAGAGTGGGGTGGGAACAGACGGAGCGCACCGGAAACAGACGGAGCGCACCGGAATTCTTACAAAGCACTTCTGGGAGGAGCGGCCTTCAGAGATGGCTGGGGAGATTACGGTCCTGCCGTGACCTCTGAGATGGCAGATATTCCCAACCAGAAGTTCAGGATCTACCAATTTCTATTTGAAATAGCAAGCTGGATTTTACGCATTTTTAAAATAGCGAGCTATCATTTGAAGACTAGGAAGTTTCACATTTGAAAAACCCTCTAGTTCCAATTTCTCTTGGAAAACATCAGAGGAGATTTAGGTCTCTGTCGCTACATGACAGTTGGCAGAAGCTGTGATGGCTGCCCCTTAAAATGACCATTACAGCCAGTAGATGACGTAATGGTTACATCACTATACTCCCACATAGCTGACTGTGGTTCAAATCCTGGACCTAGCGGCTTAAAACTCACGCCAGGCACATGCATGTGTATGCGCAAAATCCTGAGAATTGACTGGAGGAGAAGGGATTGCGGCATGGCCATCCCCCCTGGGGTGTGATTTCTCGCTTTCTGTCTCTCCATCTCCCTCTGTCTCTCTGGTGAGCACATGTGCCCTATAACAAAAATCTCTCATAGAAAAGGCCTTGCAGCCAGCAGTGCAGTTCTGCGGGGCTTGCCAGTTCAGTTCTAAAAATTCCAAAGAATGCAGAGCATGGCCTTATGGTTCCTTTGAACAAGGGTGTAGGCGTTTGAGTGCTCCCTCCTGAGCCACTTCATCCAAGAGCTGTCGTGTGAGCTGGGCTCCCATGGAACTGTGCTGGCTAGGACAGCAACCGTTAGCCCCTGAGCACTGGAAAAGTGGTTAACACCACGACTTAAGACAGCCCGAATATTTTATTCAGAGTTTTTATTTTTTTAAAAAAACTTTGTTTATTTTAATTTGAACAGAGATCAGAGTGAAGCAGTGAATGAGAGAGAGAGAGAGAGAGAGAGAGGAAAAGTGAGAAAGCAAGCTGCCTGGTCCAGGACTCAAACCGTAGTTGACCATGTTGGAGTCCAGTGCCCTTAACCACCACACCACCTGCCAGGGCCTGAACTTTTAATTGCACTTAAGTTTAACTAACGTAAATTTACAACGGGGTACTTGCTTCGATTGCTGGAAAATGTCTAAATATATTTAGAATGACTTGGATATGAGAATCTACTTTTCCAACTGTAAATATTTTTTAAAGTTTATTTCTTCTGCGGCTAAGAGAAACAAAGAGACAGCACCCCCATCCGGGTCTTGATGTCACGACCCACTCTCAGCCTCTGCCTCAGCCCCAGTTGGGATATCCAGGGAGGTCTCCACCTATGAACCCGGAACCTCCCCACCGGGGTTCGCCTTGCAGAGCGTTGCATGTGGACTGGGCCACTGTCCGGCCCCCATCAACTGTACATTTTATGAACTCTAAATATACACTAAGGATTCCTGGTGAATATTTAGCATCCTAATGTAAATTGCTGTAAATAAAAAATACAAACTGGTATTTGAAATCTTTGTATTTAAAAATGTAAGATATCTCATTAATGTTTTATATCAATTACACGTCAAAATATTTTAGACAGACTAGGTTAAAGAAATGTATTATTAACACTTTTAAATGGGCTCAGTGCCCTCTACTCTGCCACAATCCTTGCTGTGCCCTGACATCTTAGGCTCTGCCACTTCACTTCTGACGGTAACTGCTCAACCCCTGTGGGCACTGGCGTTTATAACAACTGGTCTATGATACTCTTAAACTGGTTTGCAGAAGGGTGGTGTGGGGAGCTTCTTAAAATTTTATCAATGCCGTGGACACTTTCTCCAGAAAACTACTCACACATATAGATGCGAAGCATTTAGCAAATGATGTTGGCAGCTCTTGGGTCTTCAAAGGTCCATCCTTGGACCCCAACTTAAGAACACCCAGTCGCTAAGACCAGTGGGAAGAGCACGAAGTGGGTTGCCATGGGGACAACCGCCTTCGGGTTAAGAAATGGTCTCATTAGCTCTTTCTTTGCTGCTTGGATCTTCATAGTGGGGTTCCCAATTTCCACTCTTCCACTTGGTCACTTAAAGACTTAAGAGCCAGACTGTCACTTTGAAGTCAGGGATCTGGGTTCTTGGCTCAAAGTTAGGAACCAGGCTCCTACCCCATCCTTCCTCTGTCTCGCTCTCTGCTCCTGCCAGTGTGAGCTTCTTACACCTTCCAGAAGTACCAGGCTCCCTCTAGCCCTGGAGCCAGGCCCAACTTACAGATGCGGCCAGGAACACCCTTCTCCTGCCCACCCTCATCTTGCCTAGCGCCTACTTTGGCATCAACTGAGGCGTCCCTTCCCCTAGGAGATCTTCCCTGCAGCCTCCCATCGGACTTCTACTAGGCTCACAGATGTTCTAGCTCCTAATCCTGCCACCCCCCCCAGTCATTCCCTGTTTGCTTTCTCCTTTAGCCTAGGATCTCCTTGAGGGCAGAAACTTTCTTAGGGACCATTGGATGGGCACGGTTCTCAAGACAACAGCAGAGCACAGCAGGTCCAGGGAAGCGTTTGAAGGATACACGGATGAATGGCTTAGCCACTCCTTCTCGAAGCATGGTCCCCAGACCTGCGGTATCAACACCAGCTGGGAACCTGTTAGGAATGCAAGTTCTCAAACCTCCCCCAAAATGAGATCCGGGGTGTGGGATGCAGACATCCGGCCTTGAACGAGCCCTCTGACGTACTCATCTAAGCTGTGGGTTCAAGGGAGAGAAGCAGGCACGGATCCCTGGGAGAGGAGGCAGTGGAGGCAGGAGACAAACGTTTGGAGAAGCCATACGGAAGACAGCTGTGGTAGGCAAAGTGAATGCCAGCACCCCCACCCAAAGTTGCCTTCGTCCCAGTCCCTGGTGCCTGTAAATGTGTTGTTACATGGCCAGTAAAAAATTTAAGTTTATCCATTTCTTCTTCCAAGAAAGAGAAAGAGAGGCACCCCAGCAGGGTCCTCACTCTGTGATTCCCCCCGAGCCTCAGCCAGCCCAGCTCATGGGCACACACAGGTAGGTGACCAGGGGATGCAGGGAGGCCCCAGGATGTGAACCCAGGACCATCCCATGTGAGTCCAATTGTGTTACTGCTATGCCACCACCTGCTCCTGATTACGTCAGAATCTATAGTTTGAGTGTAATGGAAGACATCACAAACCAAGTCATAAGACAAGCTGAGAGGAATATTTGCAACAAATGAGAAAAGCCATGTAAAGAGTTCCTAGAAATCAACAAGAAAAAAAAATACCCAAAAAGTCCAATAGACAAGTTGACAGCAGATACGAATCAACGAGCCACTGAAGATATGAAAATACGCCGCAGGCAATCAGGGAAATGCAAACCAAGACGACATTTTTCACCCATCAGATTGGCAAACACTGAAAGGATTGCTAACACCCAACCTTGGCAAGTGTCAAGAGAAAGATATTCTGACACCGTGAACATCTGCTGGCTGACCTTGGGTGGGGTTGGTGATACCTGACAGGAAGCGGATGTTGAGAGGTGGCAGACAGGACGAGAACTCCAGGACTGCGAAGGGCAACAGCCTCACCCCTCAGCCTAATTAGAGCCTTCTTCTCTGCTTCGTTGTGAGGCAAGAGAATACGAAGCCATTTGCAACCAGGAGTCAGAGAGGCCCTCCTGCTGGAGAGGTTGGCTCGTGAGGGCTCTGGCTGCAGAGCTAGCTAGAAGCACCAAGCCTACAGCCTGGTCCCCAGGTTACAGTACCAGGTGGCTGTTTGGTGGTGCAGAGCCAGGAGGACGTGCATGAACACCAGCTGCTATGGGAATAGCACCGAGGGGTTGGCTCCGTGGCCTGGTGGTTAAGGCAGCCAAATTCCATATGCCCAGACGACAGTTTGAGAAACATGCCAGGTGCCTGTGTGTGCATGCCCAAAACCCTGAAAGAAATGAAGAAGGGATTGTGGCATGGTCATTCCCCACAGAGGGGGCTTTCTCCTCCCCCACCCCACCCCGTCCCTCTCTTGCTCTTTCTGGGGAGTGCACAGACCCTCTGGAAAAAAAAAAAAAAAGAGAGAGAGAGAGAGAGAAAAATTGAGAATAGCACTGACTCTACCGATTAGTGCAAACAGGTGAGTTTTCAAGGATGAGTGGAGAATTTAGGACTCCAATGCAAATTTTTCTATCATGCTAGGGAATCAGGCAGACTGAATTGACTAGTTACAGGAAAACAATTAACCTGTGTTAATTTGGAGTCAGGGACAGGACGATCCCACCCGGAGCCCTTCACGTGTGTTAATTTCTCTTTATCCTCACAACCGCCCAGGAGGCAGGAACTTGTTCACAACCTTCTATAGAAAAGGAGGCTCAGAGAGGCTAAGGAACTTCCCCAGAGGCCCACAGTTGGTAAGCCAGGTTTTGAAATTCCAGCTGTCCTTCCTTACCACTGAGTAGGGGAGATTTATTCAGTGCTTGGGTTCATGTATGGTGGGGGGTGTCTAGAGGTTTAAGGGCGCATGTCATCTGGAGGGATCGGTTAACGCTGACGTCAGGACAGAGATTCAAGTTACACGTGAGCAAAGTGTGAGGTAAGATGGATTTCGGAAAGGTGACTTACTCCACAAACTGCCTGAATACAGTCGGCCACGTCACTTAGTCCACGATTCATCAAGTGCATCCAACTTTGCCCTAGACTCGAAACAAGTCTTCCTGCCTCTCTGCCTGCCTTTGAAACAGCCAGACAGCGAACGGGTGGACACCGAGATGCTTGGCCTCACTGTTAACCATAAAAGAAGTGGATTAAAACAAGACAGAAGTTCAGAGACTGCCAGTGGCTGGATCCCAGCTGACTGCCCAGTTCAAGTCCTAGACAGTTTCCTAGTGGCTTGAGAAACCACCACACTGTGTTTTAGTGTGTGTGTGTGTGTGTGTGTGCGTGTGCATGCCTAAACTCTCCAGAGGTGGGAGAGAGGTGAAGGAGAAGGGATTGAGGCATGGCCATTCCCTTGGGAAATATTTGCTCACTTTCTCTGTTTCTGTCTCTCTGGGAGCACACACAACCTCTAGCAAATTAAAAACAAAACAAACAAGAAAAACAAATAGACAAAAAGAAACAAGATACCAGTTGATCCCAATCCAATTAGCAAAGGTTAGAAAGAACAATATACTCCAGTCAAGAATGTCAAGAATGTAAGGAAAGGGAACCAGCAGTTAGCGAAATGGCTATGTCGCTGGACTCCCACGTAGTCGACCGCGGTTCGTGTCCCGGACCCGGTGGCTTAAAACTCACGCCGGGCGCGTGTGCGTGCGTGCCCAAGATCCCGAGAGGAGAATGGAGGAGAAGGGATTGTGGCGTGGCCATCCCCCCTGGGGGGTGATTTCTCGCTTTCTGTCTCTATGTCTCTCTCTGTCTGGAGAGCGCATGCGACCTATAGTGAAAACCTCTCCAAAAAAAAAAAAGAAAAAGAATGTTAGGAAACATGCTTGCACTCACTTGCTGAGTCTATAAATGGCTGTGACCTTCTTGAAAACTGTTTCCCAGGATACATTTCAAAAATTTAAATATATACCCCTTTGGACTCAATGATTCTTATTCTGGGAATTTATTGTAAAGATAAGCACACAAAGACATATGTCCAAGAATATTGCAGTATGGCTTATAATAGCAACCGAAAGAAAGCAAGGCAAGGGAAAGGAGTGACCTGGCCAGGGCCGTTGCACAGCGTTTAAGAGCTGAGCAGAGAAAAGCCAGATCCCACATGGCCGACCAGGGTTCAACTTCCTGCTCCGGCAGTTTGGAAAAAAAATCTCAAAGTGCACAAGTAAGAGACCAATTAACAAAACTATTATTCAGTCACAAAATGAAATATCATGCAGCCTTTTGGGGGGGGGGAGGGAGGGTTTTTGGTATAGGGAGCGTGTGCTCGCCAGAAAGACAGAGATAGAGAGACAGAAAGCGAGAAATCATCCCCCGGGGGGGATGGGTACACCGCAGTCCCTTCTCCTCCATTCTCCTCTTGGGACCTTGGGTACGCATGCACACGCACCCGGCGTGAGTTTTAAGCCACCAGGTCCAGGACTCGAACCACGGCCAGCTACGTGGGAGTCCAGCAACATTGCCATTATGCTAACTGCTGGTCCCGTAATATCATGTGGCCTTTAGAGAGGACAATGTAGATCTCTGTGAATTGATATGAAAAGATATTACGAATTGGTCTAATTAATTATCTAATTAACATATATAATTATATACATGACTGTAAGTAGAATAATGTGCACTAATTAGACCATATATATCTTTTATTTATCCATGTATCTAAGTATATTGGGTCTTCGGCAAAATCATGATGTATTCTGCTTTTTTAATGTAAAAATGTGTCATGACTTTTCTTTTAAATAACACGAATCCATTTTTATTCATTTGCTTTTCATTATTTTAAATTATTGAGGTGGGGGACCAGCAGTTGGCATAATGGCTATGTCGTTGGACTCCCATGTAGCCGACTGCAGTTCAAGTCCTGGGCTGGTGGGTTAAACTCACACCGGGTGCATGTGTGTGCATGCCCAAGATCCTGAGAGGAGAATGGAGGAAAGGGGATTGCAGCATGGCCATCTGCCTGGAGGGTGATTTCTCGCTCTCCATCTCTCTCTTTCTGGCAGGCACACGTCCCCTATAGCAAAACTTCTCCCGAAATTTTAAAAATAAATAATAAATAAATCCTTGAGGGGCACAGCATCACACGGATTCTGTGTCCAATGGCCATAGCAGGAAGGTTGCTTCGGAATTTGGCTCGAACCGTGCCACCATTTCCACGGGCACGGGTAACCTTCCCCCAGATTACTCTGGTTTTATTTGGTTTGCCACCAGGGGTCACTGTGCTGTGTTTTGCTTTGTACACATAAGCACACCTGTTGCCTAAACAGAGTTCTGCCTCATCTTGTGCATAACCTTCCATTTTAAGAAGAGCTGTATGCTCCCTTTGGTTCCTGAGACCCCACTTACAGCCAGCAAAAATGGCCTTGAACCACAGCCTTCCAGACATAATTGCCGTTTAGAAGCACTGTTCCCAGCAGGCCTCCACAGGCTCCAGGACGGCAGAAAGAGGAAAGCTGCGTGACTTTTCTGATGACCCACTATTTATGAAGCGAAACATCCAAGGAATGTCCCCTGAACTGTTCACGATTACCGTTCTTGTGGCTTCCAGGTGGCAGAGGCAAGTGGATTTCACTTGCTATTTTTTGCATTTTCTAATAAGAATTATGAGTTAACAGAAACATATTTCTATTGGGAAGTGAGGGTGGGGGCAGGGAGGGAGATCCCAACAGAGCCACCTTGCTTGGATTGAGTCCTTTTTTTTTTATTAGACAGATTTTTGGCCACACTACAATCGCTTCTTCTTCATTCTCCTCTCAGGATTTTGGGCATGCACACACATGCGCCTGGTATGTTTCAAGCCGCTGGGTCTGGGACTTGAACTGTGGTCAACCGTAAGGGAGTCCAGTGCTTTAACCACTAGGCCACCTGTTGGGCCCTTGAAGAGTCTTTAAGCTCCTTCCAAAACCAAAATTGCATGGTTTTAAAATTCAGTCCTAGGTCAACAGGTGGCACGGTGGTTAAGGCACTGGATTCCCACATGGGGAAACATGGTTCGAGTCTTGGACCTGGCAGCTTTCTTTCTCACTTTCCCTCTCTCTCTGTCTCTCTCTCTCTGATAAGCACACATGCCCTAGAGCAAATTTTAAACAAGTGATGATCATAATAAATAAAATTAAATAATTTTTAAAAATTCAACCTACATGGTGAATTGTCCTAATCACCTCATGGGAAATTCTATGTGAGAGCAACACTGACTCTAGTCACCCGTTCACCATTCCTGATCAGCATTTACTGCATCCTGCCATATCAGACCAGTCCTGTGTCTTCCTTTTGGGCCAGCCTATGACCATTTCAAGGATGAAGGGGGTATCTTATGCATCCTCACCCCTCCATGCCCATCACGGAGTTTACGTAGAGGTGGAGTGCGTTTCATCCACGGAGTGATTATTTCATGAGCACTTATGATGGGCCAGCCCTGTGCTGGTGCTGGAGGGCCATGACTGAACAGGACAGATCTGGGCCTGGCATCCTGCAGGGCGCAGCCTCACTGGGATTAGCTGAGTAAATGTCTCATGAGTGATAACAGACTAAGGGGAAACCTGACCTAGTGACTTTGTGACCTGCGCACGGAACCCTGGCCTGGAGCAGGCAGTCGGACCCTGCCTCAGGGAAGCAGCTCCCAACTTTTCGTACAATGGACTCTTCCCCATAAACAAAAAGAGAATAATGTTATCAGAAACTTATTTTGTGAGTTCAGTTTAAAGCATTTGGTGATTATATAATCAATACAATTTTGATGGGCAAAATTTTTTGGTATTAATAAACTTGAATGTGGTTTTTTTACTAGATTTATTAATACTTAAAAAGATACAATAAAAGTTAAATGCAAATAAAATGTTCATAAAACATGGAGTTTGAAAAATCATGGTTCTGGAACGTGTGTTGTTTGTATTTGGTTTTCTTTTTTTATTTTTGTCATAGGCTTTTGCACTTGTCAGAGAGAGACGGAGGGAGGGAGTATGAGAAATCACACCCCAGAGGGGATGGCCATGCTGCAATCCCTACTCCTCCATTCTCCTCTCAGGATTTGGGGCACGCACGCACACGCACCAGCATGATTTTCAAGCTGCCAAGTCCAGGATTCTAACCGTAGTCAGTTATGTGAGAGTTTAGCACCTTAACCACCAAGCCACCTGCTGGCCCCATTATTTGTTTTGTTTTAAGCAGCAAAGGTAATGCTACAAAATTTCAAACTCTCTTAAGTATTATTAATTTGTTCATTTAACCAGGAATGAAAAAAAAAAGTAGTACATTTTTTTAAAGCCAGAAGGTGCACGTGCATGCATGACAGAGAGAGAGAGAGAATATGCCACGCAATGGGTCCTGGTCAAGCCACATCCTTTTCCTCTAATCTCCACCCCACCAGGACGTGTAAAGACATCCATAACAACTGAGGGACAAAAGGAGGCCTGGAAGTACATGTATGATAGCATGATCCCATTTATGAAAAACTGGACATATGTAGGTTTACATATGCCAGAAAGTTCTCCCAAGATACAAGGCAAAACCTCAACAGGCCCTGCCGTGCAGGGAGCGGCCGCTGCTCTGCAATGCTGGAGCCCTGGGAGACTGCCATTCAGATCCTGGTTCTTCCCGAAACATGCCAGAACGTGGGGCACGCCCTGCTGTGCTCCTGGCTGGCTGGAAGGCTAAGGAGTGAGCTGGGCATTCACAGCATGGTGCAGTCCTGTCTACGTGCCTGCTTCCCTCTCTCCCTTGTACCTCTCAAAAAATTTAATTGCACTTTTAAAAAAAAGTTAACAGTAGTTAAGTTCCTAGAAATAGGCATAGATACTTCGGTGCTGCTTGACTTCCGGTAATACACTGCAATACGTCGTCATCACAGAGGGAGAAATGGCTTTTAACACACGGTAGCACATGGGCCAGGAAGGAGTGATGACACAGTTCTCAGGCAGGTGACCACAAAGCCACACCGACTCAGCTGAGACACCTTAATCCTGAACCCCAAATAAGAACCTGGGGTCCCTAATACTCCCTACATCCAGAGGAAGGAGCAGGTCAATGCACCTCTAAGAAGCCAAAAATCAATGAGTTCCACAGGGGGCCAGCACCAGCGTGGAGACAGAGCAGAGTCCCAGGCCCTGCAGGGGCACAGTGGGGTCCCCAGGACCAAGGTGTGGAGCTCATTTGCACCACTGGGCAGCTGCTGACCTGGGCCAGTGACGTGGCCTCAGAGCTTCCGTGTCCTCACCTTACAGGGGAGGAACACTCTGGCCTCACAGGGGTGTCTTAGGAAGGCTGAGTGGATGACATGCATGCCAGGCACTCGGAGGTCCACATCTCTCCCCCCTCCCGTGATGCCGGTACCTGCCGCTCAGGTGGGCCCAGGGCTGGGCACAGCGCCCCAGCTGCCTGGCGATGCGGGCCCGCGGGATCCGGGGACACGGTGAGGCCAGGGGCAGCAGGGCCAGCCTCTGCATCTGGGCCGTGGGGAGAAGGGCAGGCTCTGTCATGGGCTGGCACCGTGAGGCTCCAGTCAGCTGCTGCACTGTCGCCGCGAGGACAACTCAGTTTGCAGTGCCAGCAGAAGGAAGACGCAGGGCCTGTGGCACGCCCAATTCCCAGACACCCCCACACTGGGACAACCGTCCAGCCTCCTCCTGGGGCGGGGCTGGCCTGGTCGGGGCCACTTCTGGGCAGGCACACACACACACACACACACACACACACACACACACCCCCGACTCTCTCCCACCTGCACAGGGACTGGGAAGTGGAAATGGCATCTTTAAAAAATAGTCATGAAACATTATTTGTACCACTACTGCTAGTACCTATAGCTACCCTGGTCTTGAAATAAAACCAGATGAATAAAGTATCTGGCTAATGTGGGTGGAAAAAAGCCATCAGGGCCCCAGGGCTCCCGACTTGGCGGTTTCCTCGGAGACTTCTCTGAGCCTTAGTTTCTGTCTCTGTGAAAAGGTGATGGGGCGTTTGCCAGGACCAAACAAGCAGGAAGTGCCGGGGTGTGGAAAGGGATGGGCTGGGAGGGTGCCGCAGGGGCAGGAAGCAGGAGAGGTGGTATGTGGGGTCCAGAGGGCCCCCTGGGAATGGCCCTTGGGCTGGAATGTGAAGGAGCAGGTGCTAGCTGGGAAAAGGCTGAGGTGGGGGAAGCCGGGAAAGTGCATTCCCTGGTGTGTAAAATGGAGCGCATTCATTCATTCATTCAAGTACTTGTGAAGCCCCTACTTGGCAGCTACGATAATGTTTCAGAGAGAAGAGTAGGCCTGGGGCCCTCAGGAAGGCTTCCTGGCAGAGGCGGCTTCTCAGCTGAGGTGAGAACTGAAGGCTGAACCTCAGGTAGGGGCAGGGCATGAAGAGGGGTTCCGGTTGCAGAGAAGGGTACCTGCAGAGGCTTAGCCGTGGGACATTGAGGGCCACGTAAGGAGCACCCGTCCCGTTCCCTGCATCTGTGACAGACGAAGAGTCCCTTCTGTCTTCCCCAGGATGCCCTGGCCTGCCCAGCCCTGGTCCAAGACTCTGAGTGTCACAACCCTCTCAGGTGGCATACGTGCTTTTACTCAAAGGGAGGCCCCAGGTGCTCCTCAAGTCCACAGGTCACCGTGGTCTGGAGCTTTCCTCTGGCCTGGGGGAGGCTGAGAAATGAAGCCCCCAAACTGGAGTTACCCCCTCACTGGGGCTGCAGTGCCCTGACCATGCATGGGCCTGACATCGACAGATAAGGGGCCAGCTGGAGGCATGGTGGCTAAGACACTGGATCCCACGTGGCTGACTGCGGTTAGAGTCCTGGATCTGGCGGCTTGAGAAACGTGCCAGGCGCGTGTGTGCCTGTGCCCAGGACCCCAACAGGGTGATGAAATGGGGTTGCTTTGCTTCCTCACTTCCTCTCTCTCTCTCTCCAGTGAGTGCACACACCCTCTGGCCAATTTTTTAATAAAGGTGGGACAGGCCCTACAGGACGAAGGGGTACCCCGACTGTCAGGCAGCTGTCTCTGGATGGGACACACAGATGGGGGCTGCACAGAGGACCAACCGTCCACTTGTCCTGAGCTTCCTCCCGAGGAGACAGTGGAACTAAGCCACCAAGAGGCCGGAGAGCAGGAGCTTCCATTGGTGCTGAGGCCACCCAGGACATAAGCTGAATCAGCCATGAAAGCGGGTGTGAACGACTTTGAGTCAGGAGTTTTGCGTGGGAAACAGTAGGGGCTTAATAAAGCTGGCTGACTGGCTGGGTGGTTGGACGATGGACGGATGGGTGGGTGAGTGGGTGGATGGATGGATGATGGATGGAAGAAAGAATGGAAGGTTGAATCAGAAAATGGCTGGATGAGAAAAGGGATGGTTAGGAAGACGACTGGACAGGAGGCTGGATGGATGGCTAGTTCGGGGACGGGTGGATGGGTGGAGGGACTGTGGGTGCCGTGTACTTTATGTGTGAAAATGTGAGTGATGAGTGAATGAAGGGACAAGTGAATGAGTTATTAGTTGGATGGGTGGATAAGTGAGTAAATATATCCATAAATAAATGCTGGAGTAACACACTCGTGCCTGAGTAAATGAACATCTAGTCCAGATCCGAAAGCCTGGCTCGCCACCTTACCTGCAGGGAATCCCTGGAAGAAAGCGAGAAGGGAGAGAGAGTAGCCTGAACCTTGGGCGAGCTGCATTTCAAGCCTTTTTAAGGAAGTGCCACCTCCTGGTTTCCTAACCTCAGAACGAAGCCCAGAGAAGCGTGTCCGCGCCCCGGGCAACATTCCTCAGCCCCAGAGTATCGGCCTGGCCGGTTGGGTCACAGTGGAGTGACTCAGTCCTGTTGGCCCTGCACCCGGGCAGCCCGCCAGTAGCTCTCTGGGAAGCCTGTGATCCAGACAACCCTATTTCTATCCTGGAGTCTCATTCTGTGCCCCTCAGACCCAGAAAGCCCTTGGGCTATGAGCTGTGTACCCCCATCTCCTCTGCCTTCCTGCACACACCTCTCACTACAGCACCGGGTACCCTCTGGCCAGCCCGCCCCCGGCATGTGACTGTGACGTGGTGGAGCCTCCTAGGCTTGAGACTGATCCTCAGCTCCGACACTGAATGCTATGTGACTTCAGGAAAATGCCTTAACCTCTCTGAGTATGGCTTCCTCATCGCTTAAATGGAAATCATGCCTGTCTTGAGGGGTGGTTATGAGGATTCAGTGAGTTAACGCATGTCAAGCATTTTTTTTCCCATAAGGCACGTGCACTTGCCAGAGAGAGAGACAGAGACAAGGAGAAGGAAAGTGAGAAATCACCCCCCCAGGGCGCGATGGCCATGCCACAATCTTCCATTCTCTTCTCAGAATTTTTGGGCATACATGCACAGGCACCTGGTGTGATTTTTCAGGCTACTGTGTCCAGGACTCGAACTGTGGTCAGCCATGTGGGAGTCCAGAGCCTCAACCACCATGCCACCTGCTGGCTCCTATGTCAAGCTCTTAAACAGTGCCTGGCGAATGATGCACACAGAGCACCTCATTTCCAGGCACTCAACCTTTTTCTTCTGACAACAATTTACAGAGCACTTACAAAGCCGCAGCTGAGCCAAGGAACAGCGTTGGAGCTGCCGGAAGCTGGACGAGCCAAGGAAGGCTCTCTCCTCTGCAGGTTTCGAAGGGGCAAGGCGCAGCCAGCCCCTTGATCCGGACTTCCGGCCTCCAGAACTATGTGACCACACATGCCCATCAACCTGAACCACCCAGGGTGTGATTCACTTTGTGGGAGCTCCAGGAACCGAATACACTGGGGTTCGACCACGCTGCCAATGATACACCGAAGCTCTGAGAGCTTGTAGGAGAGGCTGAGGTGTGGTCCCAGGGCAAACCTGAGAGATGTGTGGAGACAGCAGACGTGGGGTGGGGCCGTCTGCTGGCCCCCGTGTGTTCTGGCTACTGTCCTGGCAGCCTCTCCGCTCTGCAGGCTGGGGGCACATGGTCACTGTTCCGGCTTTGTAAGTGTTTCCTACACACAGTAGCAGCACGGCCCAGGCTGCATTGTTCCAGTCTAGGAAGAGAAAGAGTCTTACCGTGGACCTTGAGAAACACGTCGGAGCTGAGAGTCGGAAAAACGGGCCACTTCTGGTGCGTGACTGTGGGCAAATTATTTATCCTCTGCACCTCAGTTTCCTCACCTGAAAGTGGAACTCTGGCCCACCTGATGGGTGGTGCTGTCCCCACAGCAGGACGATGCATGGGCACTCCGCCAACTGTGGCTGCTGCACGGGGCGATGTGCCCTGGAGCCTGGAACTAGGGATCACGGGGTGTTTATGTCACACACTCACATCTCACTGTGCGTGCACCAGGATAGGGCCCCCACGGACACCCTCAGAGGCCCTGGATCTCAGCCCCTCACACTCCTTGTTATCGCCACCTAGAGCTGCTTCCCCACACCGAGATCTGTCTCACCTGCCTCTGCCGCTTGGGCTGACCGACACCCTCCCTGCTCAGCCCAGGCGGCAGAGCCTGGTGAGCCTGGCTACGCCCGCTCACCCTCACGGTCCACTCCTCCTGCCTTTTTCAGAGTGGCTGCAGGGCAGGGGGATTCAGTGGCTTGTCTGGCTTTCCTGGGTCGGTGGGGAATTTGAACAATGCTCCGGCAGCCTCCTGACAGCAGAGAGGACAGTTCATGGACCACAGAGCAGGGCGGCTGGAGAAATGGCAGACAGAGCCAGGGAGAAGCTTCCGCCATGGGAGGCTGTTACCAAAGTGCTTATTCGACCTCTCCAGAAGCTCCAGGGAAACCAGCATTGACAAAAGCTCATTAGGCAGAACAAAGCAGGTGTGAGGAAAGCGTGTGGAGTGTGTGTTTGTGTGTGCGTGCACACATGTGCAGGAGATGCACAGAGTGCCACCTTTGTGGGGACCTTTATATGCCCTTGGTGCCACCTTTCGGTACCAACTTGGCAATACCTGTAAAATGGCAATGCACATATCAAGGTTTTCCCATGACAGAGCCCAGGTGGACATGGGAGACAGAGAGAAGCCCCCTCCAGAGGGCCTGGTCACATCCCTCTCTGCCGGTCTGCCAGGATCCTGGGCACGTGTGCATGACCCAGAATGTTTCAGGCCAAGCTGGTGAGGGATTTGAACCACCGTCTGCATGTGACCTCCAGGTCCGCAGCCCAGTACGCCACCGACTGTGCCAGAGACCAGGCCAATGCATCTATCCGATATTCAGCCTTCACTCTTTTCAGAGCAGGTCCTCTAGACAAAAGCTCCTACATGTGAAAACCCAGGTCAAGAGTGCTCATGGCAGACTGTGGACAGGAACAGATTCAGTGGGGCTTGGATCCCAAAGGGTGGCTCTCTACAGCCCATGAGGAGCTCAGACGTGGCCCGAGGACAACAGGGAATCAGAGGGCTTTAAGCAGGGGAGCGGGGCGGGCGTGTTCTGACTGTGCTTTGGATCATTCTGACTAACAGGGCAGGATGCGCAGGGACCAAAGATCAGACCAGCTAACAATTTGGGCCCCCTTCTCTCTCCTTCGGACATTTAAAAGGCCGTAGGATGTGGACCGAAGGAGAGAGAGCGGCTAAAGTTAATACTAGTTGGTACCAGGGAGGGAAGGTCCCCTTCTCCACCCATCAGCCCTGCTGTCCCTGGGTAGTCAGTGGGGGTGCAAGGAGAGACTAAACCTCTTCAAAGATCAGAACCTTTCACCACATCTCCCCAACGCCCCAGCCTGGAGAGGTACTGGCACCATGGATTGGACCTGGCTCTGGAGTCATGGAGCCTACGTTCAAATTCTCACTCCACTGTTGTGATGCCGAGCAAATTACTTGACTGCTATGTGCCTCGGTTTCCCCGTCAGTAAGGCAGGAATAGCCAAGGACCCTACCTCATAGAATTCTTTTTTAATTTTTTTTAAATTTTCTTTTAATTTTTTTTTTGAGAGATTTTCACTGTAGGGCGCGTGCGCTCGCCAGACAGACAGAGAGAGACATAGAGACAGAAAGCGAGAAATCACCCCCCAGGGGGGATGGTCACGCCGCAATCCCTTCTCCTCCATTCTCCTCTCGGGATCTTGGGCACGCACGCACACACGCCCGGCGTGAGTTTTAAGCCACCGGGTCCAGGACACGAACCGCGGTCAACTACATGGGAGTCCAGCAACATAGCCATTACACTAACTGCTGGTCCCCCTCATAGAATTCTTGAGAGTTAAAAGCGCTCCTGTCTGTAAACCACACAGAGAAGTGCCCGCAGCGCACACTGAGTATTTCTAAATGCGAGCCACTCCTTCTGTAACTAGGCTCATGATGGATGCCCTCTAGACAGTTATCAGATGAGTATTTGTTGGGCTGGTGGTCTGATAGTTAATGCAGCTGGATCCCACATGGACAAGTCTGTAGTTCAAGTCCTGGACCTGACAGCTTGAAAGACATGCCAGGCATGTGTGTGTGTATGCCCCAAACCCCAAAAGGAGAAATGGAGGAGAAGGGATTATGGTGTGACCATGTTTCATGGGGGTACTTTCTCACTCCCCCCTCTCTCTCTCCTCTCTCTTCCTCTAGCTCTCTCTCTCTCTCTGGCAAATGTATGTGCCATCTAGCATACTTTTTAAATGATTATTTGTTATTAAAAATCAACCTAAACTCTAATCAAGAAGTGAGTGTGAAATCAGGAAATGGAAGTTCCCATTGAAAAGTTGAAGAGGGTCAGGCACCGTCAGAGGGTGCCAGGGACTCTCCAGTCAGGGCCGGCCTGGCCATGGGCCCCACGATTCACTGAATAAATGGGACTTGACCAGGCCTGGCAGGTTGTCAGGGACTTCCTGAGCATAGGAACTGCCTCGTTTTCAAAATAACCCACACCCTCGGTAGGCCCTGCCCTGGGACCTCTGCAGTCTGGCCAGCCCACTTCTCCCCATGTGCCTTCTCATACCTCCCTGGAAGGCCTCGGGGGTGATTTGAGATGATGGAGAAGGGCTGGCTCCCCTGGAGGTTTTCTTGTGTCCATCTGGGGAGGAGAGTTTTGGGTCCCAGGGAGGCACCTCCACCTCCAAAGTTCTCTTCCTTCATGGCAAGTCTCTGCTGTCTACTTCGGCCATCGGCACAGCCCAGCTGACTCTGGGGAAAACAAGCTAGAAGCAAATGCAGGTTGGTGCGGAGCTGACATTGGAAGGAAAGAGTAACTAAGAAACAGAGACACAAAGGAGTTGGGAAGGTCTCTGTAGAAATGGGACAGGGCTCTTGTGCAGAGTCTGAAAATCTTATTTTCTCACCCCTTTAATTATACACAAACAGGGCAGGCTACATAATTACAGGGCCCATTTGCCAATGAACATGCTGGGCCCCTTGTTCAAATACTGAGAATTTCAGGACAGCAACAGCAGAGCACAAACCAATGGGGCCCTCCTGGCAGGGGACCTTGTGTGGTTGTGGCTTGCACTCCCATGAAGCCAGCACTGCACACAAATCTTGGACCGCGTGCCTATGGAGGGCATGCCTGTTTCTGGGAAATAGCCCTTAACTGTTGAGGTCATGACCCGGAAAGGTTAAGAATCGCTGAATCAAGGTTGAGCAGGGGGGCTCTCTCACTGTTCACCTCTCTACTCAGACAGGAAGGGGCTTTGAGCCGTGGTCCACGGGGGTGGGAGAGTAGGACCTGTAAGTGTGTCGTGTGGGCTGATTCCAGAGTACGGCAGGCTCTGGAGGATGCTGACAGATCGAGAGCAGGGTCACTGGGACTTGCTGATGGCTGGGAGACAGAGTGGGAGGGAAGGCCTGGAGGCTGACTTATAGGCCTACGGGTTGAGTATGGGGATCAATCGCAGAAGAGTGGGGTGCTATGTTTTGCCTTTTTGGGTAGCAACAAGAATCACAGATCCCACTGCAGACATGCAGAGATCCCAAGCAGACAGGTCAGAGCGTTCAGAAGGAAGATTAGAGCGACACACACATTTCGGGTCATTGGCACAGAGATGGCATCTAACCCCACTGGGATGGATGAGGTCTCCTAGGTGTTCCATGCGTGCAATTGCTGTGGTGTTCTGGGCAAATTATTTCACTGCCTGGACACCCAGGGCTCATTCGTCACCAGAGGTAAGAGCGGCATCCTCTTCAGAGGACTTTGTGCGGGCGGGAAATGCTTAGCATGGTCTGTGGTGACTGTCAAGGCCCGGGGAGCACCAGCCATTACTACTGCTATGATGACGCCACTCCTACAAATTCATAGGGAGGCCTCGCTATGTGTCAGGCAGTGCTCTGAGTGCTCAGGACATGCCACTGTAGCATGTCAGAAGGTGCTAGGTGCCCTGGCAAAACAAAAGGTAGAGTGGAACAGGGAGGAGGAGGGCGGGTTGGGGATTCCCAATCAAATAGAGTGATCAGGCAAAACGTTGGAGGGAGGGAGACGCCGAGCAGATATCTGAAGGAAGAAGGTTCCAGGCAGAGGGAACAGCCAGTGCCAAGACCCCAAGGAGAGTGGTGGGAGGTGAGGTCAGCGAGGAAAGGGTATGAGGTCCATTGAAAAGAAATTCTTCATGGCTGAGGTGGCTGGCCCTCCACCATGGCAAGAACAGGTGCCCAACACAATGCGGCTGAGGTTTTCCAACACAGCAGAGATGGCGAGCTCTCTGCCATGGCTCAAGGAGCCAGTCCCCCGACATAATGGAGGCAGCCAACTCTCCAACAGAGCGGCTGCCCAGGGAGGCGGCCAGGCCCCGAGGCTCCCACTTCCAGCCTCCCATCCCTGGAAGGGCCTCACCTGGCAGAGCAAGCTCACCGGTAGAGCCTCTCCTCCTCCTGGCTGTGGAGCGTTCCCTCCCAGCAAAACTCAGCTGGGCCTTTGCTCCAAGGCTCCCAATCGAAGCATAAAATGGAGTCATTTTCCTCTGAATCTGTGGAAGTAGAAGACAAGGCCCCTCAGGTGGCCACACCCTGTCTCCAACCCCAAAGGAGTCCCCTGCCAGGCCTAGGTATCCCTCCAGCCTTGCCTGAGGCCAAGGGGCCATGGTAGAATCATGACATATGGGTCAGTCCTGAGACCTCACAAAGACTGCAGGGCTAGGAGCGAGGAATTGTGGCCACATCCCTCCACTAAACAGGAAAGGACCCTAGAGGCGAGCACAAGGCCTACCGTGTTGGGCACGGCCCAGGAGAAGGCACTGACCCACTCATCCGTGTAAAACCAGCTCAGTAACAAATATCTGAGCATACAGGCACATGGCTTCCACCCAGCACGGCTCTGTGATGAAGAACACATGAACAGTAACCATGTGTTTTTTTTTTTTTTTTTTTTTAGGGGGTTTTTTTTTTTTTTTTTTTGAGAGGTTTTTGCTATAGGGCACATCTGTTCACCAGAGAGACAAAGAGACAGAGAGAGAGAGAAATCACCCCCCAGGGGGGATGGCCACACTGCAATCCCTTCTCCTCCATTCTCCTCTTGGGATCTTGGGCATGCATGCACATACACCCACTGTGAGTTTAAGCCACTGGGTCTGGGACTTGAACCGCAGTTGACTACATGAGAGTCCAGGGACATAGCCATTACTCCAACTGCTGGTCCCGACACGTGAAACCATGTGCGTATCCGTAAGGAGGGGTCTTGGTTGACTAACGGTAGAACATCCACATCACATGGAGAACTAGTCCATCTCAGGTGGCATGCTATAAAAAATCACTGCATTATAGGGATGGCTCCATAGTACGGCAGTTGAGACAGCTGAATCCCACACAGCTAACATCGTGGTTTGAGTCCCAGACCTGGTGACTTGAAAAACAAGCTGTGTGTGTTTGCATGTGCCCGACATTTTCTGATTCATTTGCCCTGAGGAGCCACCTCTTTATAATTTGTACAAAAGATCACATAGGCTCACAGTGACCCTGAGGGAACACAGATGCACACAAATGCATTGCTTCCCAAACTTGGGGACTCATTCTTGGACTCTAGGTTAAGAAACCCTCAATGACCACACCAGTCCTTCTACAGTCAATGGCTTGTATTTGGGCCAGCAATTAAAATGCCCGAATAGAGCCCCCTTTCTGCAGTTGTTTTAGGATACCCTGGCCTATTGACTTTCTGCCCAGCTCTGAGGTTAGGGCTCAACCTGGACGAGTACACAGCTCACCCTGGCGAAGTAAGAAGCGCAGCCAGATGACCAACCAGAACAGCAGCAAACCCACGGGCAAGCAGAGGCAGAAAACCAGGAAAGGAAACGTGAGGTCATTCACCAGCGGCACCAGAGGGTATTTCATGGTGCTTGTGCAGCTAAGCTGGACCAGCCTGGCCAGGGCTAGTGGGGCTGCCCCAGGGGAACTGGCGGGCTGAGCCGTGCTCTGCTCTCAGCCCAATTGTGACTGTGCGGTGACATAACAAGGTCACAGTTTCCTTCAGGTGAAGGCTATGGGATAGCCCTTCAGGGAGATATGTTTTGGAGGAATGGGTAGGAGGCGGGCTAGTTCGAGATAGTTTGGCTGAGAATAGAAGCCCAGGCTCCCCGCAGGATGGCCTGGGTGTGAATCCCAGCTTGCCAGTTACTGGGTGCATGTGACACCTCCCTGACCCTCTCTGTCCTAAGATGGAAATAATTCTGAAGTTAGAGAAGTAGAATGGTGAGACCAAAATGAACTCCCCGTGGATGTTCATATTGAGTATCTGAGGTCACAGACACCTCTGGGGGCCAGCGAGGTCCCCAGGCTGTAGCCACTCATGGGCACCCCACACTACATGGGAGGGGAGGGGACCTGAGCACACTGGATGAGCTTAGCACATCCAAAGCTGGCATCTGTGTGGCCAGCCTGGGGCTGCCACATGAGAAACACAGGTCTAGTACTGCCCCATCTTCAACTTCTGGAGAGAGCCAGAAAGTCTGGATTTTTATCTAAAATATCTCCACTGGGAAATACTGGCTCAAATCTGCTGGCTAGGGACCAAAGTTGGCGTAATGGCTATGTCGCTGGACTCCCATGTAGTTGACCACGGTTTGAGTCCCGGACCTGGCAGCTTAAACTCAGGCCAGGTGCATGTGTGTGCATGCCAAGATCCTGGGAGGAGAATGGAGAAGGGATTGCGGCATGGCCACGCCCCCTGGGGGGTGATTTCTCACTTTCTGTCTCTCTGTCTCTGTCTTTCTGATGAACGCAGGTGCCCTATAGCAAAAACCTCTCAAAAAAAAAAAATATTGGCTAAACAAAGCCTGTCTGCCATGCATGACTGGGTCACTGGGCTCCCACTTAAAAACCTTCTAATACGTAGTAGACCCTCACTACATGGTTACTGTATAATCTAGAAGCTTCTGCATCCCCATGAGGTTTTCAGTGAGACTTCTAAGGCTTTCATTATGCTCTTTGTTCTCCTATGTGAGCAGAACGCTTCGAATGCCGTTTTTATTTTCTCCCACCTCGCCTCTGTCATTCATTCATTCATAAAGCATTGAAGAAACTTCCATGTGCCAGGCCCCTGGGACAGGAAGCAGGCTCTGGGTCTTCCAGGTGGAGGGAGAGACCCTGGCCAGGCTGGGAAGGACCAGCCGCTGCACCACAGCTCCCCAGAGGCTCCCCAGACCACAGGCCTGTCACTGCTGGCAGATGGAGGGGACTGGAAGACACTTAATAAATATGCAGTGTCTGGGCTGGCTCTGCCCTACTGGGTCAGACCTTGTCGGGGTGAGGCTCAGGACTCCATTCACTGACAAGGACCAAGGTGACTCTTGGACTTGACTGGGAGATTGTGGCTTTTTGTGGTTTAAGAGCACAGCCTGCAGTCAGGCAGAACTGGTTCCAGGCTGGGGAAGTGAATCCAGGGAACGGGTGGTTGGTCTAAGGGGACCCCTGGGGTAGAAAGACCCCTTTTAGGAAGACACCAGTGCAGGGAAAGTGCACACAGGTCAGTCGCATGCAGAAAGAGTGGGGAGGGGAGAGGACAGCTGGGGCCTGTTCACAAGGGGTCCTAACCCAGTGATATGGTGGTCAGAGTCCACAAAAGAAGTCTGAGCAGCTGGTGCTAGGATGTGGATCTAAGAGCAGTGCCCTGCCAGGCTGGACACAGGGCTGAGGTTGGGCCCAGGCGCAGAGCGATCAGGACTGGAGGCCATTTCTTGGCATTGAGTTCTGGAGGGTTTAGGGACAGAGAGAGCAGCTCAGCATGGGTGGGAAAAGCTTTTACACACTTTTCTTCAGATGCCAAAACGGCCACTGCATGGTCAGCTTCCTTGGCCACCAGGTACAGCAGGAGGTCCCATGGTGAGGGTAGAGCAAGCGTGGACACACCGCAGGAAGGCAGCTCACTAGCAACATGGTGAGTCCATGTCGGGTCGGAGGTGGCTCTTGGCTGGGGCATGCACCATGACAGTTCTCAGCGTTTCCTCAAGTGGCATGCGATCTAGGCCTTGAGGGACCAGTCTGGTCTCACGCAACCCTCTGCAGCCAACCCTAAGCAGGGGTGGGAGGGGGGTGACCTCCTCTGCACCCTCCCAGCCTTGGTGGAGCTCGGATTTTCTGCTGGCAAAGGGTACAGCAGGCACTTCTTTGCTCCCAACGCAGAGACGCCCAGCCTCTGTAGGATACGCCTCTGCTGGCAGTGTTTTGATTAGCCCTGTTTATTCCAGCATAGGGGGCCAAATATCTTTCCTTTAACAATGAGTTTTGAATATTTCATGAAATGCTATGAAATCAGGGTGAAAATCTATAGAGCTACATGATGAAAGGTAGCCAAAGCTGAGTGGACGCCCTGGAAAAAGAGTGAATTAGGGGCACCCCTGCCTGGAACCAAAAGCACACATGAAGTTATTAGATAAGAATCTCCTTAAAATTTAATTGACTAAATGTATTACATTCAATATTCCATGGGTTTCTTCTGGACAAAGGATCAGCATAAATACAAACAAACCTCTGGGCCTTCTTCCCTAACCGACGCAGATAAAACACAGGAGGGGAGGGGACACGGGTGCACCTTTGTATTTACAGTTCGCCTTTACTTTACAGTTCAGTGCCAGAAATATTTACAGAAAATACAATACGAAAAAACCATGTCTTGGCAACATACTGAAATTCATACAAATTGTATATATGATTTCAAGCAAATAATGATACTGCTTATTTTTCAGCCACAACTGCCAAGCCCTTCAGAGGAGAAAGATGTCTTGGTCACTGCAAGAGACGAAGACTTGGGAAACTTGGTTTGCTTCAACAAGTATTTATTGGGCGCCTACTATATGCAAGGCACTGTGGAATCCCAAATTACACCTTTTCCCTCACCATTATAAAACAGAAAAGCATCTGAAGAACATGAGTTGGTATTGAGAAAAACACTATACAGTACATGGCTTCATTAGCTACTGAGAAACCCACAGTTTGATTCCACATTGTACAAATGGATCCCCTCCAATCTCTCCGTCTCAGGAAGAGAGGCTATCTTGGAAATCTTTAAAGCAGGTCATCTTAACTCCAATGATCATTTCATGTAAACATAGAAATCCACTCTTTTCTTAGGAAGATATAACCTGAATGGGTTTTTAAATGCTGAATGGAGAACCAGTGCCAGCAGGAGGGTCAAATTTCCCCCAGAACGTCTTTTACCATCTACCACAAAACTCATCTTTGAGCAAGGCCACTCCCACCTTGGGCAAAGTCCCACGTTCCAGATGAAATAAGCTCTTGAAGACTTTGCCTCTCTCAAAGTCAGTCTGCAGAGCCCAACAAACACTTGCCCAACATATGTACAAAGTTAATGGCTTGTGAAGGCCTCAGACACACAACCTACAGGCAACTGATGTTATGGGCCAAAGGGGTAGGTGTTTTGTATTTATAAATGCGTCCAGAGAACAGGCTGCCATGAAATAGATGACCTGGAAATGGAAAATGCTTGCATGCATGTGTACGTGTGTAAGTGTGTATGGGTAGGTGTGTGTGGCCAGAGGAGCAGGGGGTCAACTCACCATGTAATTATTCCTATCAAAGGGCCAATGGACAGGAGGGAGTCTTAGGAGGAAGTCCTGGACAAAAGGGAGAGCTGGGTAAGCTAGGAAAGGATTAAAAAGGCAAAAGCCCTCCCCACAGTCTTCTGTGCTCTCAACCAGAGAAGGAAAACCTCCCTCCCTTAACAGTGACTTGCTTTTGTCTACTGGGTCACTCAACAAGATGTTCATCCATCCCCTGGCACACCTGGCATGTGCAGTCACTGGACTACTGAAGTCACAGATCAAAGTGGCCCTAGCTTCGCCCCCCAAGTCTGGAGCATGTACTGGCAAATTGATCAGGCGGGCTGCTAAAGACTCTCACTAGGTCTGAAACCTGTTCCTCTGGCATGATTCTACTTGAAGTGACTTAACACAGGCAGCTGGGTGAACTTGGTGATGAATTCAGATTCATACTAGTGAAACATCTAAGGGTTCTTATCACACTCTTTTGGGCAGCTGTTATTTGAGAAGGAACCAGCACCTGGTGAGGCATGTGCACCTCATACTCTGCTGCTCTTCCTGCCTTCAGGGATCGCACATCCCTCCTTCCCCGGAAGTCCAGTCTCCCAGATCACAGACTGCTTTCAGCATGGTTACTCACTTATCAAAACCATCAGAATTACAAAGGGCTGTCAGAAATGAGAGCTCACTGCAGCATCAGCAAGCCCATCGCCAACACACACAACATTCATTTTTTTGGACATACATCAGTTATTTTTAACCTCTGGAATGTTGTTAAATTGTCTGTTAATTTATAGCCTTTTCACTTCAACTAGAACAAGGGCCATTTTCCTCCTGAAATATCAAGCTGGAATTTCCTGGAAAGCTATCAAACCTCATCTTATTCATGCTGAGCTACTACATTTTTTTTAGGGTAAAATCGCTCAACTTTATCCTACATCCCCCTCTCCCCATGCAGCTCTCTGGAAACATCAATTTATTGCCCAGCATAAAAAGAAAATAAATTATTGGATAATATTATACCCTGAATGGAAACTGGAGTACAGAAGGAGGAGTTGGAGGTTATTTTTACCTGAGCTTAAAACAAACATGAAGAAAAAAGTACGGAAAACCTAAAACCAAGAGCTGCTATGCCCAGTTTTAGCTTGTAGATGCCAAAATACATACTTCTGGAATAGATACCTGACAGGGACTTAGGTCCTAGTCTATCCACCACTCCCTACGGAGACTCTACCAAAAGATCAAGCCAAACAGACCACTGTAGCCCTGACCTACAGAAGAATCTACTCACACCAGAGTTCAAATGGGAAAACACCTCTTATAAAACTGTGATCAGTCCTCTTTGGACTTCAGATGTCACTTATTTTCTTAACATAAAATAATCTTACTAAAGAAGAAAGCACATAAGAATAGGAGAAATGGGCGGTGTATACTGTAGCATTGTAACAGGAATCCTTGTAAGAACATTCTGGGTCTGGCCTCCTCAAAAGGTTTATCCCTGGCAGAAAAGTAGCAGCGAGGTAACAGAAGTATCCAAAACCCTGGCAGGGATGTGTTGTGCCTTTAGCTGGCAAAGTCTAGAAAACACGACGACAACAGTCATTTCCAACAGCAGCCACCAAAGAGGTCACTAATGTTTGTCATTACGATAAAGTCCAGTAGCTCTCTGGGAGAGATCTCAATTAGTAGCATGGAGGGGCTACTTCCTGAACCCCAAATTAGAATCCTTCATAACCTACTGCAGTGTGTTGCTTGGTCCTGAATTGAGAAACAAAGACCAAATAATTCTCCCAACCCCTATAGTGAATTTAAATTCTTTGATATTTAATCAGGGAATCATAGATGTTTAACCTGTCATCATGTCACTGAGCTGGATTACAATGGAGAGAGTGGAGGCATCACTGTTGTCTTGTAACTTTTTACCCCAGAAACTTGACTTGCATTTCCATTAAAGGACAAGGCTATACCTCCATTTTAGGTCTTTTTCCAGGATGCTCAGAAACTGAGGCCTTTGGATAGCTCTGTGCAGTGATTAGAAGGACAACTTTATGAAAAATTAGAAAATATGAAATATTTTAATTCAGACAAAAAACATTTATGTTCTTTTTGTATGTTTGACAACTGGATGACAAACAGGCCCACAGTGAAGGCTGAGATGCCTTTCCTTCTCCTCCATGCTATCAACACGAACCTTTCAATGTCCTGGAAGATTCTGAAGCAGATTTTAATTTTGAATACAACCTCCTAAAAAGTGAGGTATAAAACTATCTTCAACTTCTAATTTGCAAATTTGTTGATACTACCAATGCATGTGTTTAACTGAGATGCATAAAAGCCTTCCTCCTTAAAAGGCTTACATTTAACTAAAATTGTCACTTTTTAAAGAAAGTTTATGGCTAAAATGTGTATCATCATTACCAGCAGG
>NW_006159579.1:6108488-6129575 GCF_000334495.1 Tupaia belangeri chinensis | reverse complement strand
AGGAATATGATTGTGTCTGGGAGCCCATTTCACTAGAAAGTCAAAAGTCTTCTATCAAATGGGTTTATAATGTGTTTCTTCTATTCTGGTGATTGAACAGTAAGCTCTTGGGGAGTGATTTGTTTTTATTTTTACAGTGATCACCTATCAAACTTTTTGCTTTGATATTATAGTCCCCAAACCGAAGATCAATAGTCCTAGACAGTGGTCTAAGAACTGCAGTTCTTGAGTCCGACCTCCTGGAAAAGTGATGTATAAAACTCTGGCTCCAACTGCTTGTTCCGGTACTTATTGACAATGTCGGTGATTTTCTGTTTCCGGCGGACATGTGGTGGGCTGTAGGAGTCACTCTCTAGTCTCTTTCTTCTGCAAATGTTAATTACAGTTTGCCTCACCAAAAAGCCTTGAAAACAGAGGGTTTTTAAATAAATGTTAAAAACATTTATGTTAAAACATAGGTGAACTATTGATATTCATGTGAACTAATAAATACATGAACTGTTTAATTCCAATAGCAAAGCTTTCCATCCCCTGAGAGATAGACACAGTATTAAGGTGAAACCATTAGAAGAAACACACAATCACAAGGAAACTCAGAATCAAAGCCTGGCTGACAACTCACTTCCTGCTCTGGATCACTAACAGCTATCTTCATTTTCTAATGCTAATTTTGTGACGTCCTACTTATATATTTACTAGATTAAGGACAGTTCAATACAAAAAGAAACCTCCCTCCCCTTTAAGAGCCATAGCATTTTCTACATGTAAACTCTATTAAGTAATATCACCACTTCCTTATTTTTATTTCTTTTGGGTTTATAAAAATGTTAATGAAAAAGAAAAAGAAAGCTTAACCCTCAGCAAAAAGAGAAGCCTTAACCCTCAGCCACATATGTAGACCTTACCAAGCGCTCGCCTGCTGACTATCATCCCATCCATGAGAGGGATGACCATGTTAAACTTTCCAGTGGCTCCTTGAATTTTTATCCGAAATAATCCAGTGTTTAAAGGGTGGATAAAGATGACAGGAATTTCTTTTTCAAGCGTTGTAGATCTTAAAAAAAAAGAAAATTCTCTTTATTCTGCACATACAAGAGTTGAAGTTCCCCTCAGGGAGCATAAGAACACTATGGGGACCTGAAACCAGGCAGTAGTTTGAGAAGAATACAGGGGTCAGTCTGCTCAGAATCCTCCTGGGAGTCCATACTCTGCACCCTATCACTCCTGGCCCTAAATTCCTACTGGGGTCAGGCTTTTTAAACTAACAAAAAGGGGCTGAAAGAAATATGTTTAGAAAAACACTGGAAAAATGAGGAAGGAAAGGCTGGAGAAACTTATTATGAGAAGCCAAAAATCTAGCAATCAGCTATGGTTCTTTCACATAGTTCTCCCTTCTTACAGGGAACAAAAGTACGGCCGGCCAGAGCACAGGGAATTCCGGCATAGTCAAGCCTGGTATCTCAGAGCAGAAGCAGGATACAGCCTAGGCCCATGATGGGCATCTCTGATAGAATTTTTCTTTCAAAAGTTGGAAGGCTAAAGAGGACAGCAGGGTCATCAGCTGTCTGGGGCAGCTGTAAATGTCCTCCAAAGCCGAGATGCCACATCTTGCTAGGGCCTCACAGCCTCCGACTAGGCAGTAAATTCTAAGGTCAGCAACTGCAGCGTCAGAGGACTGATTACACGTGATATGTCAAGGATAGGCCAACCTATCTAAAGGCATTCATGTTGTTTTGGGGATTTTCTTTTTTTGGCAATATAATGAGTTTTCTTTCTATATAACTAAAGTGATTCTAGCCAAGCAATACTAAATTGTGCAAGACATTTAAAATAAAAAGCAGAGTAATTCTGTCCAAGACAAATTCTAAATTTTGCAAATCCACCAAAACAAACTTTACAGCTGAATTGTATCACAACTTTTTATCTAAAAAGATTAGACAACATAACTAGTTGGAAGAGAGCTTTAACCATCTTACTATTGTGTTTATTAAATTTGTACCTTTGTTATATCAATAATAACTTAATAAAAGGATTTAAAAAATCCTTGCTAATTTGATAACCTTGTACATTTATGTATGATTCTTTGATTCTTTCTATTTTTATTTCTTATAATCTTCAACCCTTTTGTTTCCTTATAATGCTTTATTTCTTTACAAAGTTGCAGTTACCATAAGAAAGACATGCTAAAAAAACCCTCAGGCAAATAAGAAGAGTATACCTCAGGGAAGTGCTACTATTTGCAGTAGTTTCCACACCAGTACTGATCTCTGTCATCAGATCTGAGAGGGGAAAGTTTTCTGTAAGAAAATAACAGCATTACAATTCATAGCTTCCTCATTTTCCCCAAACAAATAACAGGACACTGAACTTCATAATCTTATTACACAGTGGGCAACAAATACATAAATTATACAATTCTAAAGTACATAATCCTAACCGTTCCCCACAAATGACATTTTACACTTTTCCCTCACGACACAGTCTAGCGACGTCCACCTAAAGCAGAGGGTTTTTAGAAAACATGATCTGTGGTCTTCGAGCGTTTGGCTGGAAAGTGACTACCACACCTTCACACACACAGCTGGCTAGGATTACAGGCTAAGGACGCACTGCTAATGCTAATGATGTACTTCTCCACAGCAGACCTCTCAAGGATAAATTAGCTTTTTCACCAAGATAGACGGTAGGTTGCGTGGAAAGAGGGTAAGTGAAGAGATGTCCCTTCCCCTTTCCAGAGGTCCTGGGATGACTAAACCAGCTGGCAACAAACCATTAACTATGACGCCAATATGAGTAGCTAAAAGCTTTTTGTATCTCGTCTCATCAAAGCTTCACAACTATTAATATAAAATAATGATTGTCTTCCATCAAACAGAGGAGTAATCTATGGTGTAGAGATTGAGTGGATGAACTGGGATGCAAACCCAGGCTTGCTAAACTCCAGACCTGGCTCAGGACCAAAACACCATCCTGTGCTCCCACTCCCTTTAGACAGCGAATCCCTGCTGTGCTATCGCTTATTTTACAACAAAGTGCTTATACAGTACCTATATCATCATAGCGTTCCACCCAGACTACAGAAACTCTTGTCTCAGGTCCAAGGGGAGGCACAGGGCGACCCTGAGGCAGCTTCTTCATTCTGGAGCTGGGACTGAGCTACATAAGGAAGAGGAGGAGGAGGGGAGGGAGAAGGAGAACTGGCTTAATAAAACTATCCAGTCATACATTTATTAAGATGCCCAGTGATTTTAAGTATCAGGAAATGGGAAATGACTTTCAGAAGAAAAGTATGATATACATTTGTAAAAGGTTGTGTTTATCAATCTTAACCAGAACAAGGAAATAAAGGTTTAAAACTGTCAATGGAAAAAAGGTAAGAAATAGTGAACAATTACAATTTACATTAATAAAAATAAAATTTAGGGCCACCTGAGGTTGTGGTGGTTAACAAGGCTGGATCCCACAGGGCTGATCGCATGGTTCTAGTCCAGACCTAGTAGCTTAAAAAATACGTCAGGTGTGTGTATATGTATGCCCAAAATCCCCAAAGAAAGAAAAAGTGAAAGAGAAAGGATTGTGATGTGACCATTTCTCATGGGGTGTGTGTGGGGGTGCTTTCTCACGTTCCTTCTCTGTCTCTCTCCAGTAAATGCACGCGCTCTCTGGTAAAACTGGGGGAAAAATTATATACAGTACCTTTTTTTTTCCTTTTAAAAGATTAAAAAAAAAAAAACATAGGGCATGTACACTTGCTTGAGAGAAAGAGACAGGAAAAGGAAAAGTGAGAAATCACACCCAAAGGGTTATGTCCATGCTACAATCCCTTCTCTTCCTGCTCCCAGTATGATTTTCAAGCCACCATGTCTGGGACTTGAACTGCAGTTGGGTTGGGCACGTGGGAGGCAAGCACTTTAACTACCACAACACCTGCTGGCCCCATGCAGTATCTTTTTTAAAGAAAAATTTGCCAGAGGATGCTGTACTTGCCAGAGAGAGACAGAGAGTGAGAGGGAGAGGGAGAAAGTACCCCCTAATGAGGCATGATCACACCACAATCCCTTCATTTCTTTATACTGTCAGGATCCTGAGCATGCATGCATATGCACTCAGCATGTTTTCAAGCCACTAGGGCTAGGATCTGAACCATGTGATTGGCCATGCAGGGCGTCAGTCCTGCATACAATATTTCAGTGAGAGTTTGGGTCTTTCTCTGCTATGGCTAGGAATCAGTGTTTTCCCCATTACAGCAACATCAGTGATTTACCTGGAGGATCCTAATCTTGCAAATACCTTATGGCAAGATATCCCTAGCTGCTAGACAAAATGTTTCTACTGCAATCAATGCCTCATTCTCTTTTCTTGTCAGTAGAAAGAAAAGGCTTGGGCTTTTGCTATCACAAACAGTGTGCTCTGGCTTCCTTGCCAATCAGCTTCCAGTTTCCTTGCAAGGCTAATTAGATTATATAGTTCCCTGATAGTAAACTGGCCCTCTGAGCCACACCCCTTGTAAGGTATACAGCAGAGCTGAGTTTCTGTTAATTCCCTAAACAAACCTCAAGTGTACAGAGGGGAGAATCCTATACTTAAGTTGAACTTTAAAATCAAAACTGCCTTATTAGCATAGAAATATATGTCTTTACCAGACATGAAGAGTTTATGGCAAGTCCCACAGATTCTTGTTTACTCTTGCTTTTCCACAAAACGACTGTGACCAGGAGAATCCTCCTCACTAGGGATGGACACTCGTCCTCATTCAGAGACTATCTTTTTACTACCCGGCTCATCAGCTGTGACTCTGACTTCCCCAATCTCTGACCTCTAGCCACAGATTTAAGTGGGCTCTTGTGATTAGGCCAGGCCTACTTAAATAACCTCTTTCAATTAACTCAAAGTAAACTTAATTATACTCACAACATCCCTTGGCCATGTAATATAATATAATCACAGGAATCCTGGCGGACTCACAGGTTCTATTCATACACACATAGAGGATATTATACAACGGTAAGGGTCATTGGTGGTCATCTTAAAACATTGCCCAACACACACACCTTTCTTCCTGCAATCTTGCTAAACTCACTAAATTGTTCTACTGGATTTTAAAATAGATGTCTCAGCATTTTCTACATACATCATTATGTTGCCTGCAAATGCACACAATTCTACTTCTTTCTTTCTGATCTTTATGTATTTTTTTCATTGCCTTATTCCTCTGTGTAGGGCCTCCACTATCAGGTTGAAGAGTAGTAGTGAAGGCTGATACCTTTATCCTGTCCTCCATCTCAGAAAGAAAGCATTTGAGAATAATGTATCATGTCTGAGCATAATATAAGGTATAGGTTTTTAGTAGATGCTTTGTATCAGGCTAAGGAATTTTTTTAAGAGAGATTTTTGCTACAGGGCACATGCGCTCACTAGAGAGACAGAGAGCCATAGAAAAAGAAATTGAGAAATCACTCTCTAGCAAGGATGGCCATGCGGCAATCCCTGTTCCATTCTCCTCTTGGGATTTTTGGCACGTACATACATGCACCTGTTCTGAGTTTTAAGCCGCTGGGTCTGGGACTCGAACTGCAGTTGACTACATGGGAGTCCAGTGACATAACCATTATGCCATCTGCTGGTCCCAAGGCTGAGGAAGTTTCTTTTATCCAGTTTGCTGAGAATTCTTCTCAAGAATGCACACTGCATTTTTACCAGCTACTTTTTCTCCATCTACTGAGATAATTGTATAATTTTCCTTTTCTTAGTTTGTTAGTACCCTGCAAAGCATAAGTGATAAATAAAACCTGGTGCTTTAAGGGATGTCATTCTCTGGTTTTTAAGGAACAACCACATTGGCATTTAGAAAATGAATACAGTACAAAGACAGCCAATCGCAGAATATTAGATCTGGCTAAAGTCCTAAACTACTTCTCAACACTGACTTACTCATTTCCAAACTGTATTCTGTAAAGCCTTTTCTTAAAATTCTTCATTTTCAACATCAATCTACTCCAGAGTCTTATACAACTTGACCTTTTTCCTGAATCAGTTTTAAAGGTGAAAAATTTTCCTGTATTCTACTTTATATACTATACCTATGTTAAAAATAGTTTTCACTATAGAAGGACCCAAATATCCCATTTAATAGAAGACTGGTTTCTTTTGTCTTTATTATTTGCTCTAAATCAGTCTTCTTAAACTTATGAACTGATCCTATTTTTCTCGTTCTTCACTATTCACAATAAAGCACATGAGAGTGAGAAAGTAATCATCCTCCACAGGGTCTGATCATACTTCGATCCCCTTCCTCCAGCCTTCTAGCTCCTCAGATACTGGGCATTTGTGTGTATGCCCAGCATGTTTCAGGCTGACTGGGCTGGGGAACTGAACTGTAGTCGTATAGGATCCAGCTTCTCTTGAGCACCACAGTACCACAGAAGTGACCCTGATCCTATACTCTTGCTATCACTTATTTGGTCAATTTCCAAATAAGGATTAAGGGATAACACAAGGGAAACACAAAGATAAAGAAATGACAACTGCTGATAAGGTAAGAAAACATAAAAGCAGAAAGCTCTCTCCTGTAGTAGGGACTACGAGCCTCAGTACATTTATTGATACACTGAACTGCTTTCCAAAATGTTGACATTTTTAGATGGTCACCCTTGTTTAAGTTGAACACTGCATAATATGGAATGTATGAAGTTTTCAAAAAGTTTGTGAAAAATGCATATTATGTAAAAGTTCTGCATAGATTTCAAATTTTTTTGGTATCACACTAAACTCATATTATAATTCCATTTTTCACAAACTCTTTGAAGTTTCCTTAAATCTCTACTGCAGTATCTGTAGTGGCTATTTTAAGGAACCAATAAAAACCTAGGCTTAAAAAGAAAAGGGTCAGGCCAACAGGTAGCATGGTGGTTAAGGCGCTGGATCTCACATGGCCCACTGCCTGGTTTGAGTCCTGGATCCGGCAACTTAAAAAACATGCCAGGCTTTGCTGGCCATAGGTATGAGGCGTGTGTGCCAAAAATTCCAAGAGGAAAACGAACTGCAGGGTGATCATCCCCTTAGGGGGTGACTTCTCATTTCTTTTTCTCTCCGGCAAGTGTACATACCCTATAGCAAAAAACTGAAAAGAAAATAAAAGAAATGGGTGAGAGAACCGTGTACAGTACTAGGATGACAAAGATAAAGAAAAACAACACAAGCAGTCTTAGAATGAACAGTTCATTGCAGGAAAACAAACAAACCAAAAAAAAAAAAAAAACAACCAGAAAATAGTGAGAATTTTATTTTTTAAAAAATAAGCTGCTACTAATGAATCAGCACTCTGTTTTAAGTAAATGCTCTGGGTTAAAGTTAAAAGTTTGAAGGCATGATTCTATAATTATTCCTACTGCACTACAAATATATGGAGATAGATCAACAAATGACTTACCCTCTGGGAAGAATTAAGATTGTCTGTATGATTGGGGAAAAGCTCAAGTGTCAGAGATGGCTGTTTCAGAATTCCTGGCATAAGATCCATATTTGAATCACTATCCTGGTCCGAGATGTTACTTTCCAATGAATCAGCTATGGGGCATAGGAAAAATATCAGTTGTAATACCTACTATTTCTTTAGTGCAAAAGTGTTTATAAATTACGCTAACTAGTCTAAACCAAGTCACTTAAACATAGCATTGCTTCTAGAACAAGGCTGACAAACTTTCTAAAAAGGATCATAGAACAAGTATTTTAGGCTGTGCTGGCCATAGGTCTCTGTCACATACTCTTGTTTGTATTTTACTTATAACATTCAAAAATATAAAAATCATTCTTGGCTGAATTTGGTTTGTACACCATAGTCTGCTGGCTCTTGCTCTATAGGATAACCAAGGTAAGACGAGAAAATATTTGACTTTCAGATGTAGAACAGAAGTCATCCATTATTCTAAACTACTTTCTTAGATGTTCAACCAAGTAGGCACTGGGATAGCCAAAAGCTAAAGAGGATCTGTTCTCTGTGATTAAGGAACAACATGACTGGAGACCAGGACACAGAGAATTAAAAAAAAAAAAAAAAAAAACCAAAAAACAAGGAAATATAAATATGAAGACACAGAAGAAAGTTGAGTTGGAAGGTAGGTAGCATAAGGAATCTCATGACAGGAGGCAAAGACCCAGTTACAGAGCTATAGTGCAAGGATGAGGCTCCAGCTCTCGAAGGACTTAGCTGGTACAAACAGGGTTGGCCAGAGAAACCAGGCAGGTATTTAGTCCACAGAGGACAAAAAGGGCCTGGCTTCCGGAATTAGGGTGGTAGATCACAGCCTTGACAAGAAGACAAAGAGTTGCTATAATATTTATCTATACCATGGAAGGTGCATCTTGCCAAGGGACACAACTGGCCCCAGAATATGTGGCCCGAATATGAGACAGGGAGGGGCCTGTCTCATATTCAAGGAAAATCAAGAGTCTAAGCTGCCAAGGTAGGGCACAACAAAAATCATTATCATGGAGATGAGCAGGAAAGTGGGTATATAGTACCCCTTGCTACAAATGGTCTCAATGAAGATGAAGTTTTCAACCTACCATCTGGTGAGACATGAAAAAATGACACTAATTTGCAAGCTAAAAGCAAAATAAGAATGTGAATTCAGGGGACCAGCAGGTGGCATAGTGGTTAATGCACTGGACTCCCAAGTAGCTGACTGTAATTCAAGTCCTGGACCAGCGGCTTGAAACTCACACCAGGCACATGTGTGCCCAAAATCCTGAGAGGAGAATGAAGGAGAAGGGATTGGAGCATGGTCATCCCCTCCATGAGTGACTTTTCACTTTTTTGTCTCTCTGCTTCTCTGCTGAGAGGATGCACCGTATTGCAAACATATCTCTCTCTCTCTCAAAAAAAAAAAAAAAAAAAAAAAAAAAGTGAATGTGAATTCAGGGACCAGTAGATGGCAAAATGGTTACATCGTTGGACTCCCATGTAGTCGACTGTGGTTCAAGTCTTGGACCTGGTGGCTTAAAACTCATGCTGGGGACATGTGTTTGCATGCCCAAATTCTAGAGAGGAGACTGGAGGAGAAGGGATTGTGGCGGGGGGTGATTTCTCATTTTCTGTCTGGCGAGTGCACACGCCCAATAGCAAAAATCTCTCTCTCTCTCAGAAAAAAAAAAAAAAAAAGTGAATTAAGGGCCATTCCCATGGCCTAGTGGTTAAGGGAGCCACAGCCCAGAAGGCCAATCATGCAATTTGAATCTGAGCATTAGCAGCTTAAAAACCATGCCAGGTGTATGTGCGTGTGTGCTCAAAATCCCAGGCCCTAAAACATGGATGAGAAGGGACTGCAAATGACCATGCCCTATAGGGGGCTGTTTTCTCCCTACCTCTGTCCCACCTCTGTCTCTCTCATCTCTGGTAAGTGCACGCACCACCTGGCAAAATTATATATATGAATAAACTTAGACCAAGAAGTAACAATCACTTCCAATCTTTGGGGAAAATAGTCTTGACCAGCATGGTTAGTAGGCTGCTGACATTTCTCCTACTTATTTTTAGTCGGCCATATGCCACCATGAGATCCTTCTCGTTATACAGGATTCATTTTTAAAAATAAGTATTTATTTAATTTTAAAATTATTATTTTTTAATTTGCTATACAGCACATGCACTCACCAGAGAAAGGTAGAGTAAGAAAGAGGGAAAGTGAGAAAGCAAGCCGCTAGGTCGAACTGCAGTCAGCCATGTAGGACTCCAGTGCCTTAAGCAACACACTACCTGCTACTGGCCCCCTATATAGGATTCTATAGTGTTCCATACAAAGGCATGAGAATAGAGGGACCAGCAGTTAGCGTAATGGCTATGTCGCTGGACTCCCATGTAGCTGACTGCGGTTCGAGTCCCTGACTCGGTGGCTTAAAACTTACTCCTGGCACATGTGCATGCGTGCCCAAGATCCTCAGAGGAAAATGGAGGAGAAGGGATTATGGCGTGGCCATCCCCCCGGGGGGTGATTTCTCGCTTTCTATCTCTCTGTCTCTATTTTTTTTGGCGAGCGCACGCGCTCTATAGCAAAAACCTCTCCGAAAAAGAAAAACAAACAAATAAAAAAAGGCATGAGAATAGAAAAGTACATGAGGTCACATTCCCAGTTAGAGAAATACCAGACATACTGATTAAAATAATTAGATGAAAGAAAGACAAAAAGTGGTTAAGGTAGGACCTTTTCATTACTTAAAGATTATCAGAAAGTTTCTACTTGTCTTTACTTTCCACAAGAAAGAGAAGATAACACTTTGGACATTTGCATAATCCAATAGTTTCAATGTCTTATAAGTTAATGAATGTCTGTGATGACTTTCAAATCTCTTCCAATACAACACTACATGAACCAGTGAATGTAAAAATAGATCATGCAAAATATGTTCTTACTTAAAGACTCCACAGGAGAAGGAACCACGAAAGCTATTTCTGTAAGGGCATCAGCATAATACAGCACCTTCTTTTGTCCATTGAAAATGCTAGCGCCAACATCTTCAGAGGATATCACTTCATCTAGGAACAAGAAATATGACATTATTGCTTAAAGAGTGAGAAAAATCAGTATCATCCTGCTTCATAAAATGTTATCTGGTTAAAAAAGTGAAAATAAATAGTAGAAGACATGTTTCCTCCATAAATCATTTAGTGTGTAAGAAGAATAAGCTATAAACTTTCATTAATGCCTTTATACTAACTTTAAATCACAAAAAATCTTAATTTCATAGTTTCTGAAACTCCTCTATTTCAGACCACTTCTGATGGGGAGGACCTTTCATCTATCTGTATGAGACAGATTAAGGGAGTCCTTCTGGAACAGGAAATGTAAGGAGGACCACCAGTTACTCTGAAGGGAGTTGGAGCAGGGGCAGGGGTATGAGCATGTGCATTGGTCTCTTTGTACTGCTCCTCGGCTCTGCCCTACTCCACCTTTCCCAATGATCAGTGATGGCATATAAACACATATAGTAGTTTTAGTAATAGTATATGCTCTAAGCCAGCAAGGCTAAACTAATAAAAGAAACCCTGAGAGCAGTATACTTTTAAGTTGAAATGAAGACAATGTCTTACCAGTAATACATAAAAGACCAGCAACCTGACAAAAAATTGGGCAATGATAAGTAGTTTTCAAGAAAAAAAAAATTAAAACTACAAAAATATGCTTACTCTCATCCATAACTAAATATAAAAAATTTCTCACCTAACAGACTGGAAGATAACCTAATGCTGGTGAAGATGGGGCAAACAGAAGCTTAGACCAGAGGTTAGCAAGCATTTTCTGTAAAGGACCAGACAGTAAATAATTTAGTCTTTGTAGGCTACATGACCTCTGTCACACTACTCTTTTCTGTCCTTACAATGTGAAGTAGTCACAGACAGTACATAAAAGGGCATGGCTAGGATCTATAAACTACAACAGGGATGGGTTGGAGTTTGCCAACTCCTGGTTCAGACTTTAAGCAGGCACTGGATACCTACCATAGTACCCGGCATGGTTACTGCCCCAACACCCTCTCCACCCACCCCTATGCTGCATCATGAGCATACGTGTGCCAGAAACCCCAACAGGAGGGGGAAATGGAAGAGAAAGGATTGTGGCATGACCACACTCCACTAGAGTGCTTTTTCCCTCCTCTCCCCCACCCCATCTTTCTCTGGTGAGCCCACATGCCTTCTGACAATAACAACAACAACAACAAAACCCTCAGAAAATTCAAAGCATTCAAAGGACTGCACATAGGCATTACCCACTCTGGAAAGATAATAATTATTTTCTAGTGACCTCACAAGCCAAGGAACAAAAAGCATTAAGTCAGGTGGGGCAAAGGACTTAAGTTTATATTTATATTTGTGCTGCTGCTTTTTATGCTGATATAGTACCTCAAGAGGATTTGTAGATATTGGTGAGACTCTCTCAGAGATTGTCAGCTGTTCACTACAGATTTCAGTACACTAAATCAAGAATGTAACATGTAACTGTGACTCTTTTTCTCCTTTTTTTTAAATTTTTGATTAGAGGGCTTGTGTACTGGCTAGAAAGACACAGAAAGAGGAAGAGGAGAAAGCACCTGCTATGGGGAATGGTAAAGCTACGGTTCCATTTCTGCTCCTTTCAGGATTTGGGGCACTCACACACACGTGCCTAGTGTGTTTCTCAAGCCTCCGGGTCCCAGACTCAAATTACATGAATGGCCATGTGGGATCCAGATGTCTTAATCACTAGGCCATGGAACTGGCCCCTAAATGTGACTATTTTGATAGCTACAAAGTCTATAAACACACCTATAAAAAGAAAACTGTATTTATAAATAAAACATGCTCATTAAGAAACTGGGATGCTTTTTTATAGATGATACTTAATATGATATTTTTGCAGAAAACTGAATTATGTTTACTCATACTATCAAAAAAGAACTTACTGGCATTGTGATAAGTAAGTCATTCATCTTTTATCAGTTAGCCTTATCAATAAATGTATTAAATGTATACTTATAAGGTAACTTTATTATTAAATGTATTAAATGTATATTTACCATTCATATATACCAAAAACATCCAGAAGAATATTCAAACTATTAAGTGATCCCTGTGAGGACTTAGGATTAGGGGAAGGAAACTTTTCCTTTACATACCTCTATTTGCTTTTGTTTTGTTTAATAAGACTATAAATTCATAGTAAAGGGGAAAAGATTAAGAGTGATAAAAGAAGGGTTAAGTTACTGGGTTAGCACATGGCCTACTATTGTTCGAATCCCAGACTTAGTGGCTTGAAAATCACACTGGGTGCATGTGTGTGCAAACCCAAAAATCCCATGAGAAGAATAGAAGAAAAGAGACTGTGTCATGGCCATCCCTTCTGGAGTGATTTCTCACTTTTCTCTCTCTCTCTCTCTTACACACTCTCCGGTGAGCACATATGCCTTATGGCAAAAATGCTTTAAAAAAAAAAAGAATGACAAAACAATAAATAAACAAATGACTACTGTAAGTTTTACCTTGTTCAGATCCTTCGCCTTCATCACAACTGTTAATAGACCAACTGGTGGAAACATGCCCAGTCCAACCAGGGTGTTTGCCCACATCCACTGACCAGCCAAGAGAGAGCAAAAATTCTAGGAAATGTGGCTGGACATTTCTGGAAGACTCCACATTCTTTAAAATCTGAAATACATTATAAATCATCAGCTATTATGAAGGGTACAAAAGAACGTATCAAACTCATCTTCATAAAAAATTGTTTAGTTTTGAAGCTTTGACTTTGTCAAAGCTCAAAATGAACGTGGAAATATATCCCTATAGTGAACAATGAGTGCTCTGGAGTAGACATATCTGGATTGGCTGGACCTTTGGCAAGTTTCTTAAGCTGTCTGTCTCCATTTCTTCATCTATAAAGTGGAGCTAGTAATGATGGATGTGAAAATTAAACAAGATTATACAAATACAGCCCTAACTACATCCCTGGTAAAACAACAGAACCAGATAGTTTTACTAAAAAATAAATAAAAGACATTATATCCCTGACTTCAAAGAGTTTACTGACTCATTAATGAGAAACATGTAGGTACGCAATTTTAAAAATACAAATCTTGGTAAACATTATGAAAGTACAAACCTATTAAAATTCAGTAAAGATTAAGTATAATTAGTAAATGTGTATGAAAACATCCTTTTCTTAATCCAAAGAAGAGAATGTAGCCATTTCAGAAAAAATGAACTGACCAGAAGATTCTCTCCTCTTTACTAAGTACCAAACATTATGCTTTATACAGCTTTGGAACGATGAGTCCTTTGATCTGAGGGCAACTCTGCCCTGTAGGGGATATTTAACAGTGTCCAGAGACATTTTTGGTTGTCACAATCGGTGAAACACTCTGGTATTTAGTGTTGGAGGCCAAAGATGCTGTTAAGTGTTCTAAAATACACAGGACAGTCTCCACAATAAAGAATTACCTGGCCTAAAACAGCAATAGTGGTGCTGTTGAAAAACTCAGAAAAAAATATAAATTCCTCTCCAAACTAAAAACGATGGGGGTGAATATATCAAAATTATCCGGGGGACCAGCAGTTAGCATAATGGCTATGTCACTGGACTCCCATGTAGTCGACCACGGTTCGCGTCTTGGACCCAGTGGCTTAAAACTCACGCCAGGTGCGTGTGCGTGCGTGCCCAAGATCCTGAGAGAAGAATGGAGAAGGGATTGCGGCGTGGCCATCCCCTGTGTGTGGGTGGTGATTTCTCGCTTTCTGTCTCTCTGTCTGGCAAGCGCACGCACCCTATAGCAAAAACCTCTCAAAAAAAAAAAATTATCTGGAAAATTTCCAAAAAATAAGAACTTCTTAGCAGGGCTGGCAGGTGACGTGGTGGTTAAGGGCACTGGACCTAACCGTGGTTCAAGTCCTGGACCTGGTGGCTTGCTTTCTCACTTTCTCTCTCTCTCGGTCTGTACCTCTCTGGTCAAATTTAAATAAATAAAAAGTGAAAAAAAAAAAAAAAACTAACCCAAACGAAACAAAACAAAATTCCTTAGTATACTCCAGCCTTTCTACATCCAAATCAGCAAAGGAATCACTATTTTTAAAAGCTCCCAGATGGCTATGATGCAGCTAGTCTACAGGCCACTGATTTCATTCATGCACTTCCAGTCTATGCCAAAATCAGATGGAGGCCTGTGCAAGCCACACCCATTACTTCTTAATCCAGTGGACGTTGCTGCCAGGTCACTCCATCTTAAATATAGAATCACTCTTTATTTAGTTCACCTATATACCTTCGTGACCTTATAAAGTGCCAACAAACTGATTTGGCAGCCAGTTCCAATTTTATTGCAATGAAAATTGTGACTTAAAAGTAAAACTTGTAAATAAATGATTTCTGAAAGTTCAGTGAAGAAGCAGTAAATGAGTCAAATTCAACTCACAGACCACTTGCTGGCAGTCAGAAATTAATCTGAATCTATCCTAGTAAGGAAAGGCAGGTCTCATATATTCCAAAAGAGGCCTCGGCAAATCTTCATTGTTTCCCGGTCACCAACAGTCCCTGCTAACCTCAACTCTTAAACCCTAGTTTAAGAGTTACTTTAAGGGTTTATGTCATCTTTCATAGGCAGGATAAAAACGGCCCCAATATTCTCATATGGAGGATGTACCAGACTTTCCTTTAGAACAGATTTCCAACCCCTGTAATCACTGCAATTTTACTGAGGTTTTTTAAAAAAAACTAGAGCCTACCAGTCCCATCCCTAACTATCAACAGCTTACCTTCTCCCAAGCTCCAAGCACATTGGACCCCAAAATGAATTATGTGGAGATGCAATACTCTCTCTTACCTCTGGGGAATTTATACCCGTTTCTACTTCATCAGTAATCACCTGTTTCTGCCTTCTTACCTATAGTCAATACATGTCTCAATGTCACCTTAAATGTCTTTTCTTCAGGACACTGTCTTGAAACCAAGTGAGGTTTCCCTGTTATGGATCCTAAACATGCTGTAAACCTCTACCAGCATACTTCACTATGGTTGCTTATTTAAACATCTGTCTTCCCTTCTAGGCAGCCAGCGGTTTGTCACTGTAAACCTGACACCTAACAGACAACACACTTAATATCCAGTCAATCACTAACATGAAATGAGAAAAACTTTCTCATAAATCAACCTTGTCCAGAAGCTCACCAATATTTTGAGAAAGTGCTTTGCACTTGCCCTGTCTCACCATGTAAGGCCCTGTGCCATTTTGGGACACTGCAGAGTGTCCTACCAGCAAAAATGCTCTCAATAGTTGTGTCCCCCTCCGAACCTGTTCCTCATAATTGTCAGCTAAATAAACTTCTATTTTTATCAATTATAAAAAAAGCACTTCTAGTGTAAACATATTGTGATTTTTTTTTAAGAAACATTTTTGCCATAGGGTACATGGCACTCACCAGAGAGACAGAGATAGAAAGACAGAAAGCGAGAAATCACCCCCTAGGGGGGATGGCCATGCCACAATCCTTTCTCCTCTATTCTCCTCTTGGGATTTGGGACACACACATATACAAACCTGGAGTGAGTTTCAAGCCACCGAGTCCAGGACTCGAACTATGGTTGGCCATGTGGGAGTACAGCAACACAAACATTATACCATCTGCTGATTCCACATTTTGTGATTTTTATAAATTTCTTAAGATGTGCTAATTAATTAGCTAATGGTTTTATATTGATTACGGTAAAATTCAAGGATTTTATAGTCATAGTGCCCTATGCAGCTGAACACTTTTTAAAAATTGTTATTTATGATAAGTGTGTGTGTACATATGTGAGAGTGAGAGATGGTGGGGATGTGGATTGAGAGAGAACCACCCTCCAGAGAGTCTGGTCATACCCAGACCTCTTCCACTAGTCTCCAGCCAGTTGGATCCTGGGCCTTTGTGCATGTCTGGCATGTTTCAGGTGAACCAGGCCAGAGATCTAAACTATGGTCACCGTGTGGGATACAGCTTTTCTTGAGCAGTGCATTACCCACTACACCACAGAGCTGGCCCCTGAATAGTACATTTTATGTATTATCCTTTGACTCTACACTACTCACGGGCATTAAATGCTCATCTATTCCATGTTTCAACTACTAATTTACAACAAAATCTTCAAAGCTTGTGTGATTTGTTCTCAGTTTTCCATTCTTATCTGTTCTGTGTTTATCTTTCTCCTATTCTCTTTGCTATACATATCCAATCGTGTGCTTTCCTTAGTCTTCTATTTTTTTCCTTTTTTTTTGGTTTTATAACTTTATTTGAAAACCAGCAGTTAGTTCTCATCCCCATCAACTGTTTATAGATTTTTGAAAGGGGTAACAGGTACATAGGTCACCAAAGTGTAGAGCTTGTTGGGTGTATCTTCATCTTCATTACGTTTTCTGAACAACTGCACATGGATATGATATAGGACATTCCTTATTCCTTTGGCCCAGACAGCTTTGTTGAGCCCCGTATCAACGTGCACTTCTGGAGTCCCCATCTCCTTCATGACAAATTTCCTGATTTCTTTGAGTGCCCGAGAGGCACGTTTCTTGAAGCCCACACCATGGATGCGCTTGTGAATGTTGATGGCACCACCTCGTTGATGGCAGAACGGCCCTTCTTCTCCCCACCCTTCTTTGCAGGAGCCATTCTGCCCGGCCTAAGTTGAAAAGCCTTAGTCTTCTATTTTCCTTCTTTCTTTTATTTCTGGTGTTATTTTTCCTTCACTGCATACCATGCATGCGTCAACCGAGATGATTTACTTGGGAAATGACTTGGAAGGTGAGTTTCTCAAGAGGAAAGCCTGTTACTTATTACTATGTTACTTATTTCTACACTCTAGCACTCTGAGTCAGGTAAACAACGGTGGTTGTTATTGTTTTATCCTTCTTTAGCAATCAGGCCTAATTTTCTACTTTTTTAGTCTTAAGAAACTAAATTCCTTAAAGGGAAGAGAGACATGTTATTATTATCTAAATCATGTTAGGGTCAAAGCATTCAAGACTATAAGCATCATAGTTTTAATTAACTCAGCTTCTGAACCAGCATTATAATAGGTCTTGAAGATTCAAGTATAAGATACTCATTTCTGAGACCAGTAGATGGTATAATGGTTACATTGCTGGACTCCCACATAGTCAACTGCAGTTTAAGTCCCAGACCCAGTGGCTTAAAACTCATACCAGGCACATGTATGTGCATGCCCCAAAATTCCAAGAGAATGGAGAAGGGATTGAGGCGTAGTTAACCTCCCTGGGGGTTGACTTTCTGTCTCTCTGGTGAGTGCGCATCCCTTATAGCAAAAATTTATTAAGAAAGATACTCATTTCTTACCATGGATAAGAGCAAACCTTATCATTTTATACATTTATAGCATTAAAAACTACCAAAGGAAGTTTCAGTATTCTTACCTCTTGGTTTGTTTTCTGACCTGGCTTCATATAGAAAATAAAAACTGTGTCAAAAGGACGACATGGCAAGAGATCCAGATACCCAATATCATCAAAAAATCCAGGTATCGTGGAATCAAGTGCAATAAGATGAGGAGGTAGACGACTATTTGCAGGTTCCTATGAAGAGAAGAAAGAACAATTATTATTTGGGCCCTTCGAAGAAAGAAAGAAGTAATTATTATCTCTTCTCATTATTCTAATTATATACATGATACCTGCTCACAGTTTAATAAAAATTAGGTAAAAAATTAATAAGGTGACAGAAATAAACAACCATAATCCTAAATGAAATTATTTAAATTTTTTTAAGAATTATTTAACTTGGGACCAGCAGTTAGCATAATGGCTATGTCGCTGGACTCCCACATAGTCGACCCCGGGTCGCGTCTTGGACCTGGTGGCTTAAACTCACACCGGGCGCGAGTGCGTGCATGCCAAGATCCCGAGAGGAGAATGGAGGAGAAGGGATTGCGGGGTGGCCATCCCCCCTGGGGGGTGATTTCTCACTTTCTGTCTCTCTCTCTCTCTGTCTGTCTGGAGCGCGCATGTGCCCTATAGCAAAAAAAAAAAAAAAAAAAAGAATTATTTTATTTAACTTTATTTAGTTTAATTTGGCCAGAGTGGGACAGAGTGAGAGAGCAATAGAGCGAGAGAGAGAAAGTGAGAAAGCAAGTTGCCAGATCTGGGACTCGAATCACGATCAGCATGTGGGAGTCCAGCTCCCTTAACCACCATGCTATCTGCCAGCCCCTTAACATTTTTTCATACCTCCTCCAAGTCTTCTTTTGCTTTGATTAAAGACAATTGAGTTATACTATGTATATAATTTTGGGTCCTATTTTGTCTACAGTATCATGCTTTGTATAACTTTCTAAAAAATACCTTTTCTCACTCATCACTGGTGGAAATGCAAAATGATACAGCTAATTTGGAAGATAGTTTGGCAGATTCTGAGAAAGCCAAATACAGTTTTACCAAACAATACAACAAATGCACACCTGGCTATTTACCCAAATGAGTTAAAATTTATATCCACACAAAAACCTTCATATAGGGACCAGCAGGTGGTGTGGTGGTTAAGGCGCTGGACACTCCCACATGGCCAACCAGGGTTCGAGTCCTGAATCTGGTGGCTTGCTTTCTCACTTCCTTTCTCTCTCACTCTCACTCTCTGTCTCTCTTTGGTCAAATTAAGAAATAAATGAATGAATGAATGAATAAAAAAATAAAATAAATAATTATTTTTTTTAAAAAAAACTTCATATAAATGTTTATAGCAGCTTTATTTGCAATTGCCCAAACTTGGAAGCAACCAAGATGTCTTTCAATAGGTGAGGGGGGGAACCAGCAGTTAGTGTAATGGCTATGTCGCTGGACTCCCACATAGTCGACCGCGGTTCGCATCCCGGACCCGGTGGCTTAGAACTCACACCGGGCGCATGTGCGTGCATGCCCAAGATCTCGAGAGGAGAATGGAGGAGAAGGGACTGCGGCGTGACCATCCCCCTGGGGGGGTGATTTCTCGCTTTCTGTCTCTATGTCCCTCTCTGTCTGTCTGGCGAGTGCATGCACCCTATAGCGAAAACCTCTCAAAAGAAAAAAAAAAAATAGGTGAGCAGAAAATCAAACTGTGGAATATCCATAGACTGAAGTATACTTTGAGCATCCTTAATCCAAAAATCCAAAATCCAAAATGCCCCAAAACCCCAAATTTTTTGAGTACTAATATGACACCAAAGTGAAAAATTTCTTTTCTTTTTTTAAAAATTTTTTTCAAAGTGAAAAATTTCTGATCTGACCTCATTTGACAGGGCATAGTCAAAATGCTCCAACACAAAAATATCACATAAAATTACCTTTAGACTGTGTGCATATAAAATGTAAGATGAATTTTGTTATTTTGATTTGAGTCCCATCACCAAAGTATCTAGTGTATACAAAAATTTTTCAAAATCTAAAACACATCTGGTTCAAAACATTTCAGATAAGGTATATTAAACCTTTTTTATTAGCAATAAAAATAAATGAGCTATCAAGCCAGCCAGTAATGTAGTGGGTAAGGCAGCTGAATCACACATGGCTGACAGGGAGGTTCAAGACCCAGAACCAGTGGCTTGAAAAACATGCCAGGTTCATACGCCTGCATGCTCCAAATCCGGAGAATAAAGAGAAGGGACTGCGTGTGATAATTCCCCCACTCCCATGGGGGAGTGCTTTCTCATCCTCTAGCTCCCTGGTGAGCACATGTGCTCTGTAACAAATTAAAAAAAAAAGTTATCAAGTCACAAAAAGACATGGAAGCACCTAAAAGGCATTACTGCTAAATGTAAAAAGCCAGTGTGAGAATTATACATTGTATAATTCCAACTTTAATCTTTTTAAAAAGTGGCATAAAAAAACAGAGTCAATTGTAGTCCACACTTTCAGGAATAACATTTACTAGGGGATATTTTTATATTCTTTTTCTAATTATCTCTACATTTCTGTTATATGTATGATATGGGTCTTATATTACCCAGGAAAATTCAAGATTGGGTGAATTCTTTTTTTTTTTTATTATCATCATAATCTTCTTTATATTACATTGGATTACATATAACTTTACAGTGTATTACATTGCTTTTTCAAAAGGGAATGCCATGCATGTCAGTCAGTACAGAGACATTAATCTCCCCGCTTCAACATTCAATATCTTTTCTTATGTTTTCCCCAATCATTATTATTATTCTAATTATTTTTTAAAACAGTCAATCACTATTTCTCATTTTGCTTGTAAAAATACTTTGCCCATCATGAAATACTTCTCAGACCAATCCAGTTGAGAATACTATACATGTCATCATCAACAGTTAATAAGCCATATCTGTTTCTCACTAATGTCCTGCCTCTCTATTGTTCACTTGCTATCTTTCTCTATCCTCTTCTCTTCACTTACCCCATTCCACACTGTCCTATTCTCATTAAGTACCTTCACTGCTTTTATGTCCTCCAATTTCTTGCTCTCCATCATAGAGCACAGGTAGTCGGTATATATTGAGTTGATACATACAATATCTTTCTTTCATAGCCTGGCTTACTTCACTCAGCAACAGATCCTCCATATCTGACCACTTTCTATCAAAT
>NW_006159579.1:6075343-6108430 GCF_000334495.1 Tupaia belangeri chinensis | reverse complement strand
CTTTCTTTCATAGCCTGGCTTGCTTCACTCAGCAACAGATCCTCCATATCTGACCACTTTCTATCAAATTCCAGGGTCTTGTTATTTTTTATGGCTGAGCAGTATTCCATAGAGTATATATACCACACTTTTCCAATCCACTCATCGGTTTATGGACATTTAGGTTGGTTCCATGTCTTGGCAATTGTGAATAATGCTGCAATAAACATTGATGTGCAAGCACTTTTCTGACTGAGCATTCTCCTGTCTTTTGGGTAAATACCCAGAAGTGGGATTGCTGGATCAAATGGTAGTTCTATTTGTAGATCTTTGAGGAACCTCCATATTGTTCTCCACAGTGGTTGAACTAGTTTACATTCCCACCAACAGTGTAGGAGGGTTCCCTTTTCACCACATCCTGGCCAACACTTATCACTTTTTATATTCTTAATCTTTGCCATTCTGACAGGGGGTAGGTGGTATCTCATTGTGGTTTTTATCTGTAAGATTGGGTGAGTTCTCATATTAGTTTCTTCAGATAGAACCCTGAATGATTCATGCATGGGATGAACTGTCCTGGAGCTTGTGTACAACCTACAGCAGCACCAAATTTCATTTATTTGTAATAGGGTAAGATTTTTAACCAGTTTTAGAACAATTTCCTTCTATAGTCACAGAAATATTATAGTTACCATCAGCTGAATGTTAATTTATGGATATATTTATTCTTATAAATTCATGGAAATTACCTTCAATGCTTCTAAGGACAAAAATCCAAAATGTGAGAGGAAAAGGCGGGCTGTTTGGAATTCCTGGGCAGGGGATGGGGGCTTGCAATCAGTAATGGGGTCAGGAAAACTTCTCTTCTGCAATGCCTCCTCGCTCTGCTGCTCAAGGCGTATTTCATAAGCAATCTGCTGGGCCATCCCACTCCTTAATTTTTCATGTCTCTCTTCTAACTGAAATAAAGCAAATGTTTCATTTTTTGGAACTATTAAAAAGTACTCAACATTAATTTTAAAATGAAAATAAAGCTATAAGCAGAACTGAAAATGAAGATAATTTTCAGAGGTCAACAATGTGTTTCAGTTTAATATAGAACTTTCAATTAAGCAAACGTGTTTCCAAGTTAAAACAAACACCAAAAACTTTCCTATAGACTAAATAATTGTTCCTTTGTCTCCTTGCAGTAATTGAAACCATTCCGTCTCTGCTCCCCTTCAAATAGGCAAAAAAGTGGCAGAGTTAGTGCTCTGGCCCCCACTTCAGATCATCATCTATCTTTGCCCTGCAGCAGCCTCTCACATTTTGAAGTCCTTATCTGTGTAAGTTACATGACTGCTCCTTTAGTGAGCAAGGATCTTTTTCTCTCCATCTTGGGCTCACAATTCTACAATCTCTTCAACCTTCATGAGTGGTCACACACAGGTATATCCTGAACCTCAGACATGCCCTACTTTTAAGGACTGTAATTCTGAAATTCTCTCTCCAATCATAAGTTTTCTTCCTGCAGCTGTTCACACCTTCACTCCTTAAGCCTGTACTTTACCAACCCTGTGAGGCACTCCATCCATCCCCACCATTAGCATCCTTCTGGCTTCACCTGTTCCCCAATTAGGCTCAAATCCAGAAATCTAACATCTTAAGACTCTAGCCTTAAGCACATAAAATGGCTATGTTGAAACTTATCCTTCCAAATTCTTACCCCTGTCAATCACCACACCATGCAAACGTTTTCTTATGCTTCCTGATCCTAAGGACTTTTAAAGAAAATCAGTGGAGTGAATTAAAATAACTATACTACAAATGATGCTATTTAATTTCAGTTGGACTTCTTGGCAATTTTAAGAACCATCACTGATCCTCTATTGCACCACCAAGAAGTAAGGTTAAAATTTACATAAGCTTCCTTAACTTATTTCCACTCAGATGTCTCCAAACTGTTACCTACTCTTCTCTCCTGTCTTATGAAGTATCCCTTATCTTGACCCTGCTGCTGCTATTGCTTATAATTCCCCCTGCCCATTTTACAGTGTCAGAAAACCCCTCCCCATTAGTTTCGTCCCTTCAACCTATAAGCATGTCCAAATTCCTCCCATCTTCAATGTTAAAAAAAAAAAAAAAAGAACAAGAAAAACTAGCCTTGCCTTTCCTTAGCTAGGCTGTTTCCTCATGCTAGTATCCATCTATATCCCTATTCTCACTGCTAACAGTGTTACTTACACTCACCCCCTTCCCTCATTCATCGCTCCCTCTCCAGCCCCTTTCACTCTGCCTCCCACTATGCACTGTGGAGAGTGGCCAATCTGAGCAAACACGGTGAAAACACGTTCTGCCACCTGAGTCCTGGCAATACACTACTTTGAACCCACTCTCAAAGGTCACCTACAATTTTGTGCTCACATCCAGGGGTCTTTCTCACTTCTCTTTTTCCTTAATCTCTATGGCATTTGGTATTGCCCTTCCCCCATTCCTGCCCTTTTGTTCTCTATGTCCTGACATATGCTCTCCCACATTTCTTGAAATTCTTCTCCTCTGACCTAAGAGATCAATTATTTAATCTAAATAATTATTTAAATTAATCTAAAAGTAAGTAATTTTTCCTATCTCCTTAAATTTGTCTTCTTTTGACAGTCTTTCTGTAAATGGCATCAATATCACTGTCATTCAAGTAAAAAAATCTAAAGTTGTTTAAGCTCTTTTCTTTCCCTCACCAATCCAAGACTGCTTGACTCTGCCTCTACAATACATTATATATGTTAAACCTCCACTCTCAGCGACCTTGTCATTCATTTCTCCCAGTTAGATTGTCACAACAGTCTGTGAACTGATCTCCTTTCTCCAAATATCCTCCACCCACCAGTCTGGTCATGTCACTACATTGATGAAACCTGTCATGCAACAGCCCACACAGCCCAGTGGGCTCTAAGAGAAATCCAGTTCCTTTCAATCAGCCATAATCAATAATGTATTTGTCTTATACAGTGACCTCCTGGATGACAGAGATACAGGTCATTTTATAAATCATCTCTAATACCACAAAAGGCAATGTATTGACCATGAAAGTTTTTAAAGAATGTTTATATTCATCCCCCTAAAAACAGCTAAAAGTAATTTATCTTACCTCTTCAGTCACAATTTCATGCAAATCTGGAATGCTCAGATCTGCTTTCACAAAAGGAATTTTGTCCACCTCTTCAGGAAATGGCCGATGTTTCACAGTATATTTAAATCCAACATCATTTTTGGGAACTGGGCGAGGTTCAGGCACAAAAAGCTGTTAAAATAAAACAAACACCATTATGTGTACTACATACAGTCTAATGCCCGCCTGTATCAGCAGGTACTTCCCTGGTCTCTTAGATGCCTGTTTCCCCAGAATTTAAAGTCATGGAAACTCAGCAAGAATCTCCAAATGCCACAGCCACCAGTGAAAGTGAGTGGCCTGTATATGTGTACACTCTATTTTACTTTTCTAAAAATGTTTTCAACTTACAGATCTCATGACTGACAAATGGATTGTGGACCTCCACTGCCTCAGGCCTGACATTCCCACTTTTAGTGGAAAACAATGGCTGAGATGATTAAGACTCAGCTTCTTTCTTTCCAGGAGGGCTCTCAAATCATTCCACTGAATAAAGTACAAGTTTAAGCCCACTGAGCATCTCTAGGAAGTGAGTTCAGTTAGAACTGTATTACCACAGCAGAATAGACAGAATCTAAGCACCAAATCAAGGTCTTCATGGCTCCAAACACATTTTAATATGTATATACTACATAGTAAAACATCAATATATTTTTGTTCCTTTCCCCCTCAGTCTTTAGTACTAACTTGCGGTTTACAGAGCTGATGACAGAATATGATCAACAAAATGCCACCAAGAGAAAATAGGAATGTGTTCCTTACAGGATGATAAACCATCTCATCTAACAGAGACATTATTGGGGAAATGTCTCTCTTAAATTTTGGTGAAAAAAAAAATTTTTTTTTGAGCGGTTTTGCTATACAGCACATGCGCTCACCAGAAAGAGAGGGAGAGAAAGAGACAGAAAGCAATAAATCACCCCCCAGGGTGAATGGCCACACCGCAATCCCTTCTCCTCCATTCTCATTTCAGGATCTTGGGCACATGCCTGGTGTGAGTTTAAGCCACCAGGTCTGATACTCGAACCGCAGTCAACTACATGGGAGACCAGCAATGTAGCCATTACGCCATCTGCTGGTCCCAAATTCTGGTGAAATTTTATCAAGTAATATTTTAAAACAGTTTTTAGTAGCATAAATTAAAACTTACAATCTAAGGGAACCAGCAGTTAGTGTAATAGCTATGTCACTGGACTCCCATGTAGTCGACCATGGTTCGCGTCCTGGACCCGGTGGCTTAAAACACGCTGGGCACGTGTGCGCCCAAAATCCCAAGAGGAGAATGGAGGAGAAGGGATTGCGGCGTGGCCATACCCCCTGGGGGGTGATTTCTTGCTTTCTGTCTCTATGTCTCTCTCTGTCTCTCTGGTGTGTGTACATGCCCTATAGTGAAAAATCTCTCCCCCAAAGAAAAAAGAAAAACAAACAAAAAACTTACAATCTAATAATTGAACCACAGTATACAAAATGAATCAAATTCTATTTAAGTGTTACTGTGTATGGAAAGAAAAAGATCAGAAGGAAATCCACTAAAATATTAATTGCAGCTATTCCTCTGGAAAGCAAATACAGATGATATAAAATTTCTTCTTTTATTATGAAATTTCCCAACTTTTCTCCATGAGTAAGTATTAGTCATAATACCATAAATGTTATAAAGAAAATAAACTGAGCCACCAAAAAAAATTCATTAAATTATATGGCATATTTTTAAAAATCATACAGCATATAACCAATTACACAGGAATATATCATATAAAACAGTTTGAAATGAACTCCCATTGCTAAACACATCAAAGTTCTGGCCAATTTTTTTTCATACATAGTGTGTATCTATTTTTATCATATGTAGAATAGCACAGGAAAAACTGAGGCCACTGTTTAGAACAGTAGCCCCTACTCCTAAGTGGTTGTCAGAATCATCTGGAAAGCTTTGTTTTTTTGAGAGGTTTTTGCTATAGGGCGTGTGCGCTCGCCAGACAGAGATAGAGAGAAAGTGAGAAATCACCCTCCAGGAGGGATGGCCACGCCACAATCCCTTCTCCTCCATTCTCCTCTAGGGATCTTGGGCACGCACGCACACGTGCCCAGTGTGAGTTTAAGCCACCGGGTCCGGGATGCGAACCGCGGTCGACTACGTGGGAGTCCAGCGACATAGCCATTACGCTAACTGCTGGTCCCCTGGAAAGCTTATAGCCATTACGCTAACTGCTGGACCCCTGGAAAGCATTTTGAAACAAAAAAAACACCTGTCTTGATGATGTCTTTCATGAGTAATTCAGTAGATCTGGAATTCTAGGTTCCTAGGACTATAATTCTGATGTGAATTCACTGACTGAGAACCCATCTAGGTAACAAAAATATTTATTTTACCTGTGAGTCTTGCTAGAATGTTATTTAACCTTTAAAGCACAGTGCACACACATGCATACATGCACACACACACACGCACACTTTCTCTTCTCCAGACACACTCATGTAACTTCTGATGGATACCTTTTGATTTGCTTTTGCTCCTCTGGGTAAAAGGCAAAGCTGTTGTGCCCAAGCAAGTCTTCCAGACATTCCCCGGACCAGCACAGTGACAGAGGGAAAAAAATCATCTAGAAAAAAGTTTGTATAAAAGTTTTATTTCAGACAACCACCATTTAAAATCAACTTGTTATCAACTGTAGAGTTTCCTGTAATCAAAGGCTTAGCATGGAATTTCCTAAACTTTGAAATTTGTGTACTACTTTTGTGGTTTCTGCCTTATCCATGGACCTTAATTACTATTGTCATATGTTAGAGCAATCTTTTTTCCTGCTTATTTTTACCTTAAATTAACTTTAAAAGGAAACTGACTCTACTTTAGATGAAAAATCATGCATTTTGTATATTAATTACGTATTTTTTAAACTTATGTTTAGATGTATCTAAAACAAGGTCTACCAGCTATCAGTTAATATCATCTCCTATACTCTAATGGTACACATACAGGTTTTTGAGAATCACTGTCCTAGCAAATACTCTTACCCTCTCAATGTTAGGAACAGCCTAAACACAGGAAGATGGCCTGGATGTTTGCAGTGCTGATGTCTTATGTCTGTGCCTTTCTGTACCACTGCCTACCACAAGTAGGCACTGTTCTATCCCAGCAAAAGTTCAGGGCCAGGGGTAGGGAGTGGAGAGTAAAGAACCCAGGACGGACTTCCTACGTGACCCTGATCTTGTTTATTCCCTTCTTTAACCTCAGGTATAGGAGTCCAATTTGTTCAAACTTTTCTCTATTTCATCTGCTATTAACTATTACAATAAACTATAAAATATTCTTATAAATCTATAAAATTCCAACTACTTATATTTTTTGGTAGCCTCCCTTCCTATGCAATGAAATCACCTGGAATGAAAGAAGAGAGCCCTTAAAAACATAGCAGCAGACCCTAAAAAAACCTTGAACCAGGCTAGGAAGCCTAAAGGGGAAACTGGGATTTTGCAGATTCCTTGGCAGGTAGGTTGGGAACAGGAGGCTGGAAGAATCAGAAATAATAGTCACAGGCCAGAAGTCAAGTAAACCCTAGATCTACGGTAGAAAAAGAAGAGTTATCTGCAGAAAAAACTTGGGACCAACACTTCTGGAGTTGGGTAATAATAAAATGTCCCATTCTATTTCATATTCGAGTCACCATAACATAATAGAAATCCCCAATGTATTCTTTTATCCCAAACTACAAGGCAACATATCACTTTCATTGTATGGACTTATGAGATCATACTCATATATCAACAGAATTTGCACAGGACTCTTAAGACTCTGTTCACGATTGCAAAGGCAAGATGGCAAGTCTCTAATCACTGAGCAAATCCTATCACATGGGACAACAACAGAATGGGACAGTATAGGGTTTAGAAAATCTGAGTTCTAGTCCTAGCCATATCACATGCTTTTCAAGTTACCTTGGACAAGTCACACACCCTCTCTGTGCCTCAGTTTCTTCACTTGTAAATGAGGGAACTGTACACTATGTGATTTCCTAAGTTTCGTCATGCTTACCAATTCTGTAACTTTCAATTTCCTTTACTCTCTCAGCAATGAGAATCTGAGAACATGCTTCCTTTACATATGGGCTGATAACAGTCTACATATGGGTGTTACATATGGGCTGATACCATCAGAAAACAAAATGCACTTTGAGTAGTTGGGGTTGCAGAAGTAATTATGTATCTCAAATGGCTTACAACTAGGGGGAGAGAAGGGAGGAAAACTGTGTGTGTTGTATAAATAGAAAATCACTAACAGGTTTTCAGTAGGCCACTGGCAAGGTTAGATCTGTATTTGAGAATGAATGCTGTGACTATTATGATGACAACAAGTAGAATGGAGGTTAAGGATAAACAAATTTTGGGTTTGCAAAGGGGGTTGGGAGAGAGCAGGTAGGAAGAAACTGCAATAACTAGGTAAGAAACAGTAAGGCCCTGTGCTCAGATGTATGGGGAGGAATACAGAAGAAAGGAAAGATTCCAGAGTCACTGGGGAGGTGGAAACTTAGAAACTAATTATAAGGGAGTAAGTAAGAGAAAGGAGCAGGCCAAGATGACTCCTAAAATTTCTAGCTTGAGTGGATGGCTGCCAATAACTGAAATAGTACAATAACGAGTGAAGGGCAGGGGAGCAGAGGAAAAAGTGCCAAAGTTCAAGAGGAAAGAATGAGTTTTATACACAATAAATAACATTTTAAGAAATGCACTAAATAAAATTTTATAAAGCTATACAGCCATTCTCTGATATTTCAGGTATACTTAGCGAATCTTTAAAAGATTCTGCTCAATAGGTATGTTCTATTTCTAACCCATTATTCAGGTACTATCGTCCCACAGCTAGAAGTCTTGCTGACAAGTACACGACAACACAGAATTCAGAATCTTTCCTCCCCTGTCCTGGGAAAAGCTGGACAGTACTGATGGGCATATTCATCTAGCAGTATAGAAGGCTCAAAGTGCTAAAACTTACTCTGCTCATTTCCAAGAGGTTGCTCCAGCATTGCCAGGATGACACTGTTATCCAAGACAAAGTACCGGAAACTATGCTTGTTTATGGTTGGCAGCCTGGAGTATTTAATCAAAGTGGTCTCATTCACCAGACTACAAGGAGAGGCAGGACCACTGGGTGAAGGAAACGCGCCAAGCAACTGCATAATACTACGGAGAATGGAAAAGACAACAGTTAATTCCAAGAGCAAAATCTTAAGTTTATTTCATGCATCAGTGTCCTTCCACTCTTCTGAATTTTAACTGACCAGAGTTGTGCTTCCTCTTTGCAGGTCAGATTACTCCCTTCCAAGACTGAAAGGCCCATTCTCTCAATGCAAAGAGATGGTGGCCCTACTTTCAGCTGAATTTCTCTCTAGGACTTGCCCTTGACCGGTAAGAACCACCTCACCCAAAAGCACCACTTCTTTCTGAGATAGGTCATGTCCAATGAATGACTGATGCAGGGGTAAAAGTCCTGACCCACTCACCCCTTCTTGACAGAACTCTGAAAGGTCAAGCCCAATGCAGAAGGTTTGTTGCAATTGCATCCCAGTTTAATTCCTTCCTCTGTCTAATCCTGCTTCTTTTACTTTCCCCATAGGAATAGAACTTTCCAATAAATTTGTTGCAAGTAGACTTCTGAGTTTCCTACCCAGGAACAAGACTAACCACACTTCCAAAGCATGAAGCTAATGAAAAAGAGTCACAGATTGGCCAAAACCCCTGTTTTTCGGATGAGGAAACAGGTTCAAAAGCAGTATGTGATTGTTAAGAGACCAGAAACCAGGGACTGCTGCTTTCTCACTGTGTGGTCATGAGTAGATACTGTCCTAGTTTTATAGATCAGGAATATGAGGCACTAATAGTTACATCTTTCAGAACTATTAAAATTATTACATGAAAAAATTGTATTTACATAAATATACATATATGTGTGTGTATATAGATGTGTATATATGTGTGTGTTTATACATATAAACACTCTATAAACTGGAATTCAATTGATCGAACCTAAACATCCAGAAATGTATATATCCATACAGATTTTTGCATATAGTCAGTGAGTAACAACAATAACTTACATGGCACTTACTAGTGCCAAGCATTGTTCTCAGCACTTTACACACATTATTTCATGTAGCTTCATAATAACCATATGAGATAGGTACCCTTATTCCCATTAATAATGAAGAACGTGAAGCAAGAGAAAGCACTTTGTAATTAGTACATAAAGATTTTACCCTGTGGTTCTAATATCACCTGACCCATCAATATGCATCTCATTTGAAAAACCAATATCCCACAAAATCACTTTTATCACCTCAATCCTTATGCAGAGTGACCTCTCCTCTTCTCTTTCACCCTAAGGCATGAACCCACAGATATCTCATAATGGAAGGCAACATTGCTCACTAGATACTTTTCATTTTCTTTCCCCTTCTATAAGGAGAATTTTCTAAGAATTTCAAGGACCAAGAGAACCTGATGATGAGTTTGGGCCTCCAACAACAGAAAATAGGAGAATTACCAGGAGATCAGTAATGATAAAATGTCTTTGGTTTTCTAAAATAAGCCAAAGATGGATGTCATAAAGCACATGGACCAAGAAAGCCTGTATTCCATGCAAGATTCTGAGATATAATCAAACAGGTTGCTGGTAAAAGAATAGGCTAGTAATATGAAATCAAACCAGTCTAACTACATTTTCTCTTCTTAAGTGGCTAGACTGAAAAAGCAGATGAATACTTCTGAAATCAAGACATACAAGTATTGACAGCGTATCATGATAAACTTGTAGAAAAGATTAAAAAGTAAAATGTCCTTCCACTTCTTCAATCCACCATCCACCCTGAGCCTGCCAGCCAGGATCACAGGCACACAGGCCGTGTACCTGGCATATACAGGAAGCACGTGAATCTGGTATCTCTGTTCAATATTTTTACCAATGTCTTTGATTAGGACACAAAGGACAAATTCATTAAATCTGCAGTTGACCAGAGTTGAACTGCAGGGATGATAATATCTGCAGAGACAGATCAAGAGGTAAATGTGTAAAAGAGATTCGTAGAGTTTAGTTGGCTTAATAATGCAAGTCACCAGGTTTCTCAAAAACCATTACAGTCTCTAAACACATTTTAATGAAAATATAATATTCTATAGAGTCTAAGGTCATCAGACCATATCTAGAATCTTATACTAGGTAAATTCCCTGTAAGAAGTACATAGTCAAATCTATAACACTTAAGGATAACCCAGGATGACAAAGATACTTAAATCCTTGTAATATGAAAAATATTTTAAAGTACTTGCAAAAATAAGTCAGAGATAACATGAGCATTGCCTTCAACTATTGTTACTGCCTAGAAAAATGGATTCCATGGGAACCAGCAGTTAGCATTGTAATGGCTATGTCGCCGGACTCCCACGTAGTCTACCGTGGTTCGCGTCCCGGACCCGGTGGCTTGAAACTCACGCTGGGTGCGTGTGCGTGTGTGCCCAGGATCCCAAGAGGAGAATGGAGGAGAAGGGACTGCGGCGTGACCATCCCCCCTGGGGGGTGATTTCTCGCTTTCTGTCTCTATGTCTCTCTGTCTGTCTGGCGAGCGCACGTGCCCTATAGTGAAAATCTCTCCCCCCAAAAAAAGAAAAATAGATTCCACTATTAAAAAATCTGAATGAGAATAAGCAGGTGGGAGTTACAGTGGGAAAGAATTTTAGCTCAATGTAAAATATTGTTTTGATTTCCCTCATGAGAGAGAGATGAGAAACCTCAAGAAGGTTTCATATATGACCACTTCCCCCCCATCCACCCAAGCATTTCCAGCCAGTCAGGCTCACAGGGCACACATGCAGATACCTAGCATGTACAGACTGACCCAGGAACTAGGCCCCAATTTTCCTTATGGCCTCCACAGCAAAGTGTTGTATTACCACTGCACCGCCACAGTTGGGCCCAAAACATCCAGTTCTTAATAATGAAAATGGGCAACCTTGAAGATTAGAGCATTTAAAAATTAGAAACTAAATAATTTGGTAAATATGTCATAAAGGTGACTTAAGGATGAGTTTCTGAAATGATTCCAAAGTCCTAATTCTTAATTTGTTAGTATGTTAAGAGGGAAAAAAAAAACCACAACTACCTAGTCTATATTCCATAATTGTGTACCAAATGCTCAACACTGTGAGGGTTGTTGAAGACAAAAATGTGGCCTCTACCCAGATTGGGGAGACAATGCTAATATGCATGTACTTAACCAGTCAGCTCATGACAGTATAGAATTCCGTCATGCCATATGGTAGGGTCATACAGAGTGAGCAAACAGGTATGAGTAAGAATCACCCTTCAGAAGCAAAATAACCGAAAAAGGTCATAGAGAGGTAGCTAGATTTGATATGAGGAATGAACAGCGGAAGATGTGGTCAAAGGGGGAAAGGAGGCCCTGAAATCCAGGAGAGAAGAAGCAGAGGCATGCCAGCTTTGTAGCCACAAATGTCTACTAGGCCCAACGATAGCAGAAGGAATGTACTGGGGAGCAATAGAAAGAAAACTTGAAAGTTGGATCAAGGAATGGAGACCAGGTGGCGGGAAACGGAGATTCACACAAGGTTTCCAATACTCAAGTAGCAGGGCGAGGATTAGCTTAGCAAAGAACTCAAGATGAATAGAGAGGGTTAAGAGATTGAAAACGGAATCAGGCAAGGAAGGAGAGACTGCACTAGAATGCTATCTGAGGTTAGAGAGGATGGATGAAAACTTTACAAAAATTAAGTCTACTGGACTCAGTTACTGGCTTTATATAAGGAATGACAAAGAGAAAAGGTCAAAGTTCTGAGTTTGCATAATTTAAAAAGTTATATTATTTCCAGTGATACTGACATAAAGCAGCAACTGTGGGCAAACAGAAAAGTGTGGCTGGGCATGGAATGTTTCATGATGGCAGCACTCTTGAGAGTACCCTTAAAGATTGGAAACTAAAAAATACCGTTTGTGGAGTTGCCAACAGAAACAAGACAGCTGAAAGGAAACAAGCCATCCATGCAGATAACTATCAGCTAGGTGATGCAGAAGCATCCCAGGTCTCTGCTCATCCTGAGCACATACCCAATCCTCCCACCAATCGTACTGCTGTAGGAACTCTCCACCTAGGCTAGAGTGCAGCAAACTAATTTCTGTAGTTTTCTGAAGAGTTCCCAGTAAAAATGGCCTTCCACTTCCTTTTCACATCACAATCCACCCGCAGCCTGCCAGTCAGAATAACAGGCACACATGCATGGACCTGGCATATACAGGAAGACCTTGGGACATGATCCCAAGAACTTCACATGTGGCTTCTGCATCACAGAGCATTGCATTATTGCTGCACCACCAAAGCTGGCCTCTATGACACTTTTAAGGTACTCAATCCCACACATGCTCTTCTCTCTGAACTTCTATTACTTCTAGTACTCATTGTCTACATAAGCACAAGCTTCAGAGGTTGTTTTCACATTTTTCCAATTTCTCCCCCCCCCCTCTTTTTTTTTGGAGAGATTTTTACTACAGGACGTGTGTACTCACCAGAGAGACAGAGAGAGACAGAGACAGAAAGTGAGAAATCACTACCCCCCAAACCCCCCCCCGGGGGGGGGGGGGGTGGCCACACTGCGATCCCTTCTCCTCCATTATCCTCTCAGGATTTTTGGGCGTGAACACACACATAACCAACCTGAGTTTTAAGCTGCCAGGTCCAGGACTTGAACCACGGTCGACTACATGGGAGTCCAGCAACATAACCATTATGCCCATCTGCTGGTCCCATTCCAATTTTCTATTAGACAAACCTCCACAAAGTCAGAGCCCAGCATTAGCACAATGAGAAGACTTAACTACAGCTAGCACCCTCTAAAAATATACTGAATGACAGGCCCATGAGGAGCAGAAACAAATCCAACTTTACTGTGCACACCCTGTAAGCAACAGCCATGAATTTACAAAAGCTGCTGGGACACTTCAAATTGATTTGCCTACTACTTTACTAAGACGACCAAGATAAGCCAACCCAGACTTGCTTCCTGCTTTTCTGTTTTTGTATTTTTCGGGATCTTCATCCACACTTATCCTTCCATAAGCCCTATCTTTCCATCTATATCCCAACTCCACCTAATCACCTCCACTTAACTGTTCCCTTTAGTCCATAAATCTGCCTACACTGCCTTCTTTCCTTTTTCCACTCTCCTCACTTACAAGCCAAACAACAAACTCTCTCAACTTTCTCAGCTAATCTTTCAAGGTAAGACACTCTTCATATCTATTTATTTGCTATCAAAATACTTGAAATGGCAACCTTAGTGCCACATAATCAGGTTGACAGCTCAAATTTTACCCATCCTCTCAGAGTCACTTCCCCAGGAATGTTAGTTTGACTTCCCCTTGTCTGGAAGTACTCATTTCCTCTTTCTAACTCTCCAGCATTTTATGTTATCTCTTTTCCTGGAGCACTTACTTTGTACCTAATATTACAACTTATTTGTTCATATCTTCTTTACTGGACAAGATGGTGGTGGTGGTTGTAACTAGATCTATTACCTATTACCAGCTCTTAAGAGAGATCTCATATATCATGGCTAATTGATATGCTGGCTCTAATATATAATATAAATGAAGTAGCAGAGACTATAGACAACTAAGCTAGAAACAGCATGACCACAGATGACCCTCATATCTGGATTCAGCCATCAACAAGAGGGAGTGGAGTAAGTCTCTCCAAGATTCTTTCCAGCTCTAATGTGATATGATTTGAATTATATACAGATAACCAGTATAGAAAAGTAGGGACCCAAACTCTTAGCCTTGTGTTCTAATTTCTTTTAGTCCGAAATAGATTTTTGTTTCTTTTTCTTTCTTTATTTTTTTAAAGGGTATTTCTTTTCCAGTTTATTTCTGGAAAAAAGGTATCCTCAAGGAGTTGAGTCACTTAATGCTGAGCAACCAGAGAGGAGATAGAATGACATGGATCAGTGCTAGCCCCACCTAACTTCTAGGCACAATCCCTGCACAGTTGTTTCCATACCATGTTAGGGTGGCTTCAGCAGCATCCTTTACCCTCATAGACGCAGGGTTTGGCTCCTTATCTCCTTTGTACTTGACCTCTTGCTCACTGTTCTTGGACTTACTTCCTGAGATACCCAGTTCCACAATCTCCAGTACTTCCTTAAGGCAGTCCTAGAAGCACGAAAGGCAGATTTTTCTAACACATCTTTCTTATGAGAAGCAAGGAAATCCATCAAAATGTTAACAGTGTGGCCAGCAGTTGGCATGAGAGTTGAGGTACTGGAATCCCAATTGCAATTCGAGTTCTGGACCAAGTGGCTTGCTTTCTCACTTTCTTTATCTTTCTGTTTCTCTCTGGTCTAATTAAATAATGATAATAAATAAAATAAAATAAAATAAATTCTTCAAAAAATAATGCTAACAGTGGTTGTGTTTTGGGGTTCTAGTTTCTTTGTAGTAATTCTCCTTTCTTCTTCCTTTTCTTTCTTTTTTCTCTCTCTCTTTCTTTCTTTCTTTCTTTCTTTCTTTCTTTTTGTCAGAGGGTGTGTATGATCACTAGAGAGAGAGAAGAAGCAACCTCCAGGAGAGCCTGGTCAAAACGACAATCCTTTTTTATTACATTTCTCCATCTCATCAGAATTTGGGCACCTAAGCACAGAGCCTGGCATGTTTTTCAGGCCACCACGGCTAGATTCGAATCACAGTTGGCCATGTGGGATGTAGCTGTTACCTGCAGTATTTAACTGCTGCACTGCCAGCCCTCTGATTTTCTCTAATAGACATGTATTTACTTCACAGTGATATAATAAACTTTACACCCCTTCAAACTTCTCCTTAAAGAATAAAATTTGAGTATTTAAAGAGATAATAAGTAAAGAACCTTCCCCCCTTGGAGGACAGTAATGCTGTAATCCGTTTTCCTCCATTATCCCTTCCTTTTGGGATTTTGGACATACATGCACACATGTCTGGTATGTTTTTCAGGACACTGGGTCTGGGATGCAAACCATGCAGCTGGCCTTATAGGATCTAGCTGCCTTTACCACAGCACTGGCTAACCCCACATACTGTCAATTCTTTATAATGCCAACCTACTTATAAGGAAGGTACTATGTGGAATAATGGCAAGGAAAGAAGACCAGAAAAGTAGAGAAACACGTAAAGTAAAATTTCTTAATTAAAAGCAAGCTTTATAGGCAAGCTGTGCTGTATGTTTGCAGCTTAGTAGTAACTGCCCTTCTTGGTATGGTGATGGGTGCTTTGCCCACAAGCTATCTCAAGGCTACCATCCTTTCAAAAAACAATAGTCTTGGTAGTTGAGATAAACTACTCAAGGTTCTATCTTTCAAAAGAATTTCTTTGTGGATTAATTTGCTACCAAATACAAGACTATTCTACTGAAATCTAATAAATACATCTAGTTTAAAGTATATAATATGATATTGAAATTTAGATATTCTCTTTTTAAAAGACATTTTTCCCGATATGCATTTTTGTTTACACTTAATGTTGTAAGGTTAAACTCACCTTTTCATCAAGCATATCAGGATGCTCCGTCAGCCAGACACAGAGACATTGAAAAGCTGCCACTATCATGGAGTGCAGATCCCGGGAGTGAAGAGGAGCAGGCCGACTACACTGGTACACAATGTAGCTGCACACAGAACTGATGGCTCGCTTCCGGTCTCCTGAGTCAACCATCACCTTCACCTGAACATAGCCATTGAAGAACAGAAATGTTTAGCCAGGACCACTGAACCGATTTCAAAGCATTTGCACTGAAGTGCAGCCCACTGAGAAAGTGATACACCACAAAGGCCTTATTTTTCTTATTATTTGTATATAGAAACTGAGCATTTCAGATGTACTATCATACTTTACAAAACAGTGGTATTTTTCAAATCCTTAAAGAGAATTTCACTTTCACATAATTTTGAAGCCCTAGATGCCAAACCAGTTGAGTGTGTATCAGTGCCAGAGGGCAAGAGAATAACTGGCAATGTGATACTCATACACTTTGAACCTCCCTAACCCACTTCAGCGATGCTCTATGCTCTCTGTGGCTGCTCTGGGGTATAACTGCCACAGAGTAAGCTGCACATACTTAACATGATCTGATCAGTTTTGACAAAAGTACACATCTGTGAATTATCACCACAATCAAAACAGTGAACACACCCCACACCCTCCAAAATCTCCTCATGCAGCTTTTTAATTCTTCCTCCCATTTTTCTTTGCTCCCCCCTCCCTAAGCAACTGTTGATCTGCTATCAGTAAAGATAAAATTGTATTTTCTAAAGCTGTTAAAATAAAATAATACATTATGCACTTTGGGAGCAGAGAGTCTGGGTTCTTTCACTCAGCATAATTATTTTCAGATTTATCTACATTTTTATGTGGGTCGAGTATTCTTTCCTTTTTATTGCTGAGTCGTATTCCATTTCATAATATACCACAATTTGTTATCTCGTCATCTGCTGGTGGATATGTGGGTTGTTTCCAGATTCTGGATATTACAAATAAAGTTTCACATACAAGTCTTTGTAAAGATAAATGCTCTTCTTTTTTTGAGAGAGAAGAGAGGTGCATGTGCTTGCCAGATAAAGACAAAAAGATAGAAAGTGAAAAATCACTCCGTGGGGGGATGGCCACCCTGCAATCCTTTCTACTCCATTATCCTCTCAGGATTTGGGGCATGCATGCACACACACACAGTGTGAGTTTCAAGCCTCCATATCTGGGACTCAGACTCAAACCATGGTCAGCTATGTGGGAGTCCAGCGACATAATCATGACACAATCTGCTGGTCCCTATATGTTCTATAATTTTCTGGGACCCAATAACTAATGCTATTGCCATCTCTCTACCTTCTTTAGTAAAAGGTCGGTTCAAATCTTGTTTACTTTTCATTTGTCTTTTATTATTTATTTATTTATTGAGAGGTTTTTGCTATAGGGCACATGCGCTCACCAGAAAGACAGAGACAGAGAGACGGAAAGCAAGAAATCCCCCCCCGGAAGGGATGGCCATGCCGCAATCCCTTCTCCTCCATTTTCCTCTCGGGATTTTGGGGCCGCACGCACAGGCACCCGGCGTGAGTTTAAGCCACTGGGTCTAGGACTCGAACTGCGGTCAACTACGTGGGAGTCCAGCGACATAGCCATTATGCTAAACTGCTGGTCCCATTTGTCTTTTATTATTAAAGGTCTCTTATGATTGCTGCTCTGTCTTTTTTTTTTTTTGGAGAGATTTTCACTGTAGGGCACGTGCGCTCGCCAGACAGAGAGAGACATAGAGACAGAAAGCGAGAAATCACCCCCCAGGGGGGATGGTCACGCCGCAATCCCTTCTCCTCCATTCTCCTCTCGGGATCTTGGGCACGCACGCACACGCGCCCGGCGTGAGTTTTAAGCCACCGGGTCCGGGACACGAACCACGGTAGACTACGTGGGAGTTCAGCGACATAGCCATTACGCTAACTGCTGGTTCCCTGCTGCTCTGTCTTTTAAAAAGACTATTAAAGGTCTTTACAAAGCAACATCCAGACTCCTGATGCAGCTGCCAAGGAGAACCTGCTATGCAGTAGGGACTGATTAGAGCGGCAGGTGGGTCTGGCTTTCTGACATCTAACCAAGATGGGTAGTATCTCATCTTTAGGGTCCACAACGCTCACGTGGTCAGGCAGGGGTTTCTTTAGGCCACGCTCACCACTTGGAACCAGATGGCACAATCTTCACTTTGATGTCCAGAGTACCATTTGAGCAGCATTCAGTGAACAGTGGCATCAGCACAATCATTAACAGGGTCTCCACTGTGAATCACCAGACCACTCACATAGTTCATAGATTCAGTTCTATGACCTTAGAGTTTCCCTGACACCATGACCTTGTCATCTTTGCCTTACTAACTCTTCACAATGAACTGCAGTACATTCCAGTAGGCTCTCTGCACAGTGAGCCCTCCTAAAACTTGTTTGTTTTTTTTATAAGGAGAGTTTTGCTATAGAGCACATAGGCTCGCCAGAGAGACACAGAAAAACAGAGAAACAGAAAGCGAGAAATCACCCCCTAGGGGGGATGACCACACCCCTATCCCTTCTTCTCCATTCTCCTCTCAGGATCTTGGGCATGCATGCACACCTGTGCAGTGTGAATTAAAGCTGCCAGGTCCAGGACTCGAACCACAACCAACTATGTGAGATTCCAGCGATGTAACTATTTAGCCATCTGCTGGTCCCCCTCCTAAAAGTTTTGATAGAGAGACTGTCTGAACAATGAATGGCACACAGACCTCTTATAGGCCACCTATTCAGCACAGAGCTCTACCTGCCTTCAAGAAAATTAAACCTCTTTTGAATACATAGGTCAGTTCATGAACCTGCTGGTCTTTCTTATGGAGAACATTCTGCACCATGGACTCTAAGGTAATGATTTCTGTTCCGGCTGATTTAATTCAGAACTTAACGCCAGAGTACCCATCTTCAGCAAGCTCTGAGTAACAAATGAATTCAGTTCAGCTTTGAAAATGCCATCAAAGACAAACTTCCTCTTCTTAGAAGTCTGTACTACCATTCTGCTGCCATGAACCAGCAAAAAAATGGAATAGAACAAAATTTAAAAGGATATTAGAGTTTTGAGAGCTCTTTATGTAATCTGGGTACAAGTCTTCCCTCAAATACATGTTTTATAAAGATTTTCTTCCTGTCTATGATTTGTCTTATAATTCTCTTAACAGTGTTTTCTTGAAAACAAACAAAAAACAGTGGTTTTTATTTATTTTTTTTTTAGAGGCTTTTGCTAGAGGGTACATGTGCTCACCAGAAAGACAGAGACAGAAAGCAAAAAATCACTCCCCAATAGGGATGGCCATGCCACAATCCCTTCTTCTCCATTCTCCTCTTGGAATCTTGGAGATGCACGCACACACATCCTGTGTGAGTTTAAGCCACCGGGTCTGGGACTTGAACTGTGATCAACTACGTGGGAGCCCAGCGACATAGCCTTTACACCAACTGCGGTCCCCAAAAGAGCAGTTTTTAAATGCTGGTGAAACCAGCTTTGTCACTTTGTTTTTCTATGGTATACTACCTAAGGAATTTACATATAACTTAAGGTTACAATAATTTTCTCCTAAGTTTCCTTCTTGAAGTTTTAGAAATTAGGTTTCACATTTAGGTGTACAGTCCATTTTAAGTTAATTTTTGTACACAGTATAAGGTCTGAATCAAAGCTTTTAATTTGTTGTTTTATTTTTCTTTTCTTATAAGAATATCCAATTGTGGGACCAGCAGATGGTGAAATGGTTATATCACTGGACTTCCACAGAGTTCAACGCCGTTCAAGTCTTGGACCCAGCAGCTTAAAACTCACACAGAGCACATGTGCATGTGCGCTCAAAATCCCACGAGAAGAATGGACGAAAAGGGATAGCAGCACAGTCATCCCCACTGGGAGGGTGATTTCTCACTTTCTGTCTCTCTCTTTCTCTCTGTCTCTCTGGTGAGTACACATGCCCTATAGCTAAAATAATCTCTCTTTAAAAAGAAAAAAAAAAGAATATCCAATTGCTCCAGCACCAATGGTTGAAAAGACCATCCTTTCTCCTCTGAATTACCTTTGTACCTCTGTCAAAAATCAGATGGCGATACATGCATGGATCTACTCTATTTTAGATCAGTTGTTCAACATATTTCAACACCAAATTGTTTTGTTTACTTGGTTTTATAGTTAAGATGTTAAATTGAACATATGTTAATCATTCATGATATGGTAGGCAGATCCAGATCAGCAATCCATCAAGAACTGGTTAATCCTTACGACTGAGAGTATACTAAAGATCACAGGAAATACTACATTGCTCTCCAAGGCAGTGTGGTGGTCCTGTATGTCTCACAAATAGCTGTTCTTCCTTTCACCAGTTATTACCCCTCACAAAGCTATTGTGTCTGCGGCAGGGGTTTCTGAGCTAAGTTGTTAGTAGTGGTGAGCATGTCTAGGTTTTCTTGCCTATTTTGACTCTCATGTCTTAAGAATGTCATTGTAGCCTTTCATCACCTGTTCTCAAATAAAAGGAGGACTTAAACTGTATCATCCTAGACATCACTATCTCATGTGTATGTATCACCTTTGGTTCAGTTTTATATATTCCATTTGATCCTTATAATAACAGGTGCCATATATAAGATAATCCTGTCCTCTTTACTAATAAGAAGTACTTAAATGTTGGTGAGGATGCAAAGAAACTGTAATTCTATTACAGTGCTGTATGTAAAATGATTCAGCCTCTGTAGAAAACACTTCAGCAGTTCCTCAGAAAGTTAAACTTAAATTACCATATAACCCAGCATTTCCACTCTTAAGTATATACCCCAAAGAATTGAAAACTGGTATTCTAACAAATACATGTGTACACACTTTCATAGCAACAATAATGATAATAGCCTCCAGCTGGAAACAGCTCAAATGTCAATCAACTGATACATGGACAACTATAGTATACAGCCACTCCTCACTTAACTACCTATCAATTTAATTTTTTTTTTTGAGAGAGACTTTTGTCATTGGGCACATGTACTCATCGGAGAGACAGAGACGGAAAGCAAGAAATTACCTCCCAGGAGGAACGGCTATCCTGCAATCTCTTTCCTCCATTATCCTCTCGGGATTTGGGGCATACACGCCCAGCATGAGTTTCTAAGCCGCCGGATCCAGGGCTTAAACCATGGTCAACTATGTGGAAGTCCAGCAGCATAACTATTACACCATCTGCTGGTTACTACTTATTTAAAATGCTTGGCCTTTTGACCAATTCTCCAGTACAGAGAATCCCCTTTCTCAGTCTATGTGAATCTTAGGAATCCCCTTTCTCAGTCTTTATCTTGTTCCTGCAATTGGTTAGTAAGCACGATACGAAGCATTCACAATCCTTCGAGACTACTTATTTCATTTATAAATTTGTACTTTAATGTGTACCCACAGCAATACTGAGAATAAATAAAAAAGATTACATCAGATTTATATTATTGTGTTGTGGTGTGTCTTATTGTTTTCTAATGCTTAATGTATGCCTTTTATATGGACGGGATTACATTATTCTCATGTGGTGTTATGTGATACCTATTGAAAAAGATACATACCCCATGGCGCCACAACACACAAGACGTCTGCCATTAAATTCCTTGATTATGGACCAATTAGCTAATTGATCAATTTACTTAACAACTTAGTCGTACAAACAGAATTCAGTCACTAAGTGAGGAGTGTCTGTATATACACAATGGAATATTATTCAGTCATAAAGGGAATAAAATCATGATACTGTATATAAGATGAATGAAAAAAAAACGCAAAGTATGAAAAGTCAGGCATAAAATATCATATATTGTATATCATTCTTTGTGAAATGTCCAGAATTAGAAGATCTATTGAGACAAAATGCAGACCGGTGGTTGTCAGAGCCTGGGACAACTGCTTAATGGGTATGGATTTCCTTCTGGGGCGATGAAGATGTTTAGAACTAGAGTGGTAGTTGTATAATACTGTGAAGTATATAACAGTCATCAAATTGTTTACTTTAAAATGGTTAATCTTATTTTATGTGAATTTCATCTCAAAAAAAAATTTAGAGAAGCACAAATGGTCATCCTCTAAAATTCCATAGAACTGAAATAACAGCTATGGAAAATATTTTTAAGTATAGCCAATTTTCACTTATCTCTGCTAAAGGAAGATGGTAAAGTTATAGACAATCCCAAAAGGCATATTTAGGATAAACATTCTACAACAGCAATAGGTATTCTATTATAACGTGCAAATGAATTTATTTATTTATTTATTTATTTAGGAGAGGTTTTCATTATAGGGCACATGTGCTCGCCAGACAGACAGAGACAGACAGAGAGACAGAAAGCGAGAAATCACCCCCCAGGGGGATGGTCACGCCACAATCCCTTCGCCTCCATTCTCCTCTTGGGATCTTGGGCACGCACACACACGCGCCCAGCGTGAGTTTTAAGCCACCAGGTCCGGGATGTGAACCGCGGTCGACTACGTGGGAGTCCAGCGACATAGCCATTATGCTAACTGCTGGTTCCCTGAATTTATTTTTGAAATATTTTCAGTAGTCTAATAGCAAAAATATCATTCATACTCTTTTTTATTTATTTATTTTTTTAAAGAGAGATTTTTTGCTACAGGGCACGTGCACGTGCCAGAGAGGCAGAGAAAGACAAAGACAGAAAGTGAGAAATCAACCCCCAGGAAGGCTGGCCACATTGCAAGCCCTCCTCCTCCATTCTCCTCTCAGGATTTTGGAAATGCACACAGTTGTACCTGGTGTGAATTTTAAGTCACCGGGTCTGGGACACGCACTCCAGCAACATAACCATCTGCGGACCCCTCATTCATACTCTTTAAATATATTTTTACAAAGTAAAGTTCACTTTGTATAACTTCACCACTTGGAGGCTCCACTTTGCATTTTGGATACGAGTATGATTGCACTGCAGTACCTAGACCATGGGGTCAGGAGATACAGAACAAAGAGTCATGACCCACAGCTGCTAGAGTTAAATAAAAGACCCTTCCTCACCTTTGCCAGGCCAGAGAGGAGCTCGAGAGCTGCCAGTGATATGCTCATGTCTTGTCGCCATTGGGAGTTGAGCCTTTGGGTGACGAGATGAATGCTGCGAATCAGGAGCCCAGCAGCTGAATCTGTATTAAGAGCTAGGATATAACCCCCAATGCCACATCCCACAGGGAGGGAAAACAACTAAGCATTAGTAACAAGAAGCACAGCATTCCACCAGGCACAGACCACAGCAGCCACAGTGAGCATGACGGGCACCCACACAGTGCTATGCTCCCCGCCCCACTGGCCTGAGCGCCTAGCCCAAATGAACAAGGCACATGGCACACACGCTGGACCAGAGCAACTCCTAGCTCCCACATACTTTCACACAGACAACCATGGGATTTGGCAGTTTCAGTATAATTCTTATAACAATATAAATCTTAAGATTTCTAAGTAAACAACTGAAAAGGTTATCGATTATTTCCTTGAAATTGCATAAAGGAAAGAATTCAAATTTTAGTCTCTCAGATGCTGGGAATTACCCTAAAGCATCTGTTGAAATCATCTGCAGGGTTTAAACTATTGTTGACATTCACATGCAATACCTTTTCAAATACATTTACACTCTCTAAGACTACTTTCATATACTTGATAAAAATTAAATAGCCAAGCCACTGTGCTTTTATCTGGTTTCCAATTCTACATACAAAGGTAGTTTATTTACTACTAAGCTAATAGTAAATTAGGAAAAGTTAAATTAGAACAAATTAAACTGAATTTATAAAGGAAGCTTTAGGGACATTATACCTGTCGATCCTATCAGAAAGAGGGCAGTGACAACAGAAAAAGGAATGATCATTAAAGAGAGACATTCATGCAACACTAACACAAATCTGGATTTCTTAGTAAAAAATATTTTACAACATTACAAGCAGAGCTCACCAACACCAGTTCAAAATGCTGAACAAACAATAATCACTTCAAACATTTATATTAGAACACATGCAGTAATGCGAAAATGTCTTTAGCTTAAAGCACTTTACAAAACACAAAAAATAACTTAAAATCTATATACATAAAACAAATGCAATAATTTAAATAATTTCTTTATAAATGCAATATTTAAATGTGTCAAATATTTGCATGATTTTCTGTATCTGACATGCTCAAGGACACTTATTGCAAACTTAAACCACAGAAACATGCCTCATGAACTCATGAATGTAGCTCATGAACTCTCCAGATGATTAAAAACTGAAGTCACATCTGAAGATCTAGATATTCTAATATGGTCGGATAAACACTCATAAATTCAATACACTGTTAGTATAAATGTATAAAAACATAAAAGTACCCACAAACTCACAGAACCCATAAAATAACTGCCCAAGGTAAAGGATACCACTGAATAGAATGCTTTGCTGACAAATGTTTTATTTGGCAGAGCAGAAAATAAAAATGCTTCCTTACTCTTGTTTAAAGTTTGTGACTGATGAATCTAATAAGATGTAGTAGAGTACACAGGTTTTAACATGAAGACAGACTCTCCTCTGGGTTCCCATCTAATACATACTCCATAATCTCCTATACCCCATTGCAGTAACTGATTTAATAGACAGTTCTGCCATTTGACTATGAGCTCCAAGGCACAGCCCATGTCTTATTGAACTTTATCATCAGCACATGGTAACAGAATCCAGAAATATTTCCTGACCACCTATTATTAATACAATAATTTATAAAATCTAATAAACTACCCAAAAACTAACTACTAAAACCAGCTGAGGCTGACAGGTGGCATAGTGGTTGGGATGCTAGATTCCCACACGACTGACCATGGTTCAAATCTCAGAACTGGCTCCTTACTTTCTCACTTTCTCTCTGGTTAAATTAGTAATAATAATAGTAATAATACTGAGCATAATTAAATACAAAATTCTTTTTAAAAAACTATATAGCTAAATTTAAAAGATTTGTCTTAGCTACTCAGACTAATAGTCTATTACACTTAAGTATATTAAAATATGAGTATTAAAATTTTGATTCTTAATTTTCTTGTTTTATAAATCTGAGCATTAAAGTTATTCTATAAACCTCTGAACTTCAAAAAAACAAACATGGCTTACCATAATCCCTTAAGAGAGCTTGAGCAGGTCTCTCACTATCGGGAGTTGTGGGCTCCGTGCTTCCACCACTTGCTGAACTAATACCACTATTAGTGCGACTGTGACTCTTCAGGTTATTTTCTCCACCACCCTAACCAAATGAAAAGAAATCAAATTTGTGAGAGTTACGTAGTTTACAAGTATAGAGGTCAGTCATTAAAAACCATGCTGGGGAGAAGCCCGTGGCATGGTGGTTAAGGTGGCTAGATCCCACATGGCTACAGTGTGGTTTGAGTCCCATGTATGTCCCAAATCCGTCAAGAAGGGAGAAATAGAGAAGGGACTGCAGTGTGGCCACTATCCATGGTGGCTGCTTTCTCACTTTCTATCTCTTTTTCTTTCTCTCTTTGGTAAAACATGCAACCTCTGGCAAAATAGAAAAATGAAACAAAAAAATACCATGTTGGTAAAAAGGAATGAACCAACTAAATAGCAAAAACTGATATACAGATAAAACCTGACAAGGAATTAAAACTGCTGTGGTACTTTTGCACAGATACCATCTATAGGAAGGCATGAATGGTTTGACTACCACATGTTCTCGAAGTTGCAAACTTAAACCATAGAAACATGCCTCTTAAACTCAAGAACATGGCTCATGAACTCTATGATTAAAAACCAAAGTCACAGGACCAGCAGATGGTATAATGGTTGCATCACTGGACTCACATAGTCGACTGGGGTTGGAGTCCCAGACCTGGTGGCTTAAAAATTATGCCAGGCGCATGTGCATGCATGCCCAAAATTCTCAGAGGAGAATGGAGGAGAAGGGATTGTGGCATGGCCATCCCCCTGGGGGATTTCTTGTTTTCTGTCTCTCCAGTGAGCACATGCAGCCTAAAGAAAAAAATCTCTCTAAAAAACAAAATGAAACTAAAGTCACAGCTAAAGATCTAGATATCAATCTAATCTAGTTGGACAAATGTTCACAAATTCAATACACTATTAGTATATGTGTACAGAAACATAAAAATACCCATGGCTTACAAGGGGCAAGCCCAGGACCTTTTTTATCTTCACTAGACTATGACTGAGTGAAAATACCCTAGTGTCTCCTAAGCAAAATTTCAGAACAGAAATACAATTAAAAAACAGGGCCAGAATTAGGGAGGCTGGATCCCATATGGCTGACCACATGGTTTCAGTCACAGAGCCAGCAGCTTGAAAAACACACAGATGTGTGTCTATGCAGGTTCAAAATCCCAAGAGGAGAATGGAGAAGGGATTGCAGTATAGTCATCCCCCTGGGGGTTGATTTTTATCTCTCTCTCTCTCTGTTAAGCACACACACCCTTATAGCAAAAACTAAAATAATTAAAAAATTAAAAAGCAAACAAAAAAATACAAAGCAGCAAATGAAAACAACTTTCACGTATAGCTATAAAACACAAACATGATAATACTATGTATAGTATAAAGAAAATACATGTATAGGGGCTAATAAATCTATGTGTTAAAAATTTATCTATTTTTTTCCCCCGTATGAACACATGATTCATTATACCTAGATCTGTAGATGTCCCAGTCATCAACTAGGATAAGAATGTAATTCCCTTGGGCCAGCAGGTGGCGTGGGACTTTTAAAGGCACTGGATTCTCACATGAGCAACAAGTCCTGACCTGGCAGTTTGCTTTCTCCCTTTCCCTTTCTCTCTCTCTGCCTCTCTCTGATCAAATTAAAGAAATAATAATAACAAATGGAATTAAATAAATAATTTTTAAATAATGTAATTTCCTTAATATTTTGATCACACATCTTACATCCACCCAGCTCTCCCCAGTATACCCTATTAACTCTCCCACTCTCCAGCATCTACTCCACATATCTTGAAGATAGAAACAGGGAGCACTAAAGGTCTCTGGGAAGCTTCTTAATTTAGAAGCATTGGTGCTTTGAGGGACCTACAGACTTCAGTATACAGCAATTATCAAAAGAAAGAAATGATGAGGAGCCAGCAGGTGGCATGATGGTTGGAAGGAAATAAACTTCAAAATACATAATACTTTAAAACTGGATTCGCCTGAGTCCATGAGCTGAATTTACAAGCACGATTCCTTTAAAAATCACAATGACAAACATTTTAGAATACAATTTACATAAAATCAGAAGTTGACATACTCTGGCAGATCACATGTTATGCTTCTTACCATCTCCATTTGGCAACCAATGGCTTCTAAAAGTGCTGAATCTTGAACAATATTTAACATTGCCCCTGCAAGAGCAAAAAGAAAACTATCTGAAATATTCAAGAACATTAAATAGCTAAATATCTCTATGGTGTTGAAAGGTGGGGCCTTTAAGGAGGTAAATGAGACTGGATGACATGCTCAAGGCAGGGCCCTCATGATGATCTCCATGTAGCTTTATAAATATCTCACATGATTCGAGGCCAGTCAATGGCTTGCTGGTTAAGGCGCTAGAATCCCACATGGTTGACTGTGGTTCTAGTTCTGGACCTGAGGGCTTGAAACTCATGCTGAGTGTGTGCCCAAAATCCTGAGAAGAAAATGAACAAGGGATGGCAGTGTGGCCCTTCCCACTGGGGGGTGGTTTCTCACTTTCTCTCTCTGTAGCTCTGGTGAGTACACATACCCTATAGCAAAAATTTCTCGTTAGATTAAAAGCAAACGAACAAACAAACAAAAAAACTCACAAGATTAAAACCAGGGACCAGCAGTTAGCGTAATGGTTATGTCGCTGAACTCCCACGTAGTTGACTGTGGTTCGAGTCCCAGACCCGGTGGCTTAAACTCACACCAGGCGCATGTGCGTGCCTGCCCAAGATCCCAAGAGGAGAACGGAGGAAAAGGGATTGCAGCGTGGCCATCCCCACCCCCCCAGGGGGGGATTTCTTGCTTTCTATCTCTCTGTCTCTCTGTCTTTCTGGCGCGAGCACGCACACGCCCAATAGCAAAAAAACTCTCAAAAAAAAAAAGATTAAAGCCATTGATTAGAATATTCTGGCTGTGCATTTCTGAACATTTCATAAAATTATCAATAAATCTGTTGACTGGTCAGAAAAAATACTCTTTACAAATTCCCTAATTCTGATTTACCCCCAAAAGTTTTTTTTTTTTTTTTAAAGGGATTTTTGCTATAGGGTACATATGCTCATCAGAGAGGCAGAGACAGACAGAGACAGAAAGTGACAAATCAATCTCCCCAAGGGGATGGCGATGCTGCAATACTTCTCCATTCTCCTCTCAGGATTTTGAGGACACACGTACATGCACCCAACGTGTTTTAAGCTGCCAGGGTCAGGATCTGAACTGCAGTCAACTACATGGAATTCAGCAATGTAACCATTACATCGTCTGTTGGTCCTACCCCCAAAGTTTTAAAATCACATTTTTCTAAAAAAATTTGAATGTCAAACTTTGATTTACATAAAAACATGTCTGTTACACCAGATATTTTTAAATTGATATAAATTGGTAGGAAAGGTAAAATGTAAGCATGCTTATCTCAAGGGTAATATGAATTAAGGAAAATATTATGGAATAATTTCAAAACCAGGTTCTCATCTTTTAGAAATAAAACAAGTATCACAGAATAAAAATCATAGCTTGGGCCAGCCCCATGGCCTAGTGATTACAGGAGACAGATCCTGCGTGGCTGGCCACAGGTCGAATATTGGCCCCAGCAGCTTGCAAAACATGCCAGGTGCCTATGCATGTGTACCCCAAATCCTGAGAAAAGTAGAGGAAAAGAAACTAACTACAGCATGATCACCCCTCACTAGGATGTGTTTTTGCCCTCTACCTCTCTATTTTTCTTTTCTTTTTAAAAAAAATAACTTACTTATTTAATTCCATTTGTTACTATTACTTTTTTCTTTTTAATTTAACCAGAGAAAGAGAGAGAAAGGGAAAGGGAGAAAATAAGTCTCCAGATCTGGGACTCAAACTGTGGTCAGCCATGTGGGAATCCAGTGCCTTTAGTCACCACGCCACCTGCCAGTCCTATCTCTCTATTTTTTTGATAAGCACACATTCCTTGGGCAATTTAAAAACAACAACAAAACTTTCTACCTATACTGCTTTTTAAGATGATTAAAGCCACACTGTTTGGGGCTTGCCCTGCCTGCACACATTGGAGGCAAAGCATATTTATTTCTTATCAAGAAACCCATAGCCCTGGAAAAAGTAGGACAGAAATGAGATCATAAGCCTGCTACAATGCTTTTCCTCCACTGGGGAAGCGCTCTTACCCACCATGGATAAAAAAAGAAACAGCTTTGACAGTCTATGGCAAGAGTGATACTTGGTTCAGTGGGGGCCCATTAGGTGATAAAGCCTGCTTTTCTGAAAGCTACCATTGTTAACAGTGGTGATTTCAATATCCAAGCTTGAACTTCAGTGGTGCTGAGATGCAGAAATAACAAATGAAAATCCCATGCTTTCTAATACAGTAAATTGCTATTTATCCAACTTGATTATTGGATTGGGAAGAAAATGAGGTCCCTCTGTTCAGCAGAGTTTCTTTGAAGAAGTTTAAGAAAGGTAAGACTGTCCTTAGTGCTAACATTATTGGCCAATCAACAAATACTTTGATATATCTCAGCCAGGGGAATCAAATATTTAAACACAGTAAAATACTTTCGGGTACAGTGTTGTGAAAAAAAACATAAAATAAGATCATCTTTAGCAGGGTCTAAAGAGAGAGGGAAGGTCTAAGAAGATGATGAAGAAAAAGTCAAGCAAAAATCCAAGGAAAGAACATTATAGCAGGAAAAAAAGAAAGTAAGGATCTGAAGCTATGTGCTCGGTATCAACAAATGGGAGAAAAAAGGCCAGTATGAATGAAACATAGAGAACTAAGAGAAAAGTACAAATAAACAAAAGATAGGCAGAGGTGTCCTGGTGAATGTAGTATCAATAGATCAGGGTAAGTGTTATGGGTTTTATATTTTTTAAATAATTGTTTAATTTCACCTATTCATCCATTTATTTTAATTTGACCAGAGCGAGACAGAGAGAGAGAGGGAAAGTGAGAAAGCAAGCCACTAGGTCCAGGACTTGAACCGTGGTGAGCCATGTGGGAGTGTCCAGCGCCTTAACCACCATGCCACCCGCTGGTCCCATATGGGTTTTATTTTGACTGAAATGGGAAGCAGTGGCATGGAGACCTATCTTATCCTTCAGAACGCTCTCATTTTAATAATCATGGCCTTCTTATCCTAGGTGGTCTCATCAAACCCTGTGGTTTTAAATATCATATCTATGCTGAATTGGCCTGCCATGGTGCAACAGGTGGGAGAGGACCACTGAGTAATGCTGGAGCCATACGGGAGGCCCTGGGGTAGGCTCCTGAGTCAATCTGAGCACAGTGGACCTGCAAGCTCTTTAATCCTTGCTGGGTAGAGGGTAGGGGAAGGACTGTGGTGTTCAGAGTGCCTATCTCTCTGTGTCTCTCATGAAAGAAAAAGACTTTTAGGGGCTGGCAGGTGGTGTGGTGGTGTGGTGCTTGGGGGTACTGGACACCCACATGGCCGACTGCAGTTCAAGTCCCAGACCTGACAGCTTGTTTTCTCTCTCTCTCTCTCTCTCTCTCTCTCTCATTCTGTCCTTTTCTGGTCATATTTAAATAAATAAATAGTTAAATAAAACAATTCTTTTTTTAAAAAAGTTAAAAAAAGAAAAAAGATGGGACCAGCAGTTGGCAATGGCTATGTCACTGGATTCCCATGTAGTCGACCGTGGTTCAAGTCCTGGACCCGTGGCTTAAACTTACAGCGGGAACACGTGTGTGCGTGCCCAAGATGTAGAGAGGAGAATGGAGGATAAGGGATTGCGGCGTGGCTATCAACCCGGGGGGGTGGGGGTGGGGTAATTTCTCACTTTCTCTCTGCCTCTCTCTGTCTTTCTGGTGAGCACATGTGCCCTATAGCAAGAACCTCTCAAAAACAAAAACAAAACAAAACAAAAAACTCATGCCGGGCACATGTGTGTGTGTGTGCCCAAAAATCTCAAGAGGAAACTGGAGGAGAAGGGACTATAGTATGGCCATCCCCCCTGGAGGGTGGTTTCTCATTTTCTGTCTGTCTGTCTGTCTGTCTGTCTCTCTCTCTCTCTCTCTCTCTCTGTCTCTCCAGTGAGCACACATGCCCTATAGCAAAAATCTCTCTTAAAAAAACAAAAAAAAGTAAATGAAATGAAAGGACAAATGATAGATGAGAAAAGATCAATGGTACTAAAGAGGACAAGAAACTGAGATGGGGGTGCAGCAGGTTGTGTAGTGGTTAAGGCCTTGGGCTCTCACGTGGCTAACCACAATCTGAGTCCCAGACCTGGTGGCTTGAAAAATTACATTGGGCACAGGACCAGCAGTTAGTGTAATGGCTATGTCGCTGGACTCCCATGTAGTTGACCGTGGTTCGTGTCCCGGACCCGGTGGCTTAAAACCCACGCCAGGCGCGTGTGCGTGCATGCCCAAGATCCCGAGAGGAGAATGGAGGAAAAGGGATTGCAGCGTGGCCATCCCCCCTGGGGGGGTGATTTCTCGCTTTCTATCTCTCTGTCTCTCTCTGTCTGTCTGGCGAGCGCACACACCCTATAGCAAAAACCTCTCAAAAAAAAAAAAATCACTGGGGGAACATGGGGACCTATTCCAAAGGAGAAGGGATTGCGGCGTGGCCATCCACCCTGAGGGGTGATTTCTCGCTTTCTATCTCTCTGTTTCTCTCTGTCCGTCTGGCCAGCACATGCGCTCTATAGCAAAAACCTCTAAAAAAAAAAAACAGAAAAAAAAAAAAAAAAAAAGAAACTGAGATGGATCTTGGCTGAAAGTGACCAAAGTATGTATTTAGCCATAATGGGGTGATAGTATTAGAATGAACTAAATGAGACCAATTATTAGGGCAGCCCACTCAAAATGTTTCTGACAGGCCCAAGATACCATCTGCTTCTAAAGCTCAACAAGTCATGAGAGTAATCATTACTGCACTGGACTAAACATTTACAGATTAATTTATTTTGACAACTCCATGCATGGTGAGCAGTATCCTTATCCCCTGAATTACAGAAGTTCTGTTTCAAGTCAAATGTATGTGCAATTGCGAAGTACGCAGTTTAAGTGACTAAATTCTTTCCTTAAATTTTTCTCCTTTTCCCATTTCTAAGTTTCTAGAATTTTGTAAACAATAGTATGAAAGAAGATATATTATACCTATGTTTTTTCAAATAGTTTCAAAATGAAAAGACTTATTCTTCCTGATCTGTTCCATCTACTCCCTGCATAACACACTATACTTCCTGAGCACTCCAACCACTACTGCCATTAATTCCTTGGCCATGTCATTTTCTCTCCTGGAATGAACTCCTAACCATTTCTGCTTATGTAAATCCTGCCCTTCAAGTTCTAATTTGACTCCCACTTCTCTCTACAAAGTCTTCTCTGCCCATTTCATTTCTTCTCTCTTAACTCTGAAGACACTCAACATGATGTGCAACAGCACTGTCATTTACTATTTGACTACTCTGTAAGAGTATCCCAATCTCTGCAATGAGACTTGCTCAAGGATAGAACCATGCCATTTATTTCTTTAGTATTTTCTCCAGAGTAACTGCACCTAGGACCATGCCCTTGTCTTTGATGAAAAGCTAGAGGTATAATAACACATGGTTGTAGTAATTAGGTTGGGAAATGACGAGAAGTTAAAATAAGGCAATGGCAAAGAAGGTTCCACATGGCTCCTGCGAACTAGGTATTGCAGGGCACATGAGAAATGAAGATTTTCTACTGATAATTCAGCCTCCAGCAAACAAGTTAGCGGGTTAAAATATTCCTCAATATCTACCAAATCTGCTGCACCAGTGATTACAACAGAACGGCAAAGAGATTCTAGATCACCTCTGTCTGCTTGTTCCTGAACATTCAGACTGAACTTCAAGAATTTGAAAGAAACACACCATCCATCAGATGACAAGAAATCACCACCGGATCACAAGAAATATGGGAAAACAAGAAAATACCTCTTCTCCAAGGGAAAAGAGTAACTCTTCTTCATCCACAAGCAGTTCAGTGAAAATCATGGAAATGTCTGATAAATAATTTAGAGCATTCATAATGTTGAAGCTAACAGAGATGGAAGAGAAGAGAGATAATGAACTTCTAAAGAGAAAGGAGAAAGAAGTTGATGAGTTCCAGGAGATGAGGAAATTCTTGCAAGATCTAAAAGAGGAA
>NW_006159579.1:6061460-6074027 GCF_000334495.1 Tupaia belangeri chinensis | reverse complement strand
ATGGGAGATTGCATTTTGTGTGCTGTGATGATTCTTATGGAAGGAATGTAAATTGAGTTACAAAAAAAAAAGTTTCAGGAATAAAATATATCTATTTAATGACTGCAGTAGGATATGTAGCCCCAGCTAGGTGCTACTTTATAGGATGCCTAAAGTTAGACTTGTGTTCATGGAAATGTATGTATCAGCTGTGTTTGCTATGAAAATATTTAGGTTAATTAAGGTCTTTAGTAATTCAATAAAATGTGGGGGGAAAACAGTATAGAAAGCAAACATAGATACCAGAGACAGTGTGGGAGGAGAGTGGGAAATGGCAGAGGATAAGAGATAGGGAATCAAGGATGGGGGGAAGCAAAACATACAGAAAACAAGAATGGGAAATTATTTGCTGACAATAACATGTTTGTTGATGTGCTTGATTGAGACAATATACAGTGTACTCTGGATGGAAAATCTCATTTTGTATGCTGTAATGATGTACAGTGAATGAATGCAAATAAATAAATTGAAATAGAAAAATAAAATAAAATAAGGCAATGGCGATATGATGAGGAGAGACTTAAGACCGAGAATCGGTATGATTAGAATACCAACAGGAAACAGTAACAAAAAAGAGAAGAAGTACCACAATAGCTATCTTCTTGGCAGAGTTCTGACATGGCTTCTAGAACTATACCAAACACCCAATTTTTTCCCCCATGTAAGTACTGGGCAGGAGGAAGAGGTAGAAGAAAAGAAGGGACAAAGGAGGGAGAAAAGTGGAGAGGTGAAGAAAAGAGAAGTGGAGACAAAGGAGGACAGAGAGGAGAGAGAAAAAAAGCACATATAACATCATCAACCAAAACAACTCTAATGCATTTCTTCCCTCATGACATCCTTTCAAATTTCACATTAAGAGCAGATTCTGCCTCTGATATAGAATAGTAAGTAGAACTACATCAGGCTTAGGGTCACATCACTGATTACTGACCCCTCAGCATACCTGGGGTCACCAGTACCTGGGTGATTGCATACAAAGAAATATGTAAAACACACACCTAATATCATTTGGGTGTTGTTGGGGTCCGTTTCTGTTTGCAAGGCACCTATTAGTATATTCACAAGTCTCAACTTCAAGGACAAGAAAGTTATTGGTTTATCATAAGAAGAGCTGTCATCATTACTAAACTTTCCCTCCAGGACAACCTACAGGAAAAAAAAAAAAAAATTAACATCAACCACTGTCGTATACTATGCCTACGCAGGAATGGTTACAGTAGTCAAAGAGATTAGTCTAATGAGCAAGGTTATGCTAAATCTGTCACTAACTCACTAGTTATGTTGTCAGATATCACTAGCCTATAGCCACTTGAAATGACAGGCCAAGGCATGCTGGCAGACTGCCAGAAGAAATAGCACAACAGATCGATTTTGTTAATCTTCTTGAAATAACCTTAGGTTTGTTTTTTTTTTTTAAAAAAGCTCCAATTCCATTTTTTAAATACAATTTAATTAAACTAGCAACATAAAACAGAGTACAGGACATATTTTAATAAGACATTACCTCAGATTTGACTGTGCCAAAATGGTGAGGGAGGGGCAACAAAGAAAGTAGGATATTAATGGAGGATCTTCTCAATTCTGTTGGATTTACATAGCTTTTGAATTTTGAGAGTTCTCTGCCAAAAAAAATTTTTTTAATTAGTATTTTTGAACTAAATTACATTTTTAGCTACCGAATATGTATACTATACCAATTCTTAACAATGCAAGCATTCATTTTGTGTGTGTGTGTGTATTTTTAATTTTATACTATTACTGAATTGAGTTGGAATTTGATTGATTTCTTTATTAAAATGTAAAGTCTCTACAGAGTTAAGATCTCTGGGCTCATCCCCCTAGACCATGCCAAAAAGGATTCAACAGTCCCATGGATAAATCAGAACTGAGGGAGTGCAGGGATGAGGCTGGTTTGAAATACTCTATCCTCATTTAACGTGGCCTGGGTCCCCTTGGACTATGAAGACAACAGAACAGGATAATTACAAAACTGAGAAGGAGGCACCCAAACAGATCAGGCCAAACCAGACAACGATGTAACGGTAGAGAATGATAGCTTACCTGTCAGGCAAAATGGTTTCAAGAGCTGAAATAAAGTAAGGAACCACAACATCAATCCCTTTCAAGTCACAGCAGAACAAAGGAGGGGAGTTTAGAATAACGCTGGCCAAGACAGGATGGCACACATAATCATTTATCTGCAAACCTTGAATTAAAAGCATGTAAAATCTAGGAAAGCAAGAAAAAAATTTTAAACAAACTGCTGATCAAAAATTTTCATAATTATTTTCTTCATAGTTATCTGAAAGTCTACTTCTACTTTTCATTCCTTCTATCCTTTAAGAGGTATTATTAAAATTAAAACAACTCAGAATCATATACACTAAAAATCAAAGTATCTCTTCTAATGAATAAAAAAAAAGATTCATATCTATTACACCTTAAAGTTCTAAGCCTTGCAACTCCAAAGATACCTACAAATGAGGCAACCAGAACAAAACAAAACAAATGGCTGCAGTACCCATCAATAAACTGTCAAAACACCCAATTTTTTCCCCCATGTAAGTACTGGGCAGGAGGAAGAGGTAGAAGAAAAGAAGGGACAAAGGAGGGAGAAAAGTGGAGAGGTGAAGAAAAGAGAAGTGGAGACAAAGGAGGACAGAGAGGAGAGAGAAAAAAAGCACATATAACATCATCAACCAAAACAACTCTAATGCATTTCTTCCCTCATGACATCCTTTCAAATTTCACATTAAGAGCAGATTCTGCCTCTGATATAGAATAGTAAGTAGAACTACATCAGGCTTAGGGTCACATCACTGATTACTGACCCCTCAGCATACCTGGGGTCACCAGTACCTGGGTGATTGCATACAAAGAAATATGTAAAACACACACCTAATATCATTTGGGTGTTGTTGGGGTCCGTTTCTGTTTGCAAGGCACCTATTAGTATATTCACAAGTCTCAACTTCAAGGACAAGAAAGTTATTGGTTTATCATAAGAAGAGCTGTCATCATTACTAAACTTTCCCTCCAGGACAACCTACAGGAAAAAAAAAAAAAAATTAACATCAACCACTGTCGTATACTATGCCTACGCAGGAATGGTTACAGTAGTCAAAGAGATTAGTCTAATGAGCAAGGTTATGCTAAATCTGTCACTAACTCACTAGTTATGTTGTCAGATATCACTAGCCTATAGCCACTTGAAATGACAGGCCAAGGCATGCTGGCAGACTGCCAGAAGAAATAGCACAACAGATCGATTTTGTTAATCTTCTTGAAATAACCTTAGGTTTGTTTTTTTTTTTTAAAAAAGCTCCAATTCCATTTTTTAAATACAACTTGACTTAAACTAGCACATAAAACAGAGTACAGGACATATTTTAATAAGACATTACCTCAGATTTGACTGTGCCAAAATGGTGAGGGAGGGGCAACAAAGAAAGTAGGATATTAATGGAGGATCTTCTCAATTCTGTTGGATTTACATAGCTTTTGAATTTTGAGAGTTCTCTGCCAAAAAAAATTTTTTTAATTAGTATTTTTGAACTAAATTACATTTTTAGCTACCGAATATGTATACTATACCAATTCTTAACAATGCAAGCATTCATTTTGTGTGTGTGTGTGTATTTTTAATTTTATACTATTACTGAATTGAGTTGGAATTTGATTGATTTCTTTATTAAAATGTAAAGTCTCTACAGAGTTAAGATCTCTGGGCTCATCCCCCTAGACCATGCCAAAAAGGATTCAACAGTCCCATGGATAAATCAGAACTGAGGGAGTGCAGGGATGAGGCTGGTTTGAAATACTCTATCCTCATTTAACGTGGCCTGGGTCCCCTTGGACTATGAAGACAACAGAACAGGATAATTACAAAACTGAGAAGGAGGCACCCAAACAGATCAGGCCAAACCAGACAACGATGTAACGGTAGAGAATGATAGCTTACCTGTCAGGCAAAATGGTTTCAAGAGCTGAAATAAAGTAAGGAACCACAACATCAATCCCTTTCAAGTCACAGCAGAACAAAGGAGGGGAGTTTAGAATAACGCTGGCCAAGACAGGATGGCACACATAATCATTTATCTGCAAACCTTGAATTAAAAGCATGTAAAATCTAGGAAAGCAAGAAAAAAATTTTAAACAAACTGCTGATCAAAAATTTTCATAATTATTTTCTTCATAGTTATCTGAAAGTCTACTTCTACTTTTCATTCCTTCTATCCTTTAAGAGGTATTATTAAAATTAAAACAACTCAGAATCATATACACTAAAAATCAAAGTATCTCTTCTAATGAATAAAAAAAAAGATTCATATCTATTACACCTTAAAGTTCTAAGCCTTGCAACTCCAAAGATACCTACAAATGAGGCAACCAGAACAAAACAAAACAAATGGCTGCAGTACCCATCAATAAACTGTCAATTACTAAAACTGAATTCCATGGCAGTAAAATTTTGCAGTATTTCATAGTTTCTGGGGGAAAAAAAAGTGTTTACATCCTTTTTCCTTCCCCATTGTATATTGAGGGGACAATGAAAGAAAAGAAATCGCATTCAATCTTGCATTAATCATGATACAAAGGTTACTCTAAGATTCCTTTAAAAAATAAACCTGAATATATCTACCCCCAACCAATTCACTAAGCATTCTCTCTCCTGTCATTTAAGAACAACTGCACTGGTATACTCTTCTACTACCAGGAGGCACTTTTCTTTGCAAAACTCTTCAAAAACAACCTCCTCACCTACTGGTCATTACCCAATCCATTTCAACCTATCTTCTCCCCCCTGAAACTCAATTAAAACCTTATTAGCAAATAACCAATGGCATCTCAACTGCCCAAATCTAGAAGAGAAGTCTAGGCCTTAACTTTAACTTTTGAAAGTGTCTAACCTCTTGATTACCCCCTTTTCCCCTTACTGTCTGACCTGTATGACTATTTCCTTTAACAAATCCTCTTACTCTGCTTGCCCTCTAATCTTAGAGCTCCTCAGGCCACCAACCTCAGTTCTCTAAGTTCTCTCTTCTACTAGCCTGATTTTAAATACTCTCTAAGCCAACAAATAGAAGCAAATCAGTTCTAGCACACACCTTTCAACTGAGCTCCAGATCTGTTAGTCAAAAGTTTGCTGGCAACCTGAGGGCACGCATATCTACTGATTACTATAATATATTCCTATACACTTATCTGGCACAAAGTAGGTACTTAATATATACTTGTTGATATATACACCATAGACACTTCAAATTCAATAGGTTTAAAATTAAAGTCATCATTTTTCCTCTCACAAATCTGCTCTTTGGGTTTGCCATACTACCGCTTACCTAGTCTGTGGGTCAGACCTGAAAGCTCATGGCCATAGCCTTCACCCTTAACTGCTGTGGATTCCATCTCATAGAGAGCTGATGCTCTCCCTCCTGAGAAATGTGCCCCCACCACAGGGGGTGGACTCCAGTACCCTTATGTGACCGGCTCTTATGGCTCTAGCTCATTAGACCAGAGGCAGATATCTGATTAACCATTCTTCTTCCAAGGAATCCAAAATTAGGATTCTGAATAATGAAAACTGGGACCGTAGAAGCATACCATGATGTAAGAAAATGATCTGCATCCAAACTATTTTGAATAATTTATAATTAAGCCAGCCACTCATTATTTGGTAAAAATGTTCTGATGTTTCAGAAGCATTGGGAATCATTTTAAAAATGCCTTTCAAGTTTTTTGCTTAATCATAAAAGTTATGTCAAGAATAAACAAAACTGAACTACTAATAAAAAAAAAAAAAAGAAAATGATCTGCAAATAAGAGATGGTGACACAGTTCTGAGAGATCATGAAGACAGAACATCCTTAAACATTCTCCAGTCCTTGGTACCTGTTCTTCACGAGGCCTTGATGGCCTTCATGACCTTGGAATTTATTAAGTAACACGAGCTTTTCATAAATCATTTTCTTTAGCTTAAGTCAGATTGAGAGGGGTTCTGTTACTTAAAGATTAAATTGAGGATCAGCAGGTGGCATGTGGTTAAGGCACTGGACACTCCCACGTGGCTGACCATGAGGTTCAAGTCCTGGACCTAGTGGCTTGTTTTCTCACTTCCCCTCTTTCTCTCTGTCAAATTAAAAATAAACGAATGAATAAATAAAATTTAATAAATAATCATTTAAAAAAAATTTTTAAAAGATTAAATTAAGATAACCCTGAATAGTTTCCTGCATATAACATTTTGTTTCATGCCTGTATATTTTGTTCTTGGTTTCTTCTGATAGAGTCCATTTAATTCTCTTGAGAATTAGGGACAAGGATACCTAAATGTTCTTGTTGATATTGATGTCACCTCGGCAGCTATGTGAATAATCAACAGAGGAAGGCAAAACAGTCAAGAAAAACAGGAGGCCATTTTAAGTTAATTTAGGAAAAAAGTGACAAAGTCTGAAGTGTAAAGTGGGGACAAAGTATAAAAAGAGACTGGAAAGTGGGCTAAAGTAAGAGAAAGGCAGAAGTTGTTGACAACTAAAGACAGAGAAGAGAAGTCTAACATGACTTCTAATTTCCAGAACAACTGAATGGATGGCAGAGGCATTCACCAGGATGACTGAAGCATAGATTTGGATAAGATGATCTTCCCCAACTTCTCAAGAGTTTAAATACTATTCACCTTTTCTAAGTCTAGCACAATCACACAACCCTCCATAACTTTTTCCGGAACCCCCTGGCCTAAGTATACACAGCTTTTTCCTCTGAATCCCCATAGTACTTTCCCTGTGACTCTCTCCTACTGACTTCCTTTTCCAAGTAGATCATTGCTACTTGTGTACATGACTTTTTCCCTCCAGAAAATAATATCCTGGGAGGCAGGACTTATAGCTGACTTTATTTCTGCGGTTTATAGTGCCTAATAGCATGTTAAAAATGTATTAATAAAGTATTACCATCCTTCCAAATTTCCCTATAATTAACAACATCCAAATAAATAACACTTCTTTTTTTTTTTCTTTTTTTTTGAGAGATTTTCACTGTAGGGCGCGTGCGCTCGCCAGACAGACAGAGACAGACATAGAGACAGAAAGCGAGAAATCACCCCCCAGGGGGGATGGTCACGCCGCAATCCCTTCTCCTCCATTCTCCTCTCGGGATCTTGGGCACGCACGCACACGTGCCCGGTGTGAGTTTTAAGCCACCGGGTCAGGGACACGAACCGCAGTCGACTACATGGGAGTCCAGCGACACAGCCATCACAGCTTTTTCCTCTGAATCCCCATAGTACTTTCCCTGTGACTCTCTCCTACTGACTTCCTTTTCCAAGTAGATCATTGCTACTTGTGTACATGACTTTTTCCCTCCAGAAAATAATATCCTGGGAGGCAGGACTTATAGCTGACTTTATTTCTGCGGTTTATAGTGCCTAATAGCATGTTAAAAATGTATTAATAAAGTATTACCATCCTTCCAAATTTCCCTATAATTAACAACATCCAAATAAATAACACTTCTTTTTTTTTTTCTTTTTTTTTGAGAGATTTTCACTGTAGGGCGCGTGCGCTCGCCAGACAGACAGAGACAGACATAGAGACAGAAAGCGAGAAATCACCCCCCAGGGGGGATGGTCACGCCGCAATCCCTTCTCCTCCATTCTCCTCTCGGGATCTTGGGCACGCACGCACACGTGCCCGGTGTGAGTTTTAAGCCACCGGGTCAGGGACACGAACCGCAGTCGACTACATGGGAGTCCAGCGACACAGCCATTACGCTAACTGCTGGTTCCCAATAAATAACACTTCTAAAACAAAGAGAGTCTTAGGGGTCTTTACCAGATCTGATGAGGTAAGTAAAATGGAAGAATTCAAGGAACAATTTCAATAACTTACATTCATTTCCAGTATTTAAGACCAACATTTACTTATCAACTGAGTCTATTAAGCCATGCTACAATAGTGTTTTACTATCAAAACTATATTAATGGGAAACAAACAAAAAATTCTAAGACCTGGATAAATAAGCTGGCAGAATCTCTTCTCCAGTCTTCTTGCTACAAAAAATCCTACACAGTGTCCCACAAGCCTCAGCTCTTCCTGCTTCATAGTTATCAGGAAATTCACTTGTATCAAACATAGGATTGGAAACCATGGTGTCTGTGGACATTTGTGATCCTTTCCGTCGAAACTCCATGCTAGCTTGTGTTGTAATGGCTGGGAAGAGAAAAGGAGGATTTTATTATATTTGTCAATATGACAAATAGGCTCATGGGACCCTGGACACAAAGATCAAATGTTGGTGTCATTAAATAACTACTTTATTAGAATCCAATAATGCTTTGTTTAGCAACTATGTCTTAATTTTTTTAAAGGGCTCTCTGAAATCTTCTTTGACAATAAGTAACAATTTACAGTGGCACTGTCAGTTTAACAGATTCTAAAAGCATTTTCAACTGAAATTTTTATTAGAAAAATAAGCACATTTGTATATATCTGTATTAGTATACAGATATATAATATAAAATTTGGTTTCTCTGTTTATTTTCTGTTTTTCCCTCCCCCTATAGAATCTTCAAGAAAAATAGCTACTGAAATTTACACATTACCCTAGTCAGACACTGTAATTAAATGGGCAACCCCATGCCAGTTTGTATATTTTAGGGAGAGGGCAAGGTAAAGATGAGAAATGGGTAGGGAGGAAGAAAGAGCATTCCCACCGCCCACCCAGCTCCAAAACACACACCAAGGAATTGCCCAACCAAGCAAAATGAGAATGAATTTTAACAACCACAGACAGCAGCTAACTTGAGGTTGATTATTCAGAAAATTAGATTGGTAAGAAAGATTATCATGGTAATTCATTGTCACTGAAACAGAAGCCCTTCGAAAGTTGCTTTTATTTTTTAACCAAAGATTTCACAGTATATTGAAAATCACCATGAAATCTTTTATTACTCTACATGAAATGCTTAAGTTATTTTGTAATAGATTTAATAGAATGCAGAGTCAAGCACAAATCTTTATGCAACTTCCCATGAGCCATTTTAAGTCCTGAATAAGATATCCAGCAATAATACATTTGAAAAACACTACATGCAGAATGCATACAAATCAAACACTAATAAATCTGTATAAAAATAAGCTTAAAGCTTTAAAAAAAAAAAAAAGCCAAAACACAGTTACTCCAAAGTCCTGAATTCATGACATGACCAGACTAGTATACAGAAATAATGGGACTGATTCAGGCAGATTAATTTGCTTTTGCCAACAATCTTCCCCATTCAAAACACAGAAAAGTATTTTTCTTCCCAAGTGCAAAAACTACAAGAGACAATGACAATCAAATTTTTTAATGGAATTATGAAAAAATAAAAACATGACTGCAATTAAGGAGAAGCTTCTGGTTCCTACTTACAAGATTTATAAGAAAGAAGAATTTGGATAAAAGATGCTGCAAGATAATAGAAATAAATGGAAACAAATCAAAGGACAGCAGTAATTACAAAATACTTTAAAGATGGTGAAATTTTTACAGTAAGTTAAGAAGCTTTTTAGCTTTTTAAAGGTTAGATTAAAAGCTTTACGATACCACAAGCTAGTTCAAAAACACAGGAAATTGTGCATTCAGATTCAAAATTATGATTTTTGTATCATGCAAAACAATGAACAAAGAAAATTACACAACTACAAAGAACTGAGGTTTTGAACTGCCCATCACGTGCATTAAAATTTTAGTTCATTAACCCTTCCCAGCTCAATGTTACTTTTATGAAGCATAATGTACTGTCAAGTAAACCTAAAGCTGACCAGTTCAAAGAGGCAAACATTTTGTTAGAGGTGAACTGCATAGCAGAATTCCTTGATGGCAGCCAGTACTTAGAAAACAGTTAGTGAATCCAAGCCTCCCACCATTCCTGAGACCTGAAGACTGGCACCAAATAACACTGTTTCTAACCCTTTCAATTATTTGGATATCTCCTATCTCCTGGGTAATGTAACAGCCTTTTTCATCTCTGAACATAATAGAAGGAAGAGGAGCTTTTATCCTTTACCCACTAAGGAAAATGTTAAAGACATTGCTCACATTATGATTTGAACTCTGGTTTCTACCTTCTGGTGCAAGAGGGTGAGCAAAGCTGTTACAAACTCCCTAGAGAGCGGAAAGATCTATCAGTTCACTTAAGCAAGCCCACTAATGAAGCAGCAGGTTGAGCCACTCTAGATTCAGGGATTTCAGTGTTGACAGCTTCACACCCAAAATTTATACTGTGAGAAGTGTATTTTGATTAAAAAATAAAATATGACTGACTCAGTATAGAAAATACAAATGAACAAACATAAACATGGTTCAGAAAACTGAAAATACAAGGTACATGAACACAAAGAAAATATAATTGAAAAATGGTTTTCAAAAAGTTATCACTTAATCATTCTAAGTAAGCACATTTACTTATCCATAAGTATGCATTACTTTCAAGCTTATGAATAAAATTATAATATGGAAATGGTAGTTCTAAAGTATCTGAATTTGAACAAAATAAAGCAAAAAAAACCCTACACTCAATCATGCATTCTCGAACTACGTTCCTGAACATCTTTATATTTACGACTTTTCTAAATTATTTAAGCAATTTGTAAGAACACCCAAAATAATTATATGTGTATAATGTTAACAGACATAGGCCCTCATTCTGAGATGATACATAATAGCTAAGAATCCATTTCTGAAAGAAAGCAGAGACCCTGATGGCCATTATTACTTTTATCCTTGGAATTAACATTCTCTCTGGAGATGCATGTAATACAACTAGACATCTTTTTATTTATTTCCAACCCCCCTCCCCAAGAAAAGTGATTTCTTATCAACCAACCAATACACTCATTAATGCACATATCACAGTGCCTGGTACAAAGTAACAGGAGCTCAACAAATGCCAGCCATTGTTATTTTTCAGTGTTCTAAGGCATATCATAAATATGTAAAATCTTCTGCACTACCCCACCCATTCACCCTGCACCCTATGCCATTATCCCCAAGTGTAATGGTAAGATGACAAAAATAAATCAAATTTTATTTAGATACTTCCATTTCTATAGTAAAATCTAAATGGAGATAGCAGGGTTGAGTTATTAATTCTCCACCAGTCATTAAGTTACAGAGCTAACGCTGGTTTTGAAAGTACGCCTTTAAAAGAAAGTTCTCTACACTGAAATCTGAAGGTTAGAGTCTATTGTGAAACTGACATTTTCTGATATTGACATGTACTAATGAGTGAATGGCTGTCAAAATCTGAGAAAACACTTCTCTGAGTAAATTTCCAGTCAATAAAATGTTTAATTCTTCATATAAATCTTTTTAACCTGGCTGACATGAAGGGAACTTCTAGGTCACCTACTGAAAGGAATCTGATTCAATGAAAAGTGGTTAACCTGAAGTGTGTCTAATAACACCAGACAAAAGGTCAAACCTGATAGAACATACATAAAAAAAGACAGGTAGGAAAACTTCTAAAGTTCTTTACTTCAGCTGGAAGGGGTTAAGCACAAGACTGCTTGGTCAGAAACAGAGCTTTTTAAGCTATGTATTAATCTTGCAGGTAGGAAAGATTAAAAAGAAAAACAAAAAGGAAAGGAAAAATGATTAACTTATTTCTTGAACAATATTTACCAGTCATGCTGCTGTCTCTGTTTATCCCATTATGAAGTTTACAGTGAACAAATGCTGCATCAAATAACCATGATCCAAAGAGATTCAAGATGCTGTTAACCTTTGGTCTCCGAGGGGCAGGCAATGGCCGGGGTTCTGAACTAGTCTGATTTGGACTCGACAGAGGAGAGGTGGAGGATGTCTGGTGCTGAACTTTCGAGGCATGAGCAGTACTAACCTATATAAAGAACACAAGAATACACCCAAACCCATGAAAAGATTGAGAAAATGGGGATACTTGTTTAAAAGGATGGCAGATTAAAAAGCCGACCTTATACACCATAACGATTATGATGAAAACTCTTACTGTGCTTGTCTTCATGGTGGCCTTATTCACAGTAACAGCCCGGTGCCGCCGATTATGTGGTGGGGTGGTATTGACAGCAGTGCTCTGAGGCATACTTAATCTGTTCACGGGTGTTGGGGGAGCACTATCCGATCGGGGTCTAGAAATGCCTAAAAAAAGTTTTGTTTTGTTTTTTAAAGACAAAAAGAAAAATAGTTATTCTTCATAATTTAAAATACGTGATCAGCAAATCTTTTCCATGAAACAGTAGTGAAGACTGGGGACATACACTATAGCAGAAAATGCTAGCTGCCTACCAATATCCATCACCTTTCCTTCATGAGGAACACAAATAGAACACAAATTTTAGCTGGACTGGCTGGCTACCTAGAATATGACTACATTTCCAAGCTTCCCTTGCAGCTAGATATGGCCATGTTTGAGGGTCTAGCCATGGAGAATAAGGTGATTGTTGGGTGGGTGTTTTATTTTGGAGAGAGATTTTTTTTTTTTTTTTTGGAGGGGTTTTTGCTCAAGGGCGC
>NW_006159579.1:6047180-6061295 GCF_000334495.1 Tupaia belangeri chinensis | reverse complement strand
TGGTCAACTACATGGGAGTCCAGCGACATAGCCATTACACTAACTGCTGGTCCCAAAGAGAGATTTTTGCTATAGGGTGTGTGTGCTTGCCCAGAGAGACAAAAAGCAAGAAATCACCCCTCAAGGGGCATGGCCACACTGCAATACCTTCTCCATTTTCCTCACGGAATCCGGGGCATGCACACATATGTGCCCGGCATGAGATTTAAGCTGCCACATCCGGGACTCAAACCACAGTCAATAATATGGAAGTCCAGCAACGTAACCATTATGCCATCTGCTGGTCCCACTTTTTTTTTTTTTTAATTTGCTAGAGGAAACATGCACTCAACAGAGAGAGGAAGCACCCGCTGAGGGGAATGGCCACATCATAATCCCTTCTCCATTCTCCTGCCAGAATTTTGGGCACACACAGGCAACTGGCATGTTTTTCAAGCCACTGGGTCTTGGACTTAGACCACAAAGCCAGCCATTTGGATTCCACCTGCCCTACTTACCACACAACTCACTGGAGCCCCAAGAAATCTGAATAGGACCAAATAGGCATAGTGTTTCCTTCAACTCTAATTCTTAAACAGGATGGTTGTAACACACTCAACTGTCACAGCTTATCAAGCAGTGCACAAAGGATGGATGCCTGATGGTGTTCAAAACACTGTAACAGTCCTACACTGCCACCTCTGTATTTAACATATGTGAAAATAAACCATTTTGGGACCAGCACTTAGCGTAACGGCTATGTCTCTGAACTCCCATATAGCTGACCACAGTTCAAGTCCCGGATCTGGTGGCTTAAACTCACACCAGGCGCGTGTGCGTGCATGCCCAAGATCCCGAGAGGAGAATGGAGGAGAAGGAATTGCAGCGTGGCCGTCCCCCCGCTGGGGGTTGATTTCTCCCTTTCTGGCTCTCTGTCTCTCTCTGTCTTTCTGGCGAGTGCACGTGCCCTATAGCAAAAACCTCTCTGAAAAATAAATAATTAATTAAATAAACCGTTTGGTTTAAAACACTGGAATTTTTGGTTGTTGTGTGGTAGCCAAATTTAATCAAAATTAATACATTAACTGTGTAATATATTAGATCATCAGAAAAGTCATGACACATTTTTGCATAGAAAAATACATCATGCCTTTCAGATAACATAATATTAACAAGGGAAAATAACAAATTTCTTTAAAAAATGACAGCTACTGAATATAGCTGCCTTTCAACAGCAGAAAAACTCTAATTCTTAGTATATCTAAAATGTGAAAAACAGTTTGAAACAGTGGCTCACAAAAGGTATAATTTGCTTTCTAATGATATACATGAGCATGGTCCCTAATGCATTTTAACCCATATTTTCTTGGATAATTAGTGAGGATAAACATTTTTCTCATTTGCAAAGCATTTATTCAAAGCTTTTGTCCATTTACCTACTAAGTCTTATTCTTTTTCATAGCATTTTGCTTGATCTAGTTATATAGACAATAGTAACCCTCTAGCTAATATATTTGTTGGAAATAATTTCTCGTAATTTTTTGTCATCAAATCTGTTAATCTTTTCCTTTGGGCTTTCTGCAATATGTCTAGATTAGAGTCTAGAGTGATCTGAATGAAGCTTTTCATATACTTAGCAATATACACAAAATTCACCTAAGAATGCATCCACCAGACAGCTGATTCCACGCATGGCACGAAAAAATATTTGAGGCAGATGTTTAAGGCAGGGATACTGATTCAATTCTTGAGGCATTCCGCTCACATTCAAGAATTGTTCCTGAAATTTGGGAGTAGAGCTTATAATGGCTGGGTTACTCAAATCCACAGGATTACTATGAAAAGAGAAAAAAGAATTAATTACACATGTAGAAATTTCTACAGCAATAAAATATATGCACTCTTATTGAATAACAGGGCTGTTTATGCCCATTTCTGTCACTCAGAGAGGAGACTGATCTGTACTGAATGGGCTAGGAACTCAACATCTCTTTACAGAAAATATGCAATACGTTTATATAAATTTACTTTGCCTGTACAGAAAATGAGAATCAAAGTAGGATTAGAAAGTTTTAATCTTTTAAGAGTATACATGGGTATTTCCTCTAGTATTGGAATTAAGCAAGGGAATGGCAAAGTTGTAAATAACCCAACAAGAACTCCGGGGAGAATGCAGTACTTTCATTTTAACATTCCTAATTAAAAAGAAAAAACTATTTGAAAATCAGAATTAATGTTACAATTTTAACACATACATTGTATTCATATGTATGTGTTAAAGCCTTACATTTCAAAATAATGTATTTGGGCTCTAGTTTTATTTTACATACTTCCCATGAAAAAAAGAAATTTAGGTTTCTACTCAGAATGTTGTACCTAGTGTCAATTAGACAGTCTCTTCACTCAAAGTGGTATTGATAATCTATAACCAGTAGGAAGAACTTCCACTAGCTACAAGATGAAAGAACTGGGCTGAAGAATCTGCCCTTTGAAGTCTCTTTTCCTTCCCATCTAAAGACTATGAATTCTGAGTAACTGCAAATGGACCCAGGTGAGTATGTGAGCATGCATGAAAGAGGCTTCTAGTGGCAGCATAATGTGTCCATAAAACTATGTCTATCATACAGGTTAAAGAAAGTAAGAAGTCTCTGGTAGCAGTATCTTCTAAGGATTGTAGTTCATCTGTTCCAAAATTTAGGTTGGAACACTCTAAATCTCAGTCCAACAGAGTTCTGCTAAATTCATGTCTATTAGATATCAAAAACTAGGAAGAGAAAGATTATGCCAGCTTCTCCAAATACAGAGCAGAAATGATTTTTTGTTGGCCTTCAAACATTCAAAGAACAGCTTCAAGAAAATAAAATTTGAAATGAGAATGGGTAATAAAGGAAAACAAACAGATAATAGAAACTGTATCCCTGTAATTTCCAATGTCTTGTATACAGGACACATATGGAGAGCCCATTAAAAATTCAGTTTCCATCTAAATTTACTGAAACAGAATCTCCAGGTGGGACCTGAAGGACAGGTGGTCAAACACAAGTCCAAGGACAAGTATTTGAAGACAATGGTAGTAAGACCAATGAGAAACATTTTGCTTTTCCTGGAAAAACATAAAACACTAACATCCTAGACAAAATTTCAGTACCTGTCTCCCCATCATATTCAGCCCTCTTTTCAGGAAATTTTCATGACCACAAGAGCTTCCTCTGAGTAAGCCTCATGGACCTACTTCCCACCCAACCTTAGCACATTCAGCTCCAAGAGAGTCTATCCAGATATTTGCAAGAGACCTACAAACCAGTATAACCTAATTAACAAAAATAATTTGATCCAAGTTACCACTTTTGAGAATCCAAGCAAAGGAAATGCTCCAGTAAACTGAAAGGGCTAGAGGTGAAATCACACAACATGAAAGCTGTTATACCACTGGGAAGTTATGGAGTTGCATGCATCCCTCTAAGGCAGAGGAAAACAGGAACTCAAAGGAAGCCTGCTGAAGAGAGAATGGTGAGCAGAAAAAGCTCACAGAACATATGTAAACATGTCCTTTACGGCAGCAGTAGTCATCTAGAAGATATAACAGCAGGATAAAAGTTAGCTTTTCACAAAATCAACAATAAAAATCTAGATGATAGATCAACTTGTCTGAAGGCTGCCTTGATCTCTCTCCAACATCAGAATCATTGTTCACTGCTTCTCAGGACCTAGTGAGACTTCTTTTTTCACCTGCATTTGCTGAGGGAGGTTCCTATTCTTCACATCAGAAAGAACCCTGGCTACCTACACAATCAGCTCAACAGAAAAATAAAGCATGACGAGATAAATTAAGAGTGAAGATCAAGAACTATCTCTAAAAAATTCCAATTTTTTAAAAAATGCAGTACTATTCTTAATTTTATTTATATTTAATTCTTTAAAACTGCTTAGGAAACTAGGAGCACAAAAAAGAACATCTACTATCAACCATCAACATCCTATTCAAAATTCCACATATTAGAGGTAATCCAATGAAAATCAGAAAAGGGTGCCAAAACATAACATTTCAATTCAACAGTATTCTAGCAGTTCTGATCAATGCAGTAAAGAAACAAAACAAAAACAAAAACACACACAAATAATTATAATGATGACAATTTTCCAAGCACCTACCATGTTCTAAGCAGTGTACTGTATTACACGGTTTTCTTCTTCAGTTCTTTTTAGGTTTTTATTTGTTTCTTTAGAGCAGAGAGAGAAAGGGACAAGTACCCTTGACGGATCTTTGCCATGCACTTCTCCGCCCACAGCTTTTTAGCCAGCCAGGATCACAGGTGTACCCTGAATATTCAGATCAGCCTAGTATCTGAACCCAGGGCCTCTCACATGGTTCCAGGATCATGCAGCAGCACTCTACTGCCTGAAGAAACACAGCTGGCCCTCTTCTTTAATTTGTGTAAATGAGAACTATTTCTATTTCATAAATTAAAAAGAAACTGAGTCACAGAGAAACTAAATTGTTTACTCAAGTTCACAAAGAAAAAGAATACTAGAACTTAAAACTCAAGTCCAAATTTTTATTTTTGTTTTTTAAGGTTTTTACCATAGGGTATGTTCACTCACGAGAGAGAAAGAGAAAGACAGAGGGGGGGAAATGAGAAATCGCCCCCTAGAGGGGATGGTCATGCCACAATCCCTTCTCCTTCATTCTCCTCCTGGGAATTTGGACACACACACAACGTGCACAGCATGATTTTCAAGCCACTGGGTCCAGGACTCAAACTGCAGCCAGCCATATGGAAATTCAGCACCTTTACCACTGCACCACCTGCTGGCCCCTCAAGTCCAGATTTTACTGCACCAAAGCACTTTTAATTAGTCACCACATACTTGAGTATAAATTACCAGAAAAGAGACATTTCTTATCTGCAGATATGTGTCCATCATATCTAGAAATCTCAGCAGAATCTGTGAAACACTCAGAGCTGTTTTAAATGCCCACACGTAATATGCAAAAAATAAAGTAAAATACGTTCTTTACAGCAGCAGTAGCCATCTAGAAGATATAACAGCAGGATAAAAGTTAGCTTTTCACAACATCAGCAATAAATTCCTAGGAATAATGATAAAGGAAATATGCAGATTTTTATGGAAAAAACTATAAAACACTTTTGTAAGATATGCAAGATTGTGATAAAGAAATGCATGCTCTTACAAAGGCAGATTCAACATAGAGCCTTTCCTCAACATAAATACAGGCTTAATACAATTCCCATCTGCAGCTGAGTCTGGCTAGCTGTTCACCGCTTTCTCTTCTATGTTCTACTGCAATTAACTGTGGCATATGTCTGAGTTCTGGCCAAAGGAAAAAGAATACACGTGATTTACATCACTTTAAGGACTGGCCTACAAAAACCTCCCACACGATTTTCCTCACTTTCTCTTCCCTATCTGCTAGCCAGATACAGAGGCTCCTGTATATAATGAAGAGGCCCTGATGGAGTCACATGTTGAAGACGGCAGAGCCTCTGGCAAGCCTGAGTCCTTGAATGACTAAGTGAGCGGAGCCACTCCCACCCCAGACTTACTTTATAGAAGATCTTCAGGTTCATTCGCTAAAGCAGGATGTGTTCCTTACCCCCATTAATACATAATCCATACGTAAAAGGTTTTATGTGGTTTTTCTCTTTATCAGTATTAATATTTTGTACCTTAACAAACTGATTCTATAATTAATCTGAAATGTTAAACAGTCAAAAAGAAATACCAAAAAAAAAAAAAAAAAAAAAAATCTAGGGTAACAGGTGACACAGTGGATAAGGCACTGAACTCCCACAAGGCCAACCACGGTTTGAGTCCTAGACCAGCAGTTTAAAACTCATTCTGGGTGTGTGTGTGTGTGTCTGTGTGTGTATGCCCAAAATCCTGAGAGGAAAACTGAACAGAAGGGACTGCAGCACAGCCATCCCCTAGGAGGTGATTTCTCGTTTCCTGTCTTTGTCTCTCTGGAGAGCACAAACACCCTATAGCAAAAATCTCTGAAATTAAAAAAAAAAAAATCTAAGAGAAGGAAAAGGGAGAAAAGGCACTAGGCCTACTAAATATTACACAATTAAAATAATTAAAAGTGTGATTCTGGGGACCAGCAGATGGCATAATGGCTACATTGCTGGATTCCCACGTAGTTGACCGTGGTTCAAGTCCTGGACTCTGTGACTTAAAACTCTCACGTCAGGTGCATGTGCGTATGTGCCCAAGATCCTGAGAGGAGAATGGAGGAGAAGGGATTGTGGCATGGCCACCCCCGGGGGGATGATTTCTTGCTTTCTGTCTCTCTCTGTCTTTCTGGCAAGCACACACGCCCTATAGGAGAAACCTCTCCAAATTAAGTAAATCAATAAATTTAAAAATTTAAAAATAAGTAAAGAGATTAATGGAATACTATGTGAATTAAAAGACTGACCCTGGTGTATATAAATCATTAATATCACAAAGGAAATAAAACGAGAAGACATGATAATTATCTATCTAATCAATGAATATAGAAAAACTTTCTAATCCAGAAAAAGACACTACAGATCCTAAATTACTGAAAATTGGAAAATACAAATTACAACTACAGGCTGAGAAGAAATGATAGAAAATGATCAACGTTCCTAAACTGTAAATGGGTCATAAAGAGTAATTTAGAATCACTAATACACTCACCAAAAAAAAAAAAAAAAAGAGATTAGTCAAATCAGAGACAGAAAACGGGCAAGGAAAAAGGTTAAGAATCAGACAGTGTGTAACAGAATAAAAGTTCCACAGAGCACACAGAAGGGACTGGAAAAAGGATAGGGAGGAAGCTATGAAACTGCAATGAACAGAATTATTATGCAGAAAGGAATAACAGGACTTAAAGGAATATTGCTCTGAAAATTTTAGGGTGTGTCTCTGAGAAACTTGTAATAAAGCTATTAGAAGAGGGCCCAAGAGCCAGAATGACCAGTCGGTGCTAGATACAGAGAAAACCAGGCAGTCTCCAATCCTCACAGAATGTGACAAATTCCTGGGAGAGAGATGCAGCCATACCAACAGCCAAAAGAACAAGTGCTATGTGTCTAAGAGGGAATAAGTTCCTAGGCAGTGGGTCCAAGAGCAGCTAAGGAGAGTCTGACCCTGCTGGGACAGAGGATGTGATGTTGTCCAGTCTGACTCCATTTGGTGGACCGTGGCCAGCATCCCCATTATGAATTCTAGCAAGAGAGTTACAGCATGGCTCCTGCCCTAAGACACTTACTGGGTAAAGAGGATGTGAAATAATAAAATGACAGTACCTTAACATATGTAAAAAGCGAAACCATGTCTGGGCAACACACTCATTATCCATTTCTGGAGGGATCAGACTAGCATCTTCATCAGGAACTTTAAATGGAGGAAATGAAGGACCGTATGTAAAGCGCAATAATCTAGAAAATAAATAAATAAACAAACGCATCCACTAAGTCATTAAAGAACAAAAATACACTCAAGCACATAGAAATACACTAAGAGAAAATAAACAGAACATGTACCTCACTGAAGAGAACAAGATATATAAAGACCTGTATTTACAAAATAAAGAGTTCTATTTAAGGTTTTAAAAATTATTTAGAACACTTTATTGAAATAAATAATTTATGTTATATGTTATTTATAGACAAATTATAATTACTGATATAAGTAATAATAATTATATAATCAATCATACAGTAGTAAAAATTATAATATAAATAATAAATTATTTAAGTTGCTTTCAAGACTTATCTCACTGCAAATTCCTTAAATGCATCTATGTTATGACTTATTCATACTGATGACTTCATATGAAGTTTAGAATTGATAGTGATTGATGGTGTACCATAAAGTACCTCAATTCAGGTCAGTAAGTGGCATGGAGGTTAGAGAGGCTGGATCCCACATGGCTGACTTCATGGTTCAAGTCCTGGACCCAGAGGCTTAAAATATGCTGGGTACATGTGTGTGCATGCCCAATATCTTGAGAGGAAAATGGAGAAGGGGTGTGCAATGTGGCCATCCCATCTGGAAGTGATTTTTCTGTCTCCCTTCGGGAAGCACACACACTCCATAGCAAACTAAACAAAAACAAAACAAAACAAAAGTACCTCAATTAACTAATTCAATTACTAATTTAATAGTAATTCCTGTATTAAAACTATTCAAAGCCTTTTGGCTCAATTATTGTGCATCTAAGGAGTACATTTAATAAGATAATCAGAAATATATACAAAGACTGTATATAAAGTATTCATATCAATTTTTTTTTCGTTCAGCTTTTGCTATAGGGTGCATGCACTTGCTGGAGAAAGACAGAGAGAGAGAGGGTAAGTGAGAAATCCCACCCCAGGGGGATGGCTACACCATAATCCCTTCTCCTCCATTCTCCTCTCGGGATTTTGGGCATCCATGTACACACACCAGTGTGATTCTTAAGCCATCAGGTCCAGGACTCGAACCACACAGCCAGTCATGTGGTACCCAGCACTTGCTGGCCCATCAAAATATTTTTAAAGTAAAACACTGGAAGCAACATAAATATCAAAACAAGTAAATTATTAAATGAATTATAGTTCTACTTATACAATGAAAAAGTACGAAGTCTTTAAAAATATGATCCTGAGGGACCAGTAGATGGTGTAATGGTTATGTCGCTGGGAGTCCTAGTTCCAGAGGCTTGAAACTCACACTGGGCACATGTGTGTGTGCCCAAAATCCTAAGGGGAGAATGGAGAAGGGATTGTGGCATATCCATCACCCCTGGGAGGTGATTTCTCATTTTTGTCTCTGTATTTTTCTGGTGAGCACATGCACCCTATAGGAAAAATGTCTCTAAATTAAAAAATAATAATAATAAATAAAATAAAATAAAATAAATTTAAAAATGCAATCTTGAGAACTACTTAAGAATGAATAAAATGAGAAAGAATGAAAAAAGTGTATACAACTGAGGCCAGCAGGCGGTGCAGTGGTTCAGGTGTTGGACTCCCACACGGCCCACGGTAGTTTAAGTCCCAACCTGGTGGTTTGAAAATCACACTGAGCACATATGAGCGTGTGCCCAAAATTCCAGGAGGAAAGTGAAAAAGAAGGTATTGCAGTGTTGCAGTGTGGCCGTCCCCCCAGGGGGTGATTTCTCACTTTTCCTATCTCTCTCTCTCTCTCTCTTCGGTGAGTGCATGTGCCCCAAAAACCTCTTAAAAAAAAAAAAAAGTGTATGTAATTAAAGTGACACAAATCAGACTTTAAAAGAAAAAAAAATACATAGTGATATTCTATACAATAATATCAACCCCTTGGTTTAAGGGGTTGGCTCTGTGGCGCAGCCAAAATGCATTGCTCAAGGGAAGTTACATCCCACGTGGCAACTGTGGCCCAAATTTCCAGCCCAGTTAGCCTGAAACACATCAGGTGTATGTGTCAATTGCCCAGGATCTGATGGCTGGACAAATTGAAGGATATCATAGCATGACCATACCCTGTGGAGGGTGCCCACCTCTATCTTTCTCTTTCTCTCTCTCTCTCATATATATATATAGATATATATATTTTTTTTATATTTTTATATCTATATATATTTTTTTCTCTCTCTCTTTTGCTCCTTCTCTCCTTTTTCTCTCACTCATCTCTCTTCCTCTTCCTCCTCTCCTCCCTCTCTTACCTACCTTTCTCTCATGCACATAAACATTCTATCATGAATACAATTAAAAAGAATTTTTTTTTTTTGGTTTGTTAAAAATGGAAACAAGGGACCAACTGAACACCCGTGTAGTCAACTGCAGTTCAAGTCCCAGACTCAGTGACTTAAAACTCACGCAAGGCATGTGTGCATGCATGCCCAAGATCCCGGGAGGAAAATGGAAAAGGGACTGCGGCGTGGCCATCCACCCTGGGGGGTGATTTCTCACTTTCTGTCTCTCTGTCTCTGTCGTTCTAGGGAACACATGTGCCCTATAGCAAAAAAAAAAACTCCAAAAAACAAGGAAACTAAATGGGGACCAGCAGATGGTAATGATTATATCACTGGATTCCCACATGGCCTACCACAGTTCAAGTCCTGGACTCAGATGCTTCAAACTAATGCTGGGTGCGTGCATGCGTGCACAAAATCCCAAGAGGAAAAATGGAGGAGAAGGGATTGCAGTGTAGCCAACCCCTCCGGGGGGCTGATTTCTTGCTTTGTCTCTCTATCTCTCCGGCGAGCGCACATGACCTATGGCAAAAAAAAACAAACAAACAAACAAAAAAAACCCACCTCTAAAAAAAAGGAAACAAATGAAAAAAATATTAAAATGTTAACTCTAGAGGATTAGTAGGTGGCACAGAGGTTAAGTCGCTGGATTCCACATGGCTGACTCCTCCATTTCAGTCCCAGACCCAGCAGCTAGAAAATCATGGCAGGAGCATGTGTGTTTATGCCCAAAATCCAGAGAGGAGGATGGAGAAGAGACTGTGGCATGGCCATTCCCTGGGAGGTGATTTCTCACTTTCCCTGTCTCTCTGTCAAGTGCACTTGCCCTATAACAACCATGGTGGGCCATGTAGGAGTCCAGCACCTTAACCGCTATACTATCTGCTGGCCCCACAGTAATTATACTTTACAAAGAGGAACCAGCAGATGGTGTAGCAGTTACATCGCTGGACTCCCAAGTGGCCAACCACAGTTCAAGGGCTAGAGGACTGAAGGGGATCACAGTGAGACCAAGTCCTGAGCAAAGTTCATCCCTACCTCCTTCCCCTTCTCTCTCCCTTTGGTACATGTGCGCACACACATACTTTGATGTGAATAAAGAAAAAAAGTGGCTTGATTCTATACCAAAAGTATAATATAAACCAGCCCAGAAAGACACAGCAAGGTAAAGCTGCCCAAGGGGGCATGGAGAGAAGGCAGCGAGTCAGTGGTGATAACTTACCTGGAGGTAAGTGCACAGATGACTTTGCTCCACTGCTCCACCACTGCTGGGTGGTGCCTCCAGTTAGCCACCATCTCCTTGGCTGTCTTCCAGTAGGGAGGTGTTGGAAAGCACCGAGTACAAGCTAGTAACCACACCTCAAAGAGAACACCAATCAACTTCTCCGCTAGGTTCTCAGCAATGCCACCTTACCAACAAAATGAAAACATATCTTTGGCATATTATTTTCAAAACAGAACCTTTAGTTCACCAATTTGGGAGAATTAGTAAAAATAAAAAAAACTGAATAACTACAACATTAAGTTTTGATTTTGGAACCATTTGACAGTAAAAATGAGAAGTGATTCATGATTGTTTGTGAAGGAAATCATGACTATACTAACATATTATTACTTTGAAAGTTTTCAAGTTGCCCTGATCAGTTTTTATTGAAGATCTCAACCTTCCAGTAATGGGGATGGGACAAGATGGGAGAAGAGAGAGTCTGAGTACCTACTATAAGTAACAACTACTGAGTCCATTTCTATGCCAACTAGTTCATACACAAAACCTCACACAAACATCACATTAATTCTCCAGGATAGGTATTTATAATAATACTTATCAACAATTGTTGGGACCAACAGATGGTGCAATGGTTATGTCACTGGAATCCCACATGGTCAACCAGGGTTCGAGTCCCAGACCCAGCAGCTTCAAACTCATGCCAGGTGCATGTGCATGTGTGCTCAAAATCCCGAGAGGTGAATGGAGGAGAAAGGACTGTGGTGTGGCCATCCTCCCAAGGGGTGATGTCTCGCTTTACGTCTCTCTGGTGAGCGCACATGCCCTATAGCAAAAAGCTCTCTAATAAATAAATAAAATAACAATTGTTAAATTATATCTATTTTGGAGATGAGAAAACTTAAGTTTCTGGAAGTTTAGGTAACTTGTCTAAGTTCTCTACGCCAATAAGTGAAGAAATCAGAACAAATAACCAGGACTGTCATCTCCCACCTTTGCCATAAAATGTTCTAGGTGTTCTGGGCCATAGCCTAGCTGTTAAGGAAGCCAGATCTCATATAGCTGGCCATGAGGTTCAAATCCCACCTTTTGTGGCTTGAAAAAAAATCCCAGACACATGTGCATGCATGCCCAAAATCCCAACTGGACAGAGAAATGGAGGCAGGATTACAGTGTGACTAAGTCCCATTAAAGGGTGCTTTCTCCCTCTTTCTGTCTCTCTGGCAAGTGCATGTCCCCTCTGGTAATCAATAAGAAAGAAAAAAAAAAGGGCCAACGGGTAGCATGGAGGTTAAAGCAGCTAGATCCTGGACCTGGCAGCTTAAAAACCATGCCAGACGTGTGTGTATGCATGCCTCCTCAAAATCTCAAGAGAAGGACGGACAAGAAGGGAACAACACAGCCATCCTCCCTGGGGCATGATTTCTCACTTTCTCTCTATTTTTCTTTCTCTAGTGAGCACAAATGCCCTATAATAAACTTAAGGGGAGGGGGGGGGATCCAGATGTTCAGAAGCCACTCTTCAAGGGAAAGACAGACAAATGTTTTGACATTTACAAAAGGACTGGTGCTGGAAGGACAGAGCCTTCACTGTGAAAACACAGCTATTCCTCTTTTGTGTTCTGGAGCTAGGAAGAACAGCAGCCGACTTTACTCTGCATAACTTGAGAAGGCCAAGTTTGGACTAGTAGGATGTTATAAGGATGCATATTTCAAATGAGCAAAATCAAAGTTTTAACAACAAAGAGCCCAAAAAGAGGATGGGTTGCCTGCCTCATGTTGCTGAGACCCCTGGCTAGGGTAGTGAGTAGTAGATGGAATACTCCTACTAGAGTAGAAGGTCTGAATTTCAGTGTGGGGTCCCTTTCCACACTAAAATTTCATAATTCCTTTCAGATATTTCCCTGGACACTGTATCTGTGTAATAAGGGTACACAGATGAACAGTAACAAAGGAACTCAGACCACGGTACAGTATATACTGTACTACGTCATACAAAGCAGGGGTTTACTTTCCTGAAGTCTTAAGAAACTGGAGGCTTTTTATTGACCACCTAATTAAAGGCATACTTTCTGAGAAAACACTTAAAAGTGGGGGTTTGGGGGTCTCATTTGCAGAACAAAATCTTCTCTGTCAGGACCAACAGATGGCGTAACTGTTATGTTGCTAGATTCCCATGTAGTTAACCACAGTTCAACCCCTGGATGCAGCTGCTTAAACTCACGCCAGGTGTGCGTACATGTGTGTCCAAGATCCCAAGAGGAGAATGCAGCATGGCCAACCCCGAGGTGGGGGGTGGGGGTGATTTCTTACTTTCTGTCTCTCTGGCGAGTTTATGTGCCCTATAGCAAAAATCTCTTTAAAAAATTCTTTTTCTGTCACTATTAAATTTTTAGAAGATGTTGCCAACTACTTTGTAATCAGGAATATTACTAGAGGTCCTAATTTAACTAGTTGGTTGTATCTTATACAGGTTCTATCCTACTATACTTAACAAGTTACTATTCTTGTCATTATCTCACAGGTATAACTCACTGAGTCCCTCTGTACTTAGTAAAATCATCACTGAAGGTAAAATAACTTCATTAGTGCTAAAGTCATAATGCTACCTTTGAGGGTTTCCATTCTAACTTTCCAGTCTAACCTGGGTTCATCATCTGTCATGGTAAAAGATAAATCCCCAATGAGTTTATCACTTACTGAGTTTAAAGAAAAACTGTATTTGGAAAGTGCCCTTAAATTAGAAACAAACAAACAAACAAACAAACCTTGGACAGTTGGTGGGGCCAGAAGTATGTCATTAATCTGCAGAAGAAATAACAGTAAGACTTCCCAGGTTTCTCGCGCCATGATGGATGACTCCCGGGCAAGTTTCTGAATGGCTCTCAGGACCTGTAAGCATAGTCGGATCTGACTGGAGCCCTGTTCCTGTCTGAAGAAGACAGACAGGTATCACTGACAAGCCTGAAAGAAAGTCAGCAACAGTCTAATGACAGGTATATTAAGGAAACAGCAAACAGCAGTCAAATGAAGCCCCTGAATAGCACCAACAAACAGGGTTAGGCACACACTCTTCAGTTTAAAGCTGCTTCTTCCCTCTTACACCAGAGTTGTAAATCCATCTCACCTATGAGAATCTGGAGAGCTTTTGAGAGAAAAAGTGCAGCACTAGAATGTAAACTTCAGAACAGAGTTAAAAAGG
>NW_006159579.1:6018547-6047149 GCF_000334495.1 Tupaia belangeri chinensis | reverse complement strand
GGGGGGGGTGCCGGCATTGCCAATCTTACATATATGTGTAAAAAAAAATAGAATGAAAATTTAAGATGCACAATAATATAATGTTCTTTGTTGAGAGTAATCTTTTATTTGACTATCATCACACCCTGAGTGCACACTCTGAGAAACCATGCTGTACCTCGCAAAGATGTACCACAATTAAATGTAAATAAAAAATTAGAAAATAATTTTTTTAATTAAAATTAAAAATAAAACGTGAACCTCACCCTTGGATTTTTTTTTTGGGGGGGGGGAGTCTATATCAAGCCTACTGCTTAACAGTAGGCACTCAAGTTTCTGCAAACTGAATAAGTAAATATACTCATAGTCACTCCTGCTGCTTAATTTGAAGAAATGGCCTCTGTATTCTTTTTAATTTTTAAACCCATATTCACAAGAATTCTTCACATGAATTCATAGAACTCACAGTTTCTCTAATGAAACTGTCTGTAAATAAGAGCTTACAGACCCAACAGGACATCCTAACAGATCCCCAGGTTGATAAGGTATGTGAGCATTGCTGCAGAAATGAGATCTACACTTCTGGTCTTTTAAAAAATAGAAACTTGGGCCCAGCAGATAGCGTAATGGTTCATTAGTGGACTCCCATATAGTCAACCATGGCTCGAGTTCCAGACCCCGTGGCTTAAATCTCACACTGGGCACGTGTGTGTGTGCATGCCCAAAATCCCAAGAGGTGACTGTAGGAAAGGGAGTGTGGCGCGGCCATTTCCCCTGGGGGGTGATTTCTCATTTTCTGTCTCTATCTCTCTGGAAAGTACACTCGCCCTACAGCAAAAATCTCTCAAAAAAAAAAAAAAAATCAGCAAATCAGCAATTCAATCCAAGATAGGGGCTCCAGGGACCAGCAGGTGGTGTGGTAGTTAAGGGCCCTGCATTCCCCTATGGTTGACCGCAGTTCGAGTCCTGGACCTGGTAGCTTGCATTATCACATTCTTTTTCTCCCTCCCTCCCTTGCTCTCTCTCCCTCTCCGGTAAAATTAAAACAAATAAATGAATAAATAAAGTTGAATAAAATAATTGTTTTTTTTATAAAAAGAATTTTCTCAAGGTTCTCTAGAAGAATTTTAAAACTCTTGGGATCAGCAGATGGTGTAATGGTTATGTTGCTATACTCCCACATAGTTGACTGCATTCAAGTCTTGGACCAAGTAGCTTAAAAACTCATGCCAGGTGCATGTACACGTGTGCCCAAAATCCCAAGAGAAGAATGGAGGAGAAGGGATTGTGGTATGGCCATCCCCCAAGGGGGTGATTTCGCGCTTTCTATTTCTATGTCTGTCTCTGTCTCTTCAGCAAGCACACATACCTATAGCAAAAATTTCTAAACAAAACAAAACAAAAAATCTTACTAGTCTGGAGGGCCATTTTCTTCCCAAAAAATCTTATAAGGCCAGCCACAGGAAGCAGCCAGTAGCATGGTGGTTAAGGTGTCTGGATCTCATGTGGCCAGCTGTGCAGTTTGAGTCTCAGATTCAGTGGCTTGAGAAACACACTGGGCACATGTGTGTGCATGCCCAAAATCGAAAAGGCAAGAGAAATGGAGAAGAGATCGCAGCGTGGCCATCTTCTGTACAGGATTTTTTTTCCTCTCTGCCTTCATCTTTCTCTGGTGAGCACATATACCCATGGCCACCACCTCCCCCCCCCCACAAAAAAAAGCCTCGTACACCTGAGAATTTCAATAGGAAACCCACTGTTTGAGGTAACAGTGAACTGGCCTCCAGATTACTTATACAAAACCCAAGATGAGTATCTAATATTACTGAAATAAATTTTAAGGTCAACTTCCTATATATTGTGACTTATCACAAATAACAAATAAAAACAAGTCTGGATTGGAATAGGAAGTCCAAAAACCTAAAGAAATACCAGAAAATGAAATGAATATGCCTAGAGCTCCCATATGAACCTTAAAATAGAGATTCTCAGATTCTAGGCCATGAACCAGCAAACTGGACACTTGCTCTGGTGTTGCAAACAAATGACATCACTGGATTTTCCCTACAGAAGTCAGACCTAAAGTAAAATGATGACGCAATCGTCTATGAAAAGCCAGGTACCCATCAAGAGCAAAATGTCCCACATTCAGCTGGAAATGATCTAGTCCTCATAAAGCTACAAGGCTCAAGCTTATGTTTGTTGCTCTGGCTTACCTGAAGAGATTATATAATACCCCCAAACCTCATCAAATCATAAAAGCAGCAGCCCAGAATAAAAAATAAAATACCACTGGTGGGGTTGACCCCATGGTCTAGTGATTAAGGGAGCTGGATCCCATGTAGCCAACCTCACAGCTTTACTCTTGGCCCAGAGGCTTGGAAAACATACCAGATACACGAGCATACATGCCCAGAATCCCAACAGGATGGAAAGATGGAGAAGGGATTGCAGGGTAACCACACTTCACTGGGTGTACTCTCTCTCTCTCTCTATGTGTGTGTGTGTTTCTGTCTTCTATCTGATGAGCACACATGCCCTCTGGCAAATTAAAATTTAAAATGTGTGTGTGTGTATGTATACACACACACACACACACACACACCACTGGTGGTCCTGGACTGACAGTTTCTAAACTAGTAGTAACACTAGATGCTTACTAAGTGGAACCTAGGCATATCCACCATTTCCAACTACATGTCCAGTGGCAGGAAAGGAAACACCTGTTCTTCAGGTACTAGAAAGGATTTCAAAAGGCTCATGAAAAAATTATGCATGAATTTCAAAATTTCTCTGCACTAAAATAAATTCATCCTTCAATTTTATTTTTTCATAGTTTCTCAAGACCCCTAGAACAGCCTCAATCAGAAGGTCTAAATTCAGGAGTAGGGTTGGAAGTTTCTGAGAAATAAGGTAACCTATACATAAAAACAAACTGAAGATGATGCCTACACAGGGCCAAAGCATCAGCAATGGGCCCACTCCAACTGCCAAGTGGACTCCTGCCTTCCCTGACAATCTCCACCTTTTATCCCCCTGCCTACAGAACCCCAAAGCAGGTCTTGCAAGGATCTTCAAAATTATTTTAAAAAGAAAAAAAGCATGCACAAGGCAGTGGAGTTTGAGAGGTCTGAGGACTGTGACCAGTGCACACGTGCCAAGGTGGAGGAAGCATCTGTGTGCTTATGAGGTGGAACGTTCTATAAATGCTAATTATGCCGGTTTACAGCAAAGTTTTCAGTACCACTTGCTGGAACAGAAAATGCCAAGACAGATTCTGGAGGAAAAAGTAGTAGAACAAAAATGTCTCAGTAACAGCAAAGTATCTGTGTCGCCCAGTCCGACCTTGAGTTCATGAGCCTCCTTAAGTCACTGGGATTACAGGCACACACCACTGTACCCAGCCTTTAGGCTGGACCAGGAATCAACTTAGGTCTCCTGTGTGGCCCCAGACTACAAGGCACAGCATCTTAGCAGCTTGTCACTGGGGCTAGGCCAGGTACTTCTAAGGAAGGGGGTGTTGGAGCAGTTCATAAAGATGATTTTATACAAGATTTTATAGCTATCTCTTCTATTCAAATCTATTCCTGTTAAAAATTTGAAAAACATTGAAGAAAACTAGGTAAATTTTCTTAGACGACATATGTGACTGGCATAGGTATACCAACACACATATGAAAAGCCAATTACTGCTTCTTGTTGAAGCTGCATAATACGATTGATTTTTCCACTTAGGCTTGTCAGATGGAACACTTAAAACTTTCAGCTAAGGATCTTAGATCACTGGAAGTGAGGGGATTCATTACTATAGCCAATCTTTCTGCAGTTTTGGGTAACAAGTTTGATCACAGCAATGATGCCACTATGCCTATCCTTTTTTTTTTTTTTTAAATTTGCTATAGGGCATATGTACTTACCTGAGAGACACAGAGAGAAAGAGAGAAAAGTCAGAAATTAACCCCCAGGGGTATGGCCACCACAATCCCTTCTCTATCTTCCTCTATGGATTCATTCATATACACACACCTGCACCCAGCATGATTTTTAAGCCACTGGATCCAGGACTTGAACTGCACAGTTGATCATATGGGATCCAGCTGTCCTAACCTTCACACCACCTGCTGGCCCTACACCTACACTTCTTAATCTTGTTTTCAATAGTGCAAAAGTCATGGCAACTTCTAGATGCACAATAATTAGATTCATCATTCAGCACACTTACATACTCACTTATACCTTTAATAACAAACAATTGCACCACAAAATCAATTCCTGTGAGGAAGCATTCATTTGACTTTATAGGTTTGTTGTTATAAGAGTAGCATGCTCATTCACTGGAAGATATAGCCAACTTGGTTGAAACTATTAAGAAGGGAATTCATATTGCTAATGCTGCTGACAGAGTACAGGCAACAAAGACATACGTAGGTCTTAGAAACCAGTTTCCTGATGAAGCTTATACAACTGATAATTCCCTTGAGTTGAGTTAACTTAAACCTCCACACCACCTCCAGGCCTTGTAAATAAAGTTTTACAAGATTAGCCGTGCTAATTCATCTCTGTATCATTTATGGCTGCTTTTATGCTACACCAGCAGAGTTGAGTAGTTGCGATACTAGACTGACCAAAAGAAATGTCTGTTGAGCCAGACTGGTGGCTGGATTCCACATGGCTGACTGGGGGTACAGATACCAGACCCAGCAGCTTGAGAAACACACCAGGTGTATGTGCATGTGAACATGCCCAAAATCTCAAGAGGAGAACAGAGAAGGGTCTACAGCATGCCTATCCCCTGGCCTCCACATCTCTCTCTCTCTCCAGTGAGCACATGTACCCTACAGCAAAATTTAAAAAGGAAAAAGGAAAAATAAGTTTGTTTACCATGACCTTAAAATTATATGACATTTTTTTAAGTACAGTACATTTGAGAAATAAAACTCAAATAAGGGGCCAGCAGTTAGCGTAATGGCTATGTCGCTGGACTCCCATGTAGTGGACCGCGGTTCACGTTCCAGATCCGGTGGCTTAAAACACACGCCAGGCGCGCGTGTGTGTGTGTGCCCAAGATCCCGAGAGGAGAATGGAGGAGGAGGGATTGCGGCGTGGCCATCCCCCCGAGGGGGTGATTTCTCACTTTCTGTCTCTGTCTCTCTCTGTCTTTCTGGCGAGTGCATGCGCCCTATTAGCAAAAACCTCTCAAAAAAAAAAAAAAAAAAAAAAAACCTCAAATCAATTTAAAAGATGGTTCACTCTTTACTCAATTATACAAAAAAAAAAATCAAATTAATAAGTAAAAGAGAAAGATTACATCCACTCTAACTTAATCTCTAGCAAAATGATAAAGGCAGTTTTTTATTCCGAGTGTTAGTTTTATATAAATACAACTAATTAAGTAAATGTAGATGTTGATTTCTTGAATTATTTGAATCAAATAAATAACTTAAACTTCAAGTAATGGAAAATGAGATTACAACACCAATATGCAACATTGAGAATATTCAGCTAATCTCCCTAGGATATCATTTTCCAGGTGTAGAACTCTAATATCGGTAGAATACCACTTATCTGAAATGCTTGGGACCAGAAGTGCTTTGAATTGTGGAATTTTTTTCAGATTTTGGAACATTTGCATATGTATGCTGAGATATTTATGAATAGGATCCAAGTCTAAACATGAAATTCCATTCATGGGGCCAGCTTTGGCATTGTGGTTAAAGTTGCTGGATCTTACATGGATGACTGTGTGGTGGCCTGGAAAAAATGCCAGGCACAGGTGCGTGCATGCCCAAAATCCTGAAGAAGGGGAGAAATGAAGGAGAGGGGATTGTGACATGATTGCGCCATATGTGGAGTACTTTCTCACTTTCTCTCTTTCTCTGCCTCTCTCTGGTAAGCTCATGCATCTTCTGGTAAAAGTTAAAAAAAGAAAAAGAAAAAAATTTGACTTTTATAAATAGAGAAAGAGAGAAAAATAAATTCATTTATGTTTAATATACACCTTATACACATAACTAAAAGGTAACTTTATACAGCATTTTTGTGGAGCAGCATTTTGACTGTGACCTGTCAAATGAGATCAGGTGTGGAATTTTCTTAGTGGTAGTGTATCAGCACTCAAAAAGTTTCAGATTTTGGATCATTTTTGGACTTCAGATTTTTGGATTAAGGATGCTTAACCTGGGACAGCAGGTGGCTCGGACAGGTAGTTAAGGTGCTGGATTCCCACATGGTCAACCAGGGTTCAAGTCCCAGATCCAGCAGCTTAAAAACCAGAACAAATAGACAAATATCTATAGCCATATCTATCTATCTATCTATCTATCTATCTATCTATCTATCTATCTATCTATCTTTTTTTTTTTTTTTGGAGGTTTTTGCTATAGGGTGCATGCACTCGCCAGAAAGACAGAGAGAGACAGAGAGACAGAAAGCGAGAAATCACCCCCCCCAGGATCTTGGGCATGCATGCACATGTGCCTGGTGTGAGTTTAAGCCACCAGATCTGGGACTTGACCCGCGGTCGACTACATGGGAGTTGAGCAATGTAGCCATTACGCTATCTGCTGGTCCCGGATAATTTTTTTTAAAGATGCTTACTCAGTTTAGTGTACTAACAAAATTTACTAACTCTTATGCACATGTACTTTTGAGGAAATAAGCTAATTACCAAATTGTAAAATAATTTATATGGCAGTCACGTGTCTCAAAAGGCAAAAATAAAAGCAAAAGGGAAATTAACTAAAATGCCATTAGCTTTTTTCATCAACATAAATTAAGTGAGCACTTAGGTAGGGGTACAAAGAGGGAAAAGACAATGACAATACTACTCATGAGACTATCCTGTACACAAAGAAAAGAACCAAATAAATTAGTCTCCTAAATCAGATGACAAGAAAGCATTAAAGTTAACCATTTTAGAAGAATCTGCTTTCCTACAAATAATACATTAATTACCACCAACCACTTCCTATTAGTATTTCCATTTAAAATCAACAACTATAAGTATTTAATTCATACTGAAGATAATGCCAGGTACTGTGGAAGCCCAAAACACAGACAACTCAGATCTGGTCCTCAAACTGGTTAGATGGAGAAATGAGACCTACATATTTTTAAAATGTGTACATTTATAAACACACTTTTTAAAAGATAAACAAGAAGGGACCAGTAGGTGGCATAGTGGTTCAGATGCTAACTCCCAAGGGGTAGACCAAAGTCTGAGTCCAAGACCTAGCAGCTTGAAACTCATGCCAGGAATGTGTACGAGGGTGCCCAAAATCCTGAGAGGAAGGACCAACAGATGGCGTAGTGGTTATGTCGCTGGACTGTCACATAGCTGACTACAGTTCAAGTCCTGGACCTGGTGGTTTAAAAATCATGCCAGGCACAAGTGCATGTATCTGTACCCAAGATTCCAGGAGGAGAATGGAGAAGTGACTGCAGCGTGGCCATCTCCCCAGGGGGTGATTTCTCACTTTCTGTCTCTGTCTCTCTAGCGAGCACAAGTATTCTATAACAAAAATCCCTTAAAAAAAAAAAAATAAGCAAGAAAAATACAAGAGCAATACAGCAAATACTATAGAGTTTCATAGAAAGTATGATCACTGTGGGCCTGGGTAGTCAGGTGAGACTTCTCTTCACAAGGCAGAATTTAAGATGGACCCATAAGAATAAGATGGAGAGATCTTGAAGGAAGACAAACGGACTAATGATGATGGAAAAAATCTTTAAGAAGCCTTAATGGAAGGCTTAACGTATGCATCTGAATGGGGCTCATACAAAATTAATAGCAGCTCGCTAGTCTGAGTAGGGAGGGGCAGACTGCAGCAGGCATTCCATGCACGGGAAGGATTTATACATGACCCTACAGACCAGCGTCCTTAATGGAAAATTCTCTTTCTAAATTCAGATTTTCTAAAGTAATCTTCCTTCTAAATTTAGAAAGTTAAAATAAATAGAGCTGGTGTCTGAGTGATTGAAAGTCTTTCACCATCTGACAGACCAAAAGCTCTAACTAGAACTTTCCTAAAAGGAGACAAACTCCACTGTCCCTTTCACAGACATAAAGCATAGCTGAAAACAGATCCTCACAAATGAGTAGAGAACTAATGATTTATTTCCCATTCTTCGCTGTATTACTCAAAATCTTTACAAGGATAGATCAATCTTTTACAAACAGAAAAAAAATTAAGCACAAGCAAGGCAGCTATTCTTGTATTACAACAGTGAAAGACCTTTGCCTCAGAAAATGGGGTTAGGGACCAGCAGTTAGCGTAACGGCTATGTCGCTGGACTCCCATATAGTCAACCACAGTTCGTGTCCCGGACCCGGTGGCTTAAACTCACGCCGGGCGCGTGTGCGTGCGTGCCCAAGATCCTGAGAGGAGAATGGAGGAGAAGAGATTGCGGTGTGGCCATCCCCCCTGGGGTGTGATTTCTCGCTTTCTGTCTCTCTGTCTCTGTCTGATGAGCACATACACTCTATAGCAAAAACCTCTTCAAAAAAAAAAAGAAAGAAAATGGGGTGAAAAAATCAGCAACGAATTGTCACAAATAAGCTTTTGGCCCACCACAAATTTCTTGATAATAATTTAAAGTCTGCTTATTTCAATGTCTTCATTTGCTGCTAGTGAAGACTCAAGGTAGAAGGTTTACTTGCCTTTAAGTGGAAACAAGGATTATGATAGGCAAAAAGGACATATTTCTTGGGGTGGAAAAGAAACATGTCAACAGCATTTTAATATCTAACTGCTGGGGTTGGCAGGTGGCACGGTGGTTAAGGTGCTGGACTCCCACATGGCCAAATGTGGTTTGAGTCCCAGGCTTGGCAGCTTACTTTCTCATTTCTCCTTTCTCTCTCTCTCTCTCTGTTGGTCTCTCTCTGATCAAATTAAAAAATAATAATAACACATAAAATTAAATAAACAATTCTTTTTAAAAAATGACTGCTATTGGGTCTTAGAAGCAAAGCCAAAACCTTTAAAAGGATGGCATATGTGTTAAAAACTTATAGTAAAAGACATTTTACTAGATTTCTACACTCATCTTTCCTACACTCAGATTAATACACTTTAATTGGATGAGTAATTAAAGGACTAATAATGAAATCTGCTCCAGTAAGATGAAGCAGTAACATTTATGAATATTTTATTATGATCGTGATAAGGGATCACACAGACACGTATTGCTTACCTTGGTACAAAAAGATTTTGCAGGTGTTTTAGTATACTCTGAACATACAGGTTAGGCTCTTTAATAACTGGCAATGGGATAGAATCTTTCGGGGACACTAGAGCCATAATCCAATCTGTATATACATCAACACAATATTTTACAGTCTCTCCATCCAATGGAAGGGTCAGTCCATAGCAAATGACTTCCATGGTCCATTTTACCTAAAAAAGTAAAAATAGGAAATATACCAAAAAATTATACATTCCCATCTATATCTCAGTAGACTGATTTACAATGTTAACCTGTTTCATTGCCCAAAACCTCTAACCTGACAGTATATTTCAACATACATATATATATATATATATATCAGATTCACTCCAGAGAATGCATTTGTCATATACTGACATACTCAAATAACATTTCCCAAGCAAAAGATTTAAGAAGATAATTACTTGTTTTTAAATATCAAACCTGTGTTGCTCTTTAAGCATTAACATCGTTTGTTCTGTGAAATAAAAAATACTGGTCTTTTCAATTTTCTATAGAAATTGGAGGTGCAAAAATAGAAAACTTAGATTTTTTTTTTGTCTCTATTTCATATGCATAGAAGTATGTATGTGTATTACTCAGGAAATTATATACATAAATTCAACCACATTTCTTCTCCCAATTATGCAACATGAACAACAACAGGAAAGAGGATGAACTGTTTGATTTATTTTACAGCTGTTTTCCCTGCCAAAGAAAATATTACTTCAAATGGAAAAATCCTTAAGTCATAAACAGTTACAGTATCCCACATTAGTTATTTCACATTAAATTCAAATCTAGGGAAAAAAATTAGTGTTGTGCTTGAATGAAGCACAAGATAAGCATTTCAATTTAATAACAACAACAAAAAATTAAGTCTAGCACCTTTAAAATAAATACTGAGAACCACTTTATGAGTATCATTAATAGGGGGGAAAACCCATGTGAGAAGCAACTAAAGTTGTGTAAGAACTTAAAAGGTACTCAGCTGCACTAAATGAGTTCCAGCCTCCTGACCCTTCTGACTCATACCCTAGGGGAACACTGCTTGCAGTCATAAAGAATGGGTTGGGAACCAGCAGTTAGCGTGATGGCTATGTCGCTGGACTCCCACGTAGTCAACCGCAGTTCATGTCCCGGACCCGGTGGCTTAAAACTCACTCCGGGCGCATGTGCGTGCGTGCCCAAGATCCCGAGAGGAGAATGGAGGAGAAGGGATTGCGGCGTGACCATACCCCCTGGGGGATGATTTCTCGCTTTCGGTCTCTCTGTCTCTCTCTGTCTGTCTGGCAAGCGCACACGCCCTATAGCGAAAAATCTCTCAAAAAAAAAAAAAAAAGAATGGGTTAAGGTGCTATGAGAAAATGGAAGTACTCTAACTTGCAAAAGGGGATAAAACTCTATCCCAGCCTCTAAGGACTGGAAAGTTCAAGTGAATTTTAGACAAAACTTTGGACAAACTACTAAGCAGATGATCAATTAACTTTTTTCTTTTTTTTTTTTTGATTTGCCAGAGGACACGTGCACTTGCCAAAGACAGACTGAGAGAGAGACAGAGAGAGGGAAAATGAGAAAGCACCTTCATGGGAAATGGTCATGCTGCAATTCCTTCTCCTCCATTTCTACCACCTTTTGGAGTTTTGAGGTACCGCGCTGCCAGGTCCCAGGTTTGAACCACTGGTCATGTGGGATCCAGCCACCAAGTGGAATCAAGCTGCCTTCAACATTATGCCACAGGCTGGCCCAGATCAGTTACCACTTATGAAAGAGATGCATGATCACTGAGAACCAGTCTACTCAAAAAGATCACCTTATGCCAAGCAAGCTTCAATCCTTTACTAACAAGGCTACCACATTCCTTTATTAATAACAGAGTTACTATGAAGAAGAGACCTGACAACTGTACAGTTCTTGCATATTATATAAAGCACTTTTATAAATATCATCTAACCATCACAATTACTCCATGTGAGGAGGCAAACTACTCTCACTTTATAAAAAAAAAAAAAAAAAAAAAATCAAGTACTTATTTAGCAAGTATAAGTATGGTCAGCCTCAAAGCCTAGTGGTTAAAAAAGCTGGATCCTACATGTCCAACCCTGATTCAAATCCCAGACTCAGCAGCTTGAAAAACATACTGGACATGTGTATACATGCCCCAAATTCTGTTTGACAAGATGAAGAAACAGAGAAGGGCCTGGACATACCCATGCCCCATTATGGGGAGATGCTTCCTCCCTCTCCCTCTCTATCTCTAGCAAGTGATGTATCCTTTGGCAATTTTTTATTTTTTTAATTAAAAAAAAAATTAAGTAATCCACCCCAAGTCACTGGTCTGTAAATGGCAGAGCTGGAAACTTAAACCCTGGTCTTCCAACTGAAAATCTGAAGCTATTCTCACCATCCCATTAACAGCCTTGTCTGGCAAATGGATACCTAGGCTTTAGCAAAATATCTGGTCAGATTCAGACTGTTCTTGTGGGCAAGACAGAAAGATATGGCCCAGAGGATGTAGAATAGTTGGACTTGTAACTATTCAATCCACCATGTTACAGAGTAACAGGTGCCCAGTGACATGTCTTTCCAGAAAAAAGCAGCAACAGAAGAGAAATGCATTAAGAGGACAACACCAGGGTCCAGGCTGGTCTTCAGAGGTCAGTCTAGAGCCCTCCAAAGAGAGAAAATGCTCTTCAGATTGAGGAGTTCACTCATCCTTCAGCAAGTCATGGCTCAGAGAGGATAAATAAACTGCCTAAGAGCTATAAGTGTTCATCTAAAGTCTAAGTCTAATTTCTCCTTTATGAGAAACCAAAAAGTAAAGTGAAAGAAAAGGTCTGCAAAATAAAGTACAGGTTTTTAGTAAACCTGAAGCCTGAAGGTAGCATAAACAAGCAAAGGGACAAAGTCCTAATCCTGTATTTTAGCCAAAACTCATACTAGCAAGCTCCAGTATCATTTCCTTCTCGGGGCTCCTTCATGACTTCCCACTAATAACTGAACTTCAGCCCAGTCACCTAAACCCAAAAACAGAGAAAATGCTCCAGAGCAAGCCACTCCAAGACTCCCCATCTTTAGGAACAGCAAACACAATCTCGATCCAACCACCCGAGCTCTCAGCCAGAGGCCTTAGCTGCTCTAAAACTGGAAGTCAGGCAGGGATACTCAGGGATAGCACACAGAAAGCGCAAGCTCAGCACATATACATAGCCTGTAAACTTGACATAAGATAGGCCTTCAGTCAGGTGCCATTAACATTAAGGATGAGGCCCTCTAAATACTTCTCTAAATGGAAACCAGAAAACTGAGCCTAGAGCTCAGGGGAAAAAGTCTGACTGTCTTGGGCACTTATCTCAAGTGAAAAATTGGGCATGGCTAGTAAAGAGTCCTACCACCAAAATGGTACAATCCATTCCTTATAATACCCACAAACTCCAAGCCCTACCCCTCAACTCAAATGAGATCAAAACTGAGAAATCACATCACATTGGGCAAAAATCAATTTAAAAATATCAATGTTAAGTAAATTCTCCAGTAACAAATTTTTATTTTCACACAACAGAATGAAATGAAGAACACTTACCTCTTTGTCAGTTTTTAACAAACTCTCACTACCAGCCAATGAAGGAGTACCTAATGCCTGCCCAAGAGGACGGACCACTGCATTTGCCACCTCTCGCCCAACACTCTCTGGATAGCTGTGCAGTACACTGGTATGGCCCTGATCATTCTGAATCACCAAATGCAGTGACCTCCATTCAGAGTACATCGTGCCACTAAAGTACTATCCAAATGGCACCTGAAAAGACAAAACAAAAATACATGTAAAATGTTACTACTGCAAATTAATAAAAATAGGTGGGGGTCAGCATGTGGCATGGTGATTAAGGGTTCTGGACTCCCACATAGCCGACCGTAGTTGGAGTCCCGGACCTGGTAGATTATTTTCTCACATGTGTGCACTCTCGCTCTCCCTCTCTCTCTCTCATTCATACACACACACACACACACACACACACACACACACACACTGCCCCAATTTATTTATTAAAATAAATAAAATAAAAATAAAGTTACATAAAGTAATTCTTTTTAAAAAATAGTAAAACAATTTACTCTAAAGAGCAAGGTAAAGAAAGCTGCAAACAATTGCCTTTAGAAGACAAAAAACATAACTGAATGTTTGGGAATGTCCCATAACTTCACAGTGAGATTATGCAGGAAGGCAAATTTAGAGAAGCTGCTGTCTGAACACTATCCCAAAAGGGCCTTCAGAAGTCCCTGGAGCCGAGCTGGGGAAGATGGCCATTGTGCAGGAGAATAAAATAATCAGATATCGGATACTCATAGCAAAAGGGAACCCTCCCCACTCAAATTCCAGGACAGAAATAATGGAATGCTCTAAGTAGGAAAGAGACATAAAGAGCTTACTCTAAGACTAGACTTCTCAGTCAACAGTTTCCAAATACCTGTTATGTGCTAGAAATAAATCCCTACAGTTTCCCACAATGTTCTCAAATCAGACTTAGAAAATTCTTTGAGAATATTTAATATTTAATTTCCTATAGCAGTGGTGCTCAAACTTCTAGTAATGGAAGAGCTGCTAAAATATTAAAAGCTGCTACTTACTAAGCATTTACTACATTCTACACATGTTATCTCTATTTCACATCTAAAAAAAAAAAACACACCTTGGGGCATAGAGAAATTTGTTTCTTACCTGAGGCTTCTGAGTTTTAACAGGGTAGAGGAGGGTTTTGAGCCCCTGTCTGTTGGCAAAAGGGCTCAGGTTCTTAGCCATGGTGTATACTGCCTTTCCCTATCCTATATATTCTCTATGGCCCATACTGCTTCATCCTATGCTATATACTTTCCATGAAATGGCAAGTCTACCACAGGGAAGAATTTTGCTGCAGATAACCTCTGTGTGAATGTTATTTAACTATTACAACCATAAATGACACTCATACTCATGGAGAGAATCAATTATGGTTAGCCCTTTCCAATTCCGTTCTGTTAACTTTTATTTCCTACTTATTCTAAAATCTATTTGCTGAGACATCAAATTAAGCAAAATACATGGGTACAATTAATCTTTTAGAATTTCAAACTAGAAAGAGACTAGCACTGTTTAATTTTATCCCAGAAAACCTCATTCAAGCTCACCAAACATCAATATTTTTAAGAGCATATGGCATTTGGGGCCAGCAGGTGGTGTGGTTTGAGGGCACTGGACTCCCACATGGGCGACTATGGTTTGAGTCCTGGACCTAGTGGTTTGCTTTCTCACTTTCTTTCTCTCTCTCTCTCTCTGTCCCTCTCTGGTCAAATTAAAACAAATGAACAAATAAGTAAATCAAGATAAATAAAATAATTATTTAAAGAAAAAAAAAAGAGCATGCAACATTTGAAAATCACTCATACAGAACAAAATCAAACTTTACCATGAGAAAAAAATCATTCAAAGTCTGATTCTAAACTATTCAATACTTTTTTTTCTCCTTTCCATACACAAAAACACCCATTTTCTCTCCTATTTCGGTTTCTCCTCTCCTACCCTATTCAGTCTATTTATCTTTCAGTGTTTGAGAGACTCTAGGTCAAGGTACCTTTGAGGTACCTTATGAAGATCTCATCTCTTTCTCCTCTGGATATTTCCCTGAAAATGGAAAGGCAGGAGGGATAGACCAGCATCTAAACATACATATAGTATATATACAATACACTATATGCACACACATACATACGTACACACACACACACATGCACACAAACTTTATATTATCCTACATAAATTCACAAGAATATTATGCTTCAGATCTTTGTTTTCTTTTAATGTAGTTTTTCACATTTAACATTTTTTTGTTTGGCTTTGTTTCTTATCCAAATAATTCACCTCTCTGGACACATAATCCTTTTTAATATTTCCTCATGTACTTTGCTCTATCCTAAATTAGTTGTATTAAAATAATTCACATACATGTAGAGCTAGGGATTGTATAATTTTGTTTATTTTTTTTTCTTTTAATAATACCTTATGAATACCTTTCGACTGACAAATTCTTTTTAATGGTTGTGTAATGTTCCGTGGCATGGGTGTGGCATAATTTATTCAACTGATCTCCTAATGATGTACATTGATTTCAATACCCTCCTCCCATTTTGGTTACCAGGAAATAATATAATAAACAGGATTGTTCATATATCCTTAAAATGGCCTTTTCGTTTCTATGGAATAAGTTCCCAAGAGTGAAAGTGTTAGATAAAAGGGAATACATATTTTTAGAGTTACTAGGTCTTCCCAGATTGCCTCCTAAAATAATCTATAAAAACTTTATTTTTTACATTAGGAATACATAAGATAAAAACTTTTTTTTAACCTTAGGAATCCATAAGAGCCCTTTCCTCCTCTTATCAATAAAAGTTCCCTTGCCAGAACTCAGCATAACTTATTTGTTTACCAACTTAATAGGTAACTTAGTGAAATTTCATTGTTCTTGCCTAACATTTACTCTTACTTTATGCCTTCTGGTTGTTTTTTCTGTTTTGTTTTGGGAGAGATTTTTGCTATAGGGCGTGTGTGCTCACCAGAAAGAGACAGAAAGTGAGAAATCACCCCCCGGGAGGATGGCCACACTGCAATCCCTTCTCCTCCATTTTCCTCTAGGGATCTCGGGACATGCACCCAGTATGAGGTTTAAGCCACCAGGTCCAGGACTCAAACTGCAGTCAACTATGTGGAAGTTCAGCAACATAACCATTATGCCATCTGCTGGTCCCTATACCTTCTGGTTTTAAATATGGCTTAGACTGTTTCATCCTCCTGTCTTCTCTATCATTACTTTTTAAACTGTGTGTCAAGAAATAAAGGTCATGGTAATACTTTTGTTTTTAATAATAGGGAATAGGATATACAATAAGGGCATTATATATAGTAAAAGTAAATGATGTTCTGTGAAAGTTGTTTCATTTTTTACATATGTATATGTTACGGGTCACTTTTCTTATTACTAGTCTTGGTCCAAGAGTTTGAAAACATACAAGTCAGCGAGTGGGGTGGTGGTTAAGGTGGCTCAATTCCATATGACCAACTTCACAGTTTGAGTCCCAGACCCAGTGGCCTAAAACACGTGCCAGAAGAATGTACATGTGTGCCCAAAATCCTAAGCAGAGAATGGAGGAGAGGAGACTGGCATGGCCACCTCCCCTGGGAGGATTTCTCACTTTCTCTGTCTGTCTCTCTCTGGAAAGTAAGCACATGAGCCCTATAACAAAAACTTTTTAAAAGAAGTTTGAAAGCATAATCCTAATGTGTTATATAGTCTCTTAGATTGTTCTGCAAGAAAATTGTTTAATTCTTCACATGTAAGTTTTACATCCATCTATAATTCTCTAGGTAGTAGACGAAAGTTCCAATTTTATTTTCTTCTACACATTTAGTCAGCTATGCCAGAATCATCTGTTAAAAACACATCCTTGGGGGCCAGCAGGTGGTGTGGTGGTTAAGGAACTGGATTCTCACATGCCTGACTGAGGTTTGAGTGCTAGACCTGGTGGTTTGCTTTTTTACTTTCCCTCTCTCCGTGTGTCTTTCTCTCTCTCTCTCTCTCTCTCTCTCTCTCTCTGGTGTGCACACATGCTCTGTAGCAAATACAAAAAAATAGTAATAATCATAATAATGATAAATAAAATTAAATAAATAATTCTTTAAAAAAAAATCCTTGGGAGGTCAGCAGGTGGCGTGGTGGTTGAGGTGCTGGACTTCCACATGGCCAACTGTGGCTTGAATGCTTATCCTAGCAGCTTGCTTTCTCACTTGCTTTCTTTCTCTCTCTGTTCCTCTGTAAACAATAATAACAAATAAAATTAAATAAATCATTCATTAAAATTACACACATACACACACACATCCTTGGGCTGGCTGTATAGCGCAATGGTAATGCACTCCTCAAAAGACACTGGATCCGGGACCAGCAGTTAGCGTAATGGCTATGTCCCTGGACTCCCATGTAATCGGCTACGGTTTGCGTTCTGGACCCAGTGGCTTAAAACTCATGCCAGGTGTGTGTGCATGTGTGCCCAAGATCCCAAGAGGAGAATGGAGGAGAAGGGATTGCAGCGTGGCCATCCCCCTGGGGGGGTGATTTCTCGCTTTCTGTCTCTTTCTGTCTGGTGAGTGCACGCACCCTATAGCAAAAACCTCTCCAAAAAAAAAGACACTGGATCCCATATAGTGATTATGGTTCAAGTTCCCAACCCAGTCAGCCTGAAATAGACTGGGCATATGCATGAGCACTCATGAAGGATAGATGAAAATTCCCTCTCATCCTGTGGAGGGAACACCGCCCTCCCTCTCTCCTGCTCTCTTTCTCCTATTTGCACACTTAGACTATCATGAATAAAGAAAACACACTTGGGGGAAAAAATTATTTTCCACTGAATGGAATACTAATTTATTATATATCAAATTCTCATTCATATTAGAATTTATCTAAAAATCTGTTCAACTATTTGTCTATTCCTATGCCAATGTCATTCATAATGATTTGATTTCTGTGGCTGTATGGAATGTTTTAGTATTTGAAACGAAAGTCCCTTCTACCCACACTATTCTTTTTTAAAACTTTATTGACCATTCCAGATATTTATTCTATACGGAATTATTTTATCCTATCCAAAAAAAAAAATCAACAAAGCCTTGCTAGCACTGAATATGTCACCTTTCCAGCTTCATCTTCTATGCCACTTTCTCACAAATACTCCAAGTGATGGCCACAAAGAATTAATAAGGATTGCTCAAACCCTAAGTTACTGCTCATGCTACTCCCACTGACTAAAATGCCATTCTCCACCTTGATCCTCGTGAAGTTCTCATCCAAAGACCCAACTCAAATGTCCTCTCTCTAAAAACTTTTCTTGACTCAAACTAACTCTTCCTAGTTCTGAACCCTGTAATAGGCTGGTCATATAAAACTCCCCTTTAGAATATTTGTTTACTGTATATAGATATCCTCATTACAAGTGTCAACCTTTTTGAAATGGGAACCTAACCTCCTGAGCCTCTGAATAGTCACTGGCACACAGTGGATACTGAATAAGTGTTTGAGAATGTCAAGTTTATCATAAGAAAGGAAGACATAAGAAGGTATCTCATCTATTCCACTGAAGAATGCTCAAAAATATGTTATACATAAAAAAAATTTTGTGTCATACACAAATAAAAACTTGGGGGGATCAGCAAATGGCATGGGGGTTAAGGAGCTGAACACTCCCACATAGCCAACCACGGTTTGAGTACCAGATCTGGTGGCTTGCGTGCGCGCGCTCCCTCCCTCCCTCTCTCTCTCTCTCTGGTCAAATTAAAATAAATGAATTAATAAATAAATAAAGTTTTAAAAATTTGAAAATGCTCACTTGTTTTAAGTTAATAATTTTCTTTTAAGTCAAATGGTTTCTAAATATTAAAGGAATATTTAAATACGTAGGGGACAAACAGTGGAACGGTGGGAAAATGTGGTGCTCTGCAAAGGCCGACTCACATGGGGAAGTTGCAGATTCGTAATCAAGATCCTGTCAGGAATGCTGTTCCTCTCTCCTCTCATTCTCTGACTGCCTGCTTATGGCAAGAAGTGAATTTAGTGTCCCCTCCAGACAATACATTATTGGAAGAAAAAAATGTCTTAAGGCAACAAAATAAATAAATAAAGAGGATAAACTAGCTTTCGAACACCACTATACACTTAAGAATTACCTAGAGGCTCTGGCTGAAAATACAGACTCCTAGGTTCCATCCCTAGAAACTCCAATTCTATAGATAGGGGTTAGGGGGTGGAAATCTGCATTTTTAAGAAAGAGCTACCACTCCTTCCAATCCTGGTATAAATTTTATTGGTTACTCTAGACATAGCCATCACGCTAACTGCTGGTTCCCAATCCGTTCTCCATTTTCATCTCAGGATTTTGGGTATGCACACACACAAGCCTGGAGTGTTTTTCAAGGTGCCATGTCCACAACTTGAATCATGCAGTCAGCCACATGGGATCCAGACACCTTAACCACCATGCCACTTGGCTGGTCCCAAAATTTTCATCCTTTAACTGTATAGTTTAAATAGTTCAATGTGAGAAAATGAAATAAATGCTTTCAAGAAACATGTAAAGTAGGAAGGTAGAGAAAGAATACAATGAACAACTGAACGATCTTGATATGGATACCGTATACTTCAGCTGTGAAATATTAGTTTCCTTGACCAAAAATGAAGATTTTCTGCTGAGACTTCCCCCCCTCCAGACTCAATTCTGGTGAGTAGAAATACCTCTGTGTCTCTTTCTCTCCATTTCTGTCTGTCTGTCTCTCTGTCTCACTGTATCTTCCTGTGACTTTAAATCTTTTATTTTAAGGTAAAGTATTCTCTGGGTTCTCAGATATGTACATACCAGCTAGACTTGCTATTGAAAGTAGTTAGATTAATTAAGAAACTCTGTGAATCAATAAAATGTGGGGGGAAAAAATGGAAAACAACTGTGGACACCTAAGGTAGTGTGGGAGGATGGTGGGAAATGGCAGTAAGAAATAGAATATATATATATATCTGTGTGTGTGTGTGTATATATATATGTGTGTGTGTGTATATATATATAAAACTAGAAATGGAAAATTAATGACGATCACATGTATGACTAAGTCACTATGCAGTATATTTTGGATGGGAAATCACATTTTGTATGCTGTGACAATGCTCAGGGAATGAATGTTAATTAATTAATTAATTAAAGTGTTTCATAAGAAAATTACAGTGCACTTGTAACTATATTGTAGCTTTGTCCATAGTTTTAGTTTAAGGTATTTTGTTAGACAAAAAAAAAACTAAAACAAAATACATTATAACACACATATTAAGTAAAATGATGAAGAAAAATATAAACATTAGAAAAAAATGAAGAAATCAGAGGAACACACGGCCAATAGGTGGCATTGGTGGTTAAGGTGCTGAACACTCCCACATGGCCGACCACAGTGTGAGAGTCCTGTACCTGATGGCTTGCTTTCTCACTTTTCTTCTCTTTCTTTCTCTCTGTTTCTCTCTCGAGTCAAATGAAAATAAATGAATGAATAAAGTTAAGTAAATAATAATTTTTTAAAAAGAAAAATGAAAGGAACACAAAGTAGAAAAAGTTAAATATCATACTGTTCTGCAATTAGGAGGTAAGGGCATACTGAAAAGCTAAGGACAATGTTTTTCAATAGAAAAAAATCAGCCTCCATATGGGCACAGTGGAAATCCTAGGGGACTTTATATAAAGTTTGTAGACAGAAGGAATTAAAGAACTTTCATACAAAAAAAATTTTTAAATCCATGCATAGTTCTTTATAGTATGGATTTTCCATTAACTTTCTGAAGACTTCACTATTAATTGTACTTCTGGTTAACACAATATTGTTGGGGTGGGCTACTGGTATTTATGAGCAGTGTCAGGAAATCTAGACATCCTGCAATGTATGACAGTCCCGCACAATGAACAATTATACTACATGCCACATGACTTTTGAATGTCTGCCAGAAAAACTACTTTGTTTTTAATTGTGCAAACCTAAAATTTAACTCCATTTTACAAATAGATACAAAATCTATTATGCTATTTTAATACATTAAAATTTCCAGTAATGCAATTATTCATGTTATGTAGAGGTTACTATGATTATAAACTTATACATCAAGAACTAGTCACCATTTTTTAAAAATCACATTACCAATGGCCATTACACTCATGGTATCTAAGTGCTAATACCACACATCAGACTTCACAGTTTGAATCCCAGGCCCAGAGACTTAAAAAACATGACAGGATAGGGCCAGGGGGTGGCACAGTGGTACTGCAACTGGACCTACATAGGGAAGATCCTCAGTTCATGTCCTGGGACCTCCCGAGGGCATGCCACCTGAGACTGGGGAATAGATGGTGGCAGGAAGTTCCTGTTGGAGGTGCTTCTCTCTCACTTATGAAATAAAAACAATATAAAAAATTAAAACAAACTGGGCCAGCAGGCTCCATGGTGGTGTTGAGGTGCTGGATTCTCACATGGCCAACCACAGTTAGAGTCCCAGAACTGGCAGCTTTCTTTCTCACTTTCCTTCTCTCTCTCTCCATCTCTCTCTCTCTCTCTCTCTCTGGTCAAATCAAAAAATAATAGTAATAAATAAACTGTAATAAATATTTCTTTTTTAAAAAAATTAAGTCAAAACAAACATGCCAAGTGCGTATGCATGAGTGTCCAAAATCCTAAGCGGAGAATAAAGAAAGGATTGTGACATGGCTGGTTCCCAGCGGGAGGGGGGGATTTCTCTCTCTCTCCAGCAAGTATACATATCCTATAGCAAAATTAAAATAAAGAAAAAAAGAGTGACAATGAGAAGGGAGAAGTAGGAGAGAAAATAGATAAGGGAGTAAAATAAAAGCACTAAAAACTCAAGAGCAGCAGGAAAGAAAACTACATGTAGAAGGTGTTAAGATTTCAAAAGTAAGCGGGACCAGCAGTTAGCGTAATGGCTATGTCACCGAACTCCCACATAGTCGACGCAGTTCAAGTCCTGGACCCGGTAGCTTAAACTCACGCCAGAAGTATGTGCATGCATGCACAACATCCTGAGAGGAGAAAGGAGAAGGAATTGCAGTGTGGCCATCCCCCCAGGGGGTGATTTCACGCTTTCTGTCTCTCTGGTGAGGGCACACACCCTATAGCAAAAACTTCTCCAAAAAAAATTTAAAAAAGATTTCAAAGGTAAGCAATGGCCAATTCTGAAGGACTCTGAATGCTGGCATTGGAGATATGTAATTAATTTAATAAAGGCTGGGGCAGAGAATGAGAGACAAGTTTAACCATATCATAGAAATGATACAACAGGAACTGAACTTCCAGTGAAATAATTCGATGGAAGTGTTCAGATAGGTTGAAGGGACATAAAATAGTAAATTCCAGTGCAGCTAATATACTATGTGCATGCTGGGGAAGCAGGGAGGGCACTATAGCGTGTATGAAGACATGAATGAAGTCAGATGATAAGGCTCTTTGACTGCTATGTTGAGGACCATATGAATTTCCTCAATAAGCTATCTACTATCAACCTAAGCTGCTGGCTGAGAAGTCTGCATCTTCAATGCTCCAGAAATAAATATGAAAGGAAGGGGAAGGAGATGACAGTGTTCTTCTGTAGATCCTTTAATTTCTTTCCTAACTCTACATGTACCCACTTTCTAAGTATTCTTTCTGGAGGATTCTATTACCAGATGACTGTATACTGGGTAATAGCTTATGGCTTGTAAATACCACCAGAGTAATACACAGATTTAGTCTAAATGACAAATTACCAAATCAATCAATACAATGGTGGACACACTAAGACCACAGTCTGACATTAATTACATCAATTGATCCAACCAATATTTATTATATGCCTTTTATGTACCAAGCAAAGGAAAAATAACAGTGAATAAATATCATCTCTGTTCCCAAGGAGCTTCCTGTCTAACTATAGAGAATAATTTTTCAAAACTTTGCAAAGTAAATCCAGACATCAGTCATTTCATTAAACATTTATTAAATATCTGTTACATTTCAGTTTTGTCCTAGGATTTGGGTATGCAAATATAAAGAGGACACAATGGCTACCCAAAAGGTTTCATAATAAGCATGATGAGAAATTGATGATATCATCGTACAGGTATATTTAATATGGTAACTAATATGATGAGTTATGAAGACAGGATAATATTACAGAAAAACTACTGGAGATCTTTCTTAAAAATGTACCTTTGTATAACTAATCATTTCCAAAAACTTTTTGGTGTTACTTCATTTTATTCCAATAACAAACTCAGAAGGTTAAGTAAAACAGATGTCACCAGTCACTAGGTAAGGAAACAAAGTAAGGCTATAACTTGCTCAGAGTCACAAGTAAGTTGAGCTGGGACAAGAAACTCTACCTCTTGCTTTGAAGTCCAATGCTTCTTGCTCTTACTTAACTCTATATCTCACCATATGACCTTGGGCAAGTTACTTGGCATTTCTTTGTCATATCCTCATCGTAAAACGGGGAGAGTATCTGCACTGCCTATCTGAAAAAAGCAAAGTTAAGTCAACATACTTTGGGACGTACAAATACAAAGTACACATTATAAGGCATGCCTGTTTCTCTTGTGAAAAACAGGACACAGGGTGCCAAAACTGAGCAAATGAATGAACTGTGCTACATAGTAAGGCAGATATCACACTCAAGTTCATCCATATAACTTTATGACTACTGAAGGCAAAAGAACTATAGTTCATATTTCAGTTGTAGTCCCACTGACTCCACAAAGCAAACATCACTCAAGTGGTTAAAAAAGGCATGTATTTACCCATGTACTAGATTCTGCTAGGGATCCTATCAAACATCGGAGCTACAGGAAAGAAAGACAGGTTTGGCCTGCATTTCTCCCTAAAGGTGGAGGTCGGCAGTTTTTGCCAGGCTATCCAAAGAAAATTTGAATACCTGCCTGCATACCAGCAGCACCAACTCACTTCTCAATTTTTATGCTTCAGATCTGCTCTGTCTAGCACAGCAGCTCCAGCCACACATAAGTATTTATATTAAATTAAAAACGCAGTTCCTTAGTTACACTAGATGCATGTCAAGAGTCTCATGTGGCTAGTGGCTACCATATTAGACAGAGCAGATAGATACAGTTTCATCACTGCAGAAAATTCTATTTGACAGAGCTGCTTGAGCTGCCATATTATTATTTTTACTATAGCTCTGACTAGACAACAGATTCCTTAAGGGCCTAGTTATTTTTGTTTCTTTGTGTGTTTGTTTTTGTAGAGAAGTTTACTATAGGAGGTGGATAGACAGAGAGAGAAAGCAAAAAATCACTCCCCCAGGGGATATGGCCACACCACAATCCCTTCTGCTCCATTCTCCTCTTGGGATTTTTGACACACATGCATGCAAGCCCGGCATGAGTTTCAAGACTCCACATCCAGGACTCGAACCACAGCTGGCCATGTGGGAGTCCAGCAATGTAACCATTATGCCATCTGCTGGTCCCCCTACTTACCTTTGCATCCCCAGTTTAATCATCCATCAAGCACTTCACTATATATGAAATTGAATATCTCAAACAGCAGACCACACTGTCCACTTCCTCCATCTCCAACACACAAAGTAACAACAAACAAGACATCCTCTCAAAAAAAAAACAAGGCATCCCCCCATGGGGGGGGGGGGGAGTGGGGAGGGGGAATAGTGTGAAAGGAATCACTGAGTCCACAAGAAAGAAGTCTGATTTCTAGTCCTAGAAATGCTAGAAGCTAACCCAATAGCCTTAAGCAAGTTGCTTAATATCTTTTTTTTTCTTTCTTTCTTTTTTTGGAGAGGTTTTTGCTATAGGGTGTGTGCGCTCGCCAGACAGACAGAGACAGACAGAGAGACAGAAAGCAGGAAATCACCCCCCAGGGGGGATTGCCACGCCACAATCCTTTCTCCTCCATTCTCCTCTCAGGATCTTGGGCACGCACGCACACGCGCCCAGCGTGAGTTTAAGCCACCGGGTCGAGGAGAACCACGGTCGACTACGTGGGAGTCCAGAGACATAGCCATTACACTAACTGCTGGTCCCCCAAGTTGCTTAATATCCTCATCTATAAAGTTAAAATTTAACTCTGTATGTTTTAATTCTAAAACTTTAATTATCTTGCAGCAAAGGAAATCTTGTATTCTGTCCCAAAGGTCTTTGCCCATATCAGAAAACATACCTGCTAACACTAATAGGTACCTCATATTAAACAGGATCCATTTCTACGTCTCAGTCTACTATGATGAGTCACTTTTAGTTATTAAGTACAGGGATTTTTCATCTTTAGGGGTCAACTAGAGATTTAAACTTGGAGTTTAAAGATTAAGTTTCTTCCATGTGCTAAGGCTAGAACTAGATACTCTGACTGTATCTGATCTGAGAAACAAAAGCAAGTTTCTTCATTATCTGAATTTAAAATTAATTGTCCCTTCATTTTCTATTAATGTTAGCCTAAAAAATTGAGCAAACAGCTCTAGGACAAAACAAAACTGAACCAAATTTTTTCTATAGCAATCTTTATATTGTAAAGCATATCAAATAAAACATGTATTTTTCTGTTCAGTTTACATACTTCGCCACATTTAACTGCAATAAAAAACAAACATTACTGTCCAAAAATGCCTTCATAATGACCTTCATGTGCATTCTCATTGGCTCACTTTTACAAATCTTACATGGTTTCAAGACGAGACAAGAATAATTTAAGTTACTGGCATGCTCTCCTTTAAAACTGGTAAATATGTGGAGCAATGGCAATTCAGTCATTTTGCAATAAATATATTCCTCTCACATCAAGGCTTTAACTATTCATTAAACACTTTTAAAAAAAAAAAAGAGATGCATGAAGTTAAGGAGAAGACTTCTCGGGTTTTTAAAATTATTTTATTTAACTTTATTTATTATTATTATTATTATTTTCATATGAGTTTTGCCAGAGAAAGACCGAGAGAGAGAGAGAGAGAGAGAGAGAGAGAGAGAAAGCAAGCCGCCAGGTCCGGGACTTGAACTATGGTCAGCCATGTGGAAATTCTAGCACCTAACCCACCACACCACTTGCTGGCCCCTCATTAAATACTTATGTCATCTATCCTATTGAACAGGATGAACTATTATCGATAGTAATTCCAACTACTTGTACTTGCCAAGTACCAACAAGGCAACATCATTCAGTAGATGACAAAAAAAAAAATGCTTTTTTAGACAATATAGTGAAGAAAAACATGTAAAGGCCTCAGGGCAATAAAAAGACTTCTGCTACAGAATCAATTATGTCAGACAGTGATAAAATAAAACATTAAAAATCAACCAATGGGGCCAGCTTGGGGACATTGCAGTGACACACTGCTCAAGTGAGGCTGGATCCATGTGGAAGATCACAGGTTCGGTACCATGTTGACCTGTACATACCAGGTTCATGTACCCATAATGCTAACTGGCTGGGAAGGTGAGGGGACTGTGTCATAGTGAGCTATAAGACCCTACTGAGGGTGCCTATCTTTCTCATTCTCTCTCTCACTCTCATAAAATTAAATTAAATTAAAAAGTTGACTGCACAAGGTCAGTCTTACACGAGGTCTTGCCACTACTAAGAACTCTATGTGCTTATTCAACTGCTGAATAAATTACTGAAACTAGCTAGAGAACTCCCAGACAAACAAACAAAAAATCTCTATAGGCTAAGAACTCCCAAACATCCATTACAAAATTGGCAATAGAGAAGAACGCGTTTGCAGTATGGTCTATCTTTAACGTAAGAGACTCAAACATACCGCTCAGTAAAAGTGCATGTCAAAGCACTGGAAGAAACCCTGTCTCAAGTTGTTCATAATCTTGTAGAAAGGATAGAATTACAAGACACAACAATAATTGCTAAGATCCTTTATGATGTGAAGAACAGTTAGGAAAGACTCACAGTGGGTGAGAGTCAGGGACAGAGGCACTTTGAAGAGAATGTTAGGAGATATGCAGCCAGGGACAGGAAAAAAGGGTATGTGTAAGTGTGTAAAAGAAAACAGAAGTGTGTGCATTTGGGTGGAGTGGACAGATCACCTAGAGAACAGTCTGGGAAGAGAAATAGCATATGCAAAGAGCAGTTAGAGACCCACTAGTACTATACTTTTAAGAAAACTGCAAACAGTTTTTTGCATGAGATGGATATAATATAAGAGGCACAAATGACTCAAAATTCCTAGAGAGTGACTTCCCAAACCCAACAGCCTTTGGGAGCAGCAGTTAGTATAATGGCTATGTTGCTGGACTCCCACGTAGTCAACCGCGGTTCGCGTCCCGGACCCGGTGGCTTAAAACTCACACCGGGCGCGTGTGCATGTGTGCCCAAGATCCCGAGAGAACAGAGGAGAAGGGATTGAGGGGTGGCCCTCCCCCCTGAGGGGTGATTTCTCACTTTCTGTCTCCCTGTCTCTGTCTGTCTGGTGAGTGCACGCACCCTATAGCAAAAACCTTTTTAAAAAAAAAAAAAAAGCCTTTCACAAGGTATAGTACTTGGTGGGCCAAATAGGACCACTGAGGATGGGACTGGAATTTTTAACATCTTCCAGACAGTTCTCTTCCACGCTTAGGGTGGAGAAACATGGACAGTCCATTTGAGAAATGTAACTATCTACTGTCGCAGTTCCCAAACTTTGCTCCACACTGGCATCATTTGGGGATCTTTAAAAAAAAACAAAAAAAAAAAAACTAACGTCTGGCTTCCACCCCCAGATATTCTTTTTGATTTTGTTTTTGTTTTTTTTGGAGAGGTTTTTGCTATAGGGCGCGTGCGCTCGCCAGACAGACACAGAGAGACAGAGAGACAGAAAGCGAGAAATCACCCCCCAGGGGGGATGGCCACGCCGCAATCCCTTCTCCTCCATTCTCCTCTCGGGATCTTGGGCACACACGCACACGTGCCCAGCTTGAGTTTTAAGCCACCGGGACCGGGACGCGAACCACGGTCGACTACGTGGGAGTCCAGTGACATAGCCATTACGCTAACTGCTGGTCCCCACCCCCAGATATTCTGATTTAATTGGTCTAGGGTGCTACCCAGGCGTCTAGTATCTGTAAAAGTTCCCCCAGGTGATTATACAGTGCAGCAAAGTTGGAAAGACACTGACCTAATTGTTAAGAACTTGGACTCCAGAGTCACACTGCTTGGGTTCAATTTCCAGCTATGTGACCTTGGACAAGTAAGTCACCCAAGCACTCAGCGCCTCAGCAGCCGTGTCAGTTAAATGGGGATAATAATCCTATACCTCACAGGGTCGCTGTGAAGTTAGACGTGGCGAACGTAATGGCCTGGCACGATGCCTGGCGGATAGTAAGTACTGAATAAGAGCTAGCTGTTTACGCTTCACATTAACTCTTCCTTGTCTGAGTGTCACTGTGCAATGGGCAGCTTCGTCCCCACTGGGCGGCAGCAACTCTACCAACCCTCTGCTGGACCAGATTCTTCGCGGGAGTTGCCTCGCTCTGCTTCAGACCCGCCCCCTCCCCAGGTTGCCAGGATCAAGACTCGCCTGGCCAGGGTAGCTTCCCAGGACCAGACTCGGCGTACACAGACCCGACAGACGTCGCAGACTCCAGGGCCAAACTCCTCGCTAACCCGTGGGTCCCCCCAGAATTCAGGGATGCGCTTCTGAAGGCCAGGCCCCTGGAGCACCCAAAACCGAGAAAACAAGCCTCAGCCGTCCCTGGAACGCGGGGAGGGGAGAAGTAGAAGGAGCGGAGGAGAGGGGAGGGTACAGCCGCGACGGGATCAGCTGCCCGGTTACCTGAGGCGACGGGCGGGGCCCGCATCGCTGG